>NC_132780.1:65411982-65715012 GCF_048418805.1 Vulpes vulpes
GCTAAACTGCTGAGCCACCCAGGGATCCCTATATCACATGATTTTGTGGTTGAGGCAGGAGCTATATTTATCCTGATGTTGTATCACATGGGAGTGTCTGCATAAGTCGCTGGTTGAGATCTGCAACGGGAAAACTGTCACTGAGGTGGAACCCAGTGTGATAAACCCAGTGATGTCATGGATTATCTCACAGGGTGGCTCCAGGTCCCACGGCTCCACTTCTGCTCATACTGTGGGATTGCTTCTGCACCAAATTGTCCCTTGCTTAGGTGGGAGTCATTGTTGCAACATGTTTTCCTTAAAACTGGCATCCTAACTGCATTGGGTGGATGTAACACTGACTACGGAGTGCTGTGTGGATCTCCAATGCAGGCGGCGGCTTCCTGAGTCCATGTGCTCCCTGGCAGGGAAAACAGGTGCATTTGGAAGTGGACGCATGGCATGACGTCATGAACAGCAGGCGGCCAGCCAGCCATGTCCTCTCCTTGAGTTAACGTGGACCATGAAACAAGTTTCGAGGGAAAAGCTTCCTTTCTCACCAAATGAAATATTACCACCTGCTTCAATAACTTAAAGCCTTGATGTGTCATTTAATTATTTTTTTTATTTTTTTTATTTATTTATGATAGTCACAGAGAGAGAGAGAGAGAGGCAGAGACACAGGCAGAAGGAGAAGCAGGCTCCATGCACCGGGAGCCCGACATGGGATCCGATCCTGGGTCTCCAGGATCGCGCCCTGGGCCAAAGGCAGGCGCCAAACCGCTGCGCCACCCATGGATCCCTCATTTAATTATTTTTTTGTTGTTGGAAGAGCAATTAGGAAGCATAGTTTGATAATTATAGTTAAAATAACATGAGCAAAGTAAGAGCCTTATGCTCTCATATACTATAGCTGGTTTTATAATAATTAGGTGATGACACATTTTAAGATTTTATTTTATTTATTTTTTTAATTGGAGTTCAACTTTCCAACATATAGCATAACACCCAGTGCTCATCCCGTCAAGTGCCCCCCTCAGTGCCCGTCACCCAGTCACCCCCACGCCCCGCCCACCTCCCTTTCCACCACCCCTTGCTCATTTCCCAGAGTTAGGAATCTCTCATGTTCTGTTATTTATTTGGGGGAGAAAGAGAGAGAGAGCACAAGGAGGGGAGGGGCAGGAGAAGCAGAAGCAGGCTCCCCGCTAATCAGAGAGCCTGACGTGGGACTTGATCTCGGGATTCTGAGATGGTGACCTGAGCCAAAGGCAGATGCTTAACCCGCTGAGCCACCCAGGTGCCCCAAGATGATTTCAGAGTTTAGAAAACACATCACAGAATTGTAGAATTGGGATGTGCTGTGAAGTGAAAATCCACACAGCAAAGTTTGATATAATATGGCCCATAAACTGCTAGCTCAGCTTAGACAAGATGATTTTGAAAGGCATGTTTATATGTTTAAAGTGCTATCATACAAAAGAATATCTCTGTTCTACTTGTTTCCAGTAAGTCACAGTGTAGATGTCTGAAAGAGGTGGTGCTGTTCTCTGTGGCTCTAAGATTTAGGCCAATGGTGACAGAACTGATTGTGTTGAGAATCTCAACTTGTTGGAGTTTAAGGTTGGTTTTGTCCTCATTAATAGCTACCTCCTGAGCTCTGTGCAGTTCCTATCTTCTGATATCACAATAAGAAGACAATTCCAGTCACCGTCCAGTGTCTATAGAATACGTGTATATGGGCACACACACATGTACAGGTATCCTCTGCTTTTCAAATTTCATGAAATGCCACTTTCCTTTTAGGAAAGACCTACATTAGTACCTGCTTTTATTGACCTAAAGAAATCTAAAGGCTATTTGTGCTTTTAAAAACGAAGACACAGGGAGGAAAAAATCATTCAGCTTTGGTCTGCAGTGGGCTCGCTAGGCAGCAAGGAGGCAGCGCACACCCGGCACGAGCTCCTGCCCCGGAGGCCACTGCAGCATCTCGGCCTCCAGCCCCCCAAGCCCTGGCTGTCTCTGTGCGCATCTGGGCTTTATCTCTGTGGATTTTGTGCATCTGTTAGCAAGATGTGTCCTAAGGAATCAGAAAAACCTAAAACAAGTTATATTTTAGATCTGGGAATACTCAAAGAATTTTCCATATAAATTAATGGTAATTGCTGCTTTGCTTTTGGCCATTCTGGTTCTCCAAAGCTGCATAGGGAGGCTCTACTTTTGGGCAGAAGGGAAAGCTGTCTGTAGGTATGTCCATGTGAACGTGTGCACGTGCACGTGAACATGTCTGTGTCATGGTGCTTACCGTTCTGGACGTAGAGGAAAGTTACAAAGGCAGTGGAGAGCTCCCATGGGTCCCTCACCTGCCTTCCCAATGCTAACATCTTGCAGGGCCATGACACCTTTGCAATCGACCCCGTGGTGATTGGAGATGGTACAGACCGTTCTTATTTCTATAGTTTTCCCCTGTGGTTGCTCTCCCATCCCAGGTCCAACAGGACAGCCCATGGCACGGAGCTGCCAGGTCATGCAGCTTTCGCTGCATCCCAGGACCTCGGTGTTTCTCAAGAGTCAGGTTGGGTTGTGTGACCCAGGGGCTGATGTCACTCGTGTCTGTGCTGATTTTTGCCTCTCCTCTACCAACGACTAAGAGGAGTGTCAGCGCACAGCTGTAATACTGGTTTCATCTACCCTCCCTGTCGGTTCCGGGAGCTTCTGTTGGTGCATACAGAAAACCGACCCCTTTATCATCGGGTCGTGTTCCCGTTGGTCTGGAGCCCCGATGTGGAGGTAACTATTCCAAGTCTCTTCTGGCTAGACGTGGCGTGGCACCTCTTTCTCCAGATTCTCTGTGCATTTATGCATAAAGAGTTTCTTATGAAAACTACATGCCTGGGGCTTTTCCTGTTTTATCCAACCTGACAATTTTTGTCTTTGAACTGATGTGCTGAGAACAATCACTTTCTAGATTATCATTGTGAGGGAATGAAAAGCTCCCATCTTGCTAGCTGCCCTCCATTCTACGTGTTCTGTGCCTTTTTTTCCCCTTGCTTTTTCTGCTTCCCATTGGGTACACTGGGTACTTTTTAATGTTTGATCTCCTTTATGGGCTTATTATTTACAGATATTTAAAAATTTCTGGTGGTTGTCCAGGATTTACAGTATTTTTAAGAAAGATTTTATTTATTTGAGAGAGTGAGCATGAGCAGGGGGAGAGGCAGAGGGAGAGGGAAAAGCAGACTCCCCGCTGAGCAGGGAGCCTGATGTGGGACTCGATCCCAGGACCCAGGGTCACGACCTGAGCTGAAGGCAGATGCTTCACTGGCTGAGCCTCCCAGGTTCACCTATTTTAATACAGCATGTATTTTAATTGATCTTAGTCTGAATTGCCCACATTGACCCTCTCATATGTAGCTCCCATTATTCGTGGTCATCCTGCATTCTCAACCCCACTTACCCAACCCTGCCTCAGGGCTGGGGCACAGCTGTGCCACACCTGTGCCACCTGCCCAGACCAGAGGTTTCATGGCAAATCCCCCTTCATCTATGCCCAGTAGTATTTCATCCAGTGCTCCTTTGTGCTGGAATCAGAACTGCGGCTGGTGATGCTGACACGAGCCAGAGAATAAGCTGTTGGTCTCCAGCCATCCTGGGGCTCCCATGATGCCCCCCCTCCCACAGCCCCTCCACCAGCCTCTGGAGTGAGGTGGGGATGCAGGTGTCCTCTCCCAGGTAGTGGTAGAGCAGGTGGTGGGGCTTCTGTCCCCGCCCCAGGTCTGCTGTCACACATGGGAGGGTGCATGCATGCCACTGAGCACATGCGGTGGAGGGCACAGGGCGCTGGTGGGCTGTGCTCCACAGCAAAGCTGATGACAACTGGTCCTGCAGGATTCTGGCAGCCCTGCACGTGGGGGTTCATGGAGCCTCAGCCTCCTGGAACCTGGGTGTTCTGGGCCTTCCCCCGGCTCCACACACCGTGGACAGACACTCCTCAAGCCTAGTGTGGGGCTCAGTGACAGGACTACCGGGGGGGTGGTCCCTTCTCACTGGGGGGATCTGAGGAAGGATTTCAGGAGCTTCTGTTTGCATTAGATGCTTCTGAGATTTTCTCAACTCTGGTTGTATGCTTAATTAGCAGGAGACTGGAGGGTCTCCAGTGTTTATTATTTTTATAAAAGTCAATGCACTGTAACTCTGTTAGTCTCTTTTATTCATGAAAACAGACATTAACTAAATACTAATCAGCCAAATTGTGACTTTTTTTCAGAAAACATGGTTAGGGCCAGGGGGCACCTGGGTGGGTCAGTTGGTTGAGCATCTAGCTGAAGGATCGAGTCCCCACATCATGCTCTCTGCTCAGCGGGGAGTCTGCTTCTCCCTCTGCCCCACCCCCTGCTCTCTCTGTCTCTCTCTCTCTCTCTTTCTCTCAAATAAGTAAATAAGTAAATAATCTTGAAAGAAAGAAAGGAAGAAAGAAGAAATAAGAAAGAAAGAAAACTTGGATCTAACTATGACTTGTAGAAACTCCCTAAACGGACATTCAGTGTTTTCAAGATGTTGAGCCGCCTCCCGGGTTGCCCCCGGGGAACCCCGTGTCCTGTGCATCTTGCGTGCGCCCTGTCTGTGCTCTGGCACTGGCCGAGGTGTAGCCCCCACCTGCACTCCCGTCACCCCGCAGGGAGGGCCGCCGTGCAAGGCCAGCCTGCCATGCCAGCAGGGCAGGCCCCCAGCCGCCTCATCAGAAGACACGTGCTTTGTTTCCCTTCTGATTCCCAGACCCTTCGTGCTAAAAGCCACAAGATGCGTGCAGCCTCAGTGTTTCGGTGTGAGCTTTGCAGCATTTCTCTGCTTGTTCGCAGTGAGAACACAGGAGACACATGTGCCGGCGACCCAGCGAAAAGTCCCCCTCTGTTGGCACGCCTCCGCGGGAGCGTCTGTAACCCGTCTTCCCTTTGTCTGAAGTGCTGGCCACATGCTAGAAACAAAACCCAACATGTGTTTCCATAGTTCCTCCAAAACAGTGACCCTGCCTGCTGCTCGCAAGCTCTGAGGCGCTTCCTGGGCTTCAGTGTTTCTCCCAAACTGCCAAGTGGATAAAGCTTTTACCGTGTAGCTTATGCTGCTGAATTTGGTTTCTCAGGTTGATCTTTTGTGCACTAACACTGTCTTCTCCGTTAAACTCTGGTGGGCTCCACGGAAAGCAAGTGGCAAATTTTAGTGAGTGTTTATTTAACATCTGCGGTGTGGCAAGTAGCCAAAAACAACAGATCCCCTGCCTTCTTGGAATCCACCAGCCCTGGCATACCCACCCCCGCCAGCGTTCTGCTGGGAGTTGCAGCACCCTGACTTAGATCTTTAGGCCGAGAGCATAGGTTTCCATAGCACTGGGAGCCCTCCGCTCAGGTTCAAGTTGCCCGATAGGTTTTGTTTGTTCGTTTTTCCCAAATCCATAAGGCCAACATCCCCCCAGGAGGAATGAGAAACATGCAGGCCTGACCTGCAGTGGCCCCAGGAACTTTGGGGACAGACAAGAAAGAGGCAAATGGGCACCTTGGTGGCCTGGATCCCCCCTAAAGGCGGTTAGTGCCCTCCATGGGCGTCACGACGCTTGTAAGAGACAGAGTGAATTTCACGTACCACTTTTTCTGAGTACACATTCACTAGGAAAGCAATAAACAATCAATGCACATGTGGCCGTCGGTGGGACAGGCGTAGAGATTGGTGCAGGCCAGAGGCCAAGGTGTTTCTCCATCATTCCATGCTTAACAGCAGGATATGTGGCCAGTCAAGATTGCCTCAAAGATTTCTCTGTTCCCCTGATCTTGTCCTTCAAAATACATTGATTTCTATCTCTACTGAAAACACTTCTCCCCAGGAATAGAGTCCAGTGACCCTAGTAATTGCCAGCACCTTTGCAACACTTGCTGTCTGCTCCCAGGAGGTTATTTTTTCCCATTTTTTTTGTGTGTGAGGCCCGAGGCCTCGGCACATAGAATTCTCTGGGACAGAACAGGAGGGTGGAAGCTGGGACCTCCAGCTTGAGTCTGACCACAGGAGCAGCTCTCCTAGGAGCCTGCCTGCCTGGCCCAGCTCCTCTGGGCCCCGGGGGGTCTCCGTGGTGCGTGGCAGGTCGCATAGTTTTCTGAGTCTGCAATGCAGCCATTACCAAGGGTCAGGATGAAAAACTCTGGAAGAGAGGCAGCTGGGATCTCTTGGTCTGCTCCCAAATATCTCTATAGCTACAGTGTATTTATGAAGGCCCATGGCGATGGTCAGAATTCCAGCCAGGGGCGTGGAGAACTCTGCGTGACCGCCGTCCCTAGCCACTGCCTTGGTTCAGCGGGAGCTGCTCTGGGGCTGGTGCGTCATCCCACATATGGATGGAGAGGCCCAAGCATCACGTGACTTTCCCCAGGCCACCCCGCCCTGGGGGTGGAGCCTCCGGGCGTCCAGTCTGCACAAGCGTCTGTGACAATCTCCTGTACAAGGCTCATCCTGGAACGTGGTTTCTTCACCGGTTTAAGTTTTCCCCTTAAAAATCTGGTTTTCATCACTTCCTAAATGCACACTTTTAAGTTAAAAAATAAAATCATTTACTGTCAGGTCCTTTTGTTTGTCTCTGTTTCACATGCAATGTGTTGACTCAGCAAAGCCACTTATAGAAGCTAGATACATTGTGGTGACGATGGATTTGGTGAATTTGGAAGAGTGCTCTTTTTGTTGGCAGGAAGGCCAGGGATGGCCCTGGGGGGCCTGACTCCTCCCTCTGCTCCAGTTAGGGTTCTTTGGTGGAAACGTCTCCCAGCTCCCTGCAGGGACCACCTCAGCTATCGCTGCTGTCTTCGAACAGAGGATGCATCCTCTTGTCTTTTATCCTGTAAGCAGGTGACTCACTTGTGCCTGCTACAGTCATTCAAAGGGACGTCTTGTCATGTTCCCTTTTTCCTTCTTGTTTTGAAAGTTTTTACACTGACATATAGCCTGGGCATAAACTCACCTCTGTTAGGTGTGCAACTCACTGAATATTTACGTAGGCAGCTGTGCAACCAACATCCAGACCAAGATGTAGAACATGCTTGCTCCAGAAAGTTCCAGCAGGAAAGCTCCTCCGTCAGTGAAGAAGGAGTCATCCAAGCGTCCTGATCGTGAGTGACATCTACCTTTGCTGCATAGCATGACCTGCTGGGGAGTGACATCCATCACCTCTGACAAATGGCATGGTAGGAAGCAAGTCTCAAGCCCAGTGCACTCAGAGAGAAAGTTACACAGAGAGATGAGCGCCTGGAGGTGGGAAATACAGAGGGTGTCCTGGGTGCCCGCCTGCCTCTGAGGGCATGCGTCCCGCAGCTGAGGTTGTAGGGTCACCAGGCTGATCATCACGTTCTGCTTCCGAAAACACAGAAAACCACTAGTGAGTGTACTAGCTCACGTTCCTCTCCAGGTTCAGAGTTCCCACGCTCCCCACCTTCTCCAACACTGACATGGTGGCTTGGGTGTGATTGTCGCTGTCCATCTGCCCTGTCAGGGGATGGGTGGGGGAGCCCTGATGAGCTAGGCTATGGAGCACAGTTTTGCACACTTGTCAGCCATTTAGATGTATTTTTCAAGTAACTTCTCATTTCTGGGGTGCCCACAGCATGGGGGGAGGCGATAGTCTGCATGTATGTGTGATGCGTGGAGATTCCTCCTAAGGGATAGGAAATAGGTTGTTACCAGTCAACCCTTACACTGGGAAATACGTAAAATGCTAAAACTACGCTATGGCACTATTCCTGGGGACGTGACTGTGTATGTAGAAAACAGAGTCTAAACATAGATTATTAGAATCTGTGGGCAGCCCGGGTGGCTCAGCGGTTTAGCGCTGACTTCAGCTCAAGGCCTGATCCTGGAGACCCGGGATCGAGTCCCATGTCGGGCTCCCTGCATGGAGCCTGCTTCTCTCTCTCTCTCTCTGTCTGTCTGTCTCTCATGAATAAATAAATAAAATCTTAAAAAAAAGATTATTAGAATTTGTGAATAAATTTAGCAACGTCACACACCACAAGGTCGACATACAGCATTAATGGCATTTGTATATACCAACAACAACAAAAACACAGATACTTAGATTAGAAAAATTTAGATGGTGATATTTACAAAATAATAAAAAAATTCAACAGGAAAAAGTCTAATGAAGATGTACAAGACCAACACAAACACTCACCATCATCGAGAGAAATTGCAAAAATAAAACAGAGGCATGAATCAACCTCAGGATCTAAAGATTCAATACAATCCCAGTCAATACACAGACTTTTTGTTTTTCTGTGAAAACAGATGTACTATAAGTTGACTAATGAAATTTAAATTAAATTTTAGAAAAGGAAAAAGAACAGATGATTCTAAAATGCATCTGGAAATGCAAAGGTGCAAGGACCCTGTGGTGATCTCAGACAAGCAAGACAACGAAGTCTCGGTACCATGACTTACTACAAACACGCGTGTATTAAAACAGTGTGGTGTTTGCACAAGAACAGACCATAGAATAGTAAGTGTAGAAACATGCTTATGAATATGTGAGTGCTGATTTATTAAAAAGTCAAAGTGTAGGTGGCTTGGTGACACACAGGAAAAATATAGAATTTGACTGTTATCCAAATCATATCCCAAATGCAATTTCTGGTTATATGTTTACTGCATAGAGAAGCATCCCCATGAGCTTGACGTAGGCAGGGTTTCTTAAAGCAGGCGTATAGAATATTACCAATACCTGGGGAAAATGACACAGTGGTTTATATAAGAATTATTGACTTTGTTCATCAAAGAAAACTCACCCCAAGAGAGTTAAAAAGGCAAGCCTCCCACCAACTGACCGGAAACTTGTGTGAGATTCATAGGAAAAGTCCTAAGTATCAATCCTACAAGACAGAAAGCAAAGGATGAAGGTGGGCAAGCTCTCTGGCCACCCCAATAAACCATGAAATTGTGGCTGTGCTCCTGCTGGCCATCAGAAACAGGCAGCCGTCCCCACAATGAGGTGTCCCCGCCACGTGACAGCGATGGGCAAGGCCGAGCCACACACTGCCTGTGGGAAACAGGTGCCTCTCCCTTGGACAACTGTCTGGTGTTATCCACCAAGTGCTCAAGCTACACCCAAGACCAGCAAGTTCACCTGCAGAGAAACACCTGCCCAGGACAGGGACCCCCAGACGCTCCTCTTTGTCTAAGAATTCAATTTCAAGGCATTTATTTAAATGGTGTTTCTGGGTGTTATTCTGTATGTTGGCAATTTGAACACCAATAAAAAATAAATTTATTATAAAAAATAATAAATTAAAACTTTAAAAAAATAGTCTTTCCAAGACACTGTATACTGGAAACTAATATATCATTGCATGGTAAGTATATGTCAATATAAATAATGAAAAATGTTAAAAAATAATTTAAAATAAATGGATGTGCTCCCGGAGAGGCTGGTAACTGCTGGATAAGACATTAGCAGAGGCCAGGCAAAGACAGGATTCGAGGAGGAGACCTGGATGGATCAAAGCTCCGAAGTGTGTGTTCCCTCCAGAATCCATGTACCTGGAGGCAGGAGCATGGGCTCCTGTGGGGTGGGTCCCTCCCAACACCTTGCCTCCTCTGTTGGCCAGACTCCAAACCCTGGGACAAGGTTTGCAGATTGAGCCCTTCGAGGCAAACACTCTGGTTTGAGGGCTCCAGGGATCTAAAGGAATGGGGAGCAGCCTTGGGACACTCCAGGTCCCCCTAGAAGTAGAGCTGGGATGGGATGAAATGTGAGAGGAAGGCCTGTGTGGGGCAAGCAAGGTGGGGTCCCAAGAAGACCCCAGAACTGAGATGTGGTTGGATATCAGAGGAAGGACAGGGACAGAGACGGTGGACGAGCCCAACCCTCCCCTGTCTTCAGGGTGTCGGCACTGCCATTAGTGCTAAAGCCAGAGTTGGCTGTTGGAGGAATCCTGTCATGGGGCCCCTTCTGCCTTAGACCCCTGCCCCTTCAGTCACGGACGAAGAGCAGCTTCTGGAAGGTTCAGCGCTGCCCCAGACATAGCCCTGGGTCTCCACGGGCAGCAGCTGGGCTCTGGGGCAAGTGCTCTGGAGACGATGGGCATCAGGGGATGCGCATTTTCACATCACGTAAGGTGCCACAGTGTTGGGGCACAGTGTGGCACAAACGTGCATGCGTGTGCACCACAGACATACACCTCTGTGTTCACATGTGTCCTGTCTGCATGGCCCCAACTGAATCAAGGCTACCAACGTAACTTGATCAACACCTGTGGTCTCTTACAACAGGTGACTTCAAGGGAAAAAATCTTGTCCCTACCCAGGGCGTGTCACAAAGGTAATGTTGAATGCAAAGAGCCACATGACCCTGTGGAAACTAAGTTGTCACATGGATAAAAACCGATCTGTGATTCTAGCCACAGTCTATTGGATCAACTTTGGGAAGGGCACGGGGTGATTAGAACAGGCAGCAGAAGGCCTTATAATAACCACTTCTGGTTGTCACCGAAATATTTTCAGTGCAATAAGCAACTTGTTGAATAGGGCAGCTATTTCTTATGTGAATGTCTGTGTATTCTCTATAAACCCAGCTCCCCTAGTTTGATGACATTTAACGTGAATGGCTCTTAATTCCGAGTCAAAAACAGAAGCCTTAACATAATCTCTGTAACCATGTATGTGGGGGCCCCAAATACAGGGTATCTGGAAATACTACTTTTTCGGTTAGTAGGATGAGGGATGTTAGTGGTCACAAATCTGTCATCATGAGTCAGTCCGTGAGCCCACCTGGGCACAGGCACTCTGAGAGAAGACAGCGGGATGGTCCTGGGACTGTTATTTTGACATCAGCCAAGAGTTGTGCCCTGAAGGACAAGGATCGATGTTGCAGCGCTGCCGGCAGAGCCCTGTGGACGATGGTCAACAGCAGCTCCGAGGCCTGCGGAGCCTGCTTCTCTCCTGAGCTGGGGTGACTTCGAGACAGGAGCCCGGGTCACCCGTGCCGTCCCCTGTGGGCACAGTCAGCTCTCCCACGAGGCCGTGCTCGGCTCCAGAGTCCCAGGACCTGTTGTAGATGGATGTTTCTTCTGGGTGAATCTATCGGTCCAACCGGCAGCGCCTGGCTTTGTGGTCACTGACCGCGGGGTCGCAATGTCCACCCGGGCCTGACTCACGGCAGCAGCCCAGGCCATGCGTGACTCACACTCAGGGTCAGCTTCTTCCTAAAGCTCTCCAAGGCCTCTTCAGGTCCACTGTCCTCTTGATTACTATGTTCCTTTCTAATTAGGAGCATAGGTCCTCAGGGAGGGAAATATCTGGAATCAGTTTCTTTTAAGGGACGTCAGTTTGGCACCTGCTAACTCTGAAAAGATCTTTCAGAAAATGACCGAAATTCTCCATTTATCTCCCTGTAGAACACATTGGGAAACTGATATGACTATGATGTGATATGACTATGTTGTTATGTTATGACTATGTTCACTTGCTTCTTGTTGCACTGAAAGCACATAGGATGTGATGTTTGTCGTCTCTGAGAGCACACCAGCGGCTGCTCGGAGACCCAGAGCTCACCTTCTTTATCTCCCGTGCAACACGGATGCCGATGGGCACTCCTACCTCTGTGTTCTGGACACACAGCCCACAGGACAACACCCAGACACGAGAATTCTCTGAAGATCCCCAGCATCATCACTACTCTTTCTGAGCTTTTCAGCCAGAGCGATTCTTTTAATGAGGCTTAATTCTACACAGGACTTGAAAATGAGAACCCACGTAGTGACGAGTGATGGACACACACAATCCAGCATGTGATCACTCGCCTGTAATGCTCAGGGTCAAATACATTTTCTGAATATTTCCTTTTATTCCCTTCCTTGAGCTTCATGGGTGACTCACAGCAGAAACCAGAGTGGACCCAAGCTTCCTTTTGCTTCCCACCAATTTTTGCTCATTCCTCTTGAGAACCACCTGAAACTTGCACATGGGTCAACAGGCACTTACTCCATTGAGAACTTCCAAAATTATGCCAAAAACGAACCCATACCTTACTTCCTGGAAACGACAAGGAAAGGTGGGTTATCTCTAGTTCCCTGTGCTAACACACTGTCTTCATGCACGTGCATGTGCACAACAAAAGCATGCTATCGATTTTCAAAAATTATAAGTTATAGAAGTGGTAAGAATTGAGAGTTTAATGGGCTAGAATCTGTTTTAAAACCCTAAAAAAAAAAAAAAACTCTTCTGCCTGCTTTATGTGCAATAAAGTGATTCAGATGGGAAAGTATTAAATTTTGGCAAATGGAATGTGGGGCAGGCATGGCTTGCAGGAGGAATTCATGGGACATTGTAGACTCTAGACTGTCCTTCGGCCTGCGAGCAGTAAAATCTGTGATCCGCCATGGCCACCAGCCTTTGTGAGGTGCTATTCATTGTGACACCCTGGAAAAGTATTTTTTCCTTTTCTACTCTGAAGCTTTTTTTTTTTCCACTCTCTCAGGCTTCATTAGAAGAAAACTTGGTGATTTTTCTAGATTTCTGTGAGGGAGAAAAGGAGCAGATTTAAGTGAAGTCATTGTGGGAATGATACCATTTTGGCTATGTTTATGCCAAGCAAGTAATTGCTGGTGCTGCATTATGTGGTCTGATCTTTTTGTTCTGTCATTTTATAAAATGGAGCAGGAACTTTCAAGTCAATAGACAAGTGAAATTCAGGTTCTTTGAGGGTCAAGCCATTTGTCTCTCTGAAAACCAGTCTCTTGCAGCTGATCTGGAAACTATAAAAATTTCTTACCTTATTCGAATCACTAAAGTATTTTTTTCTCTGTCTTAAAAATTGAAGTACAATTAACATGCCATGTTGTGAACAATATGGTGATTCAACAGTATAGCAATTGGCTCCGTGCCCATCACAAGGGCGGTCACTGTATAATGTTGTTATGATATGACTATGTTCTCTATGCTGTACTTTTCATCCCTGTGACTTCTTTATTTTATAACTGGAAGTTTGCATCCTCTAAATACCTTTTATCTACTTCACCCCCTTCCCCACTCACTGCCCCTCTGCAAACCATCAGTTTGTTATTTGTATTCAAGAGTCTGTTTTTTGTTTGTTCATTTTATTTGCTTTTAGATTCCACCTATGAGTATCTGTCTTTCTCTGACTTATTTCACTTAGCATAATATCCTCGAGTTCCATCCTTATTGTCACATATATCAAACTCCCATTCTCTGTTATCTCTCTGAAATTTCACATTTTATACATAGACCACATCTTTATCCAGTCATCTATCAGTGGGCACTTGGGCTGCTTCCATATCTTGGCTATTGTAGATAATGTTGCAATAAACATTGGGTTTGCATATAACCCTTTGAATTGGTGTTTTTGTATTCTTTGGGTAAATACCATTTAGTTTGATTACTGGATAGTAGGGTAGTACTATTTTTAACATTTTGAAGATTGTCTGTCCTAATCATACAGGAATATGTGTGCATATATTTGATGACATTGAATTATGTTACTTTCAGGACACCTGGGTGGTCTTCAGCTCATGTCATGATCCTGGGGTCCTGGAATCAAGCCCCATGTCAGGATCCCTACTCAGCAGGGAATCTACTTCTCCCTCTACCCACCCTTACTTGTGCTTTTCTTTCACTATCTCTCTCTCAAATAAATACAATCTTTAAAAATATAAATAATTTAAGTCTTAACTGATTCTACTCTGGGCAGCCTCTTGCTTTTCACACTTAGATGAGCCTGGAATTAGCACCGATGATATTGTCCTTTGTACTGCATGCTGAGGTATGTGATTAACATTTGTATGCTCCCCAAAACTTTGGCAGTGCTTAGTCAGCCAAGATAGACAAAGTTAAAAGTGTGGAGGGTCATATTTTATTTCTCTAATGTGAAACATGGATGAACTTGGTTTTTAATTGCATGTTTATCTGTAGTCTAGTGTTTGCTAAGGAAGCAAATAACACAATGAATTGGAGAATACTTCTGATTGGGATGCCTGGGTGGCTCAGTGGGTGTCTGCCTTTGGCTCAGGTCTTGATCCTGGAGATCCGGGGATCCAGTCCCACATCAGTCTCCCTGCATGGAGCCTGCTTCTCTCTCTGCCTATGTCTCTGCCTCTCTCTCTGTCTCTCATGAATAAATAAATAAAATCTTTTTTTAAGAAAAAAATATATAAATAATTTATATTACTTTGTATAAATCCATTCAAATTTAAAAATAAAATATTACTGCATTAAAGTACATATTGGGAAATGAGGATATAGAACAAAGTCATGCACATAGTATGTGCTCAAATAAATATCATTGGATAAACATCAATTAGGTTGCTTAGGAAAAAGAATTGGCGACTTTGTAATAGTATTACACCTGCTGATGCTTAGCACTGCCCAGGCAACAGAATCCATTTTCCTATGGCTGCAATCCCTCTACGGCATATAATCAGGTAAAACACAGACACTTAAGAGGCAATTTTAAATTATTTCTGATTCTTGGGCACTAAAGTTTTCAGATGGTTGGAATGGTGATAAATGATCAATATTTTCAATATTAGTTATTTATTCCATTTCATGCCCTAGAGATAATGCAAGTACAAAATTTTCTTTTTTAAAAGAGCATAGAAATATGGATATACTGGGGACTTCCTAACTAGTAAATAGCTCATGCTATTGAAAATACCAAAATTCAGATAGTTCATGTGCAGCTTCAGTGTCTAACAAATTAGCTGACCAAAACAAGTCAAAAGAATATTTGGTTTTGCAATTTACCCACACAATGTTGAGGTTATATAAGAAAGAATCAGAAACATTTTGGGAACAAAAATTGACATGGAATTGCTGAGTAAAATTTTAATGAAAAAATATCTGGACGATATTATGCAGTAAAACATGCTAGCTGTAAAAATGATAGAATCTAAAAATTTTTATAGACATCCTGGGAAGAGTATGAGTGAACCTAAATGCGTGGAGAATTTCTTGAATAATTTTGTTCTCTAAACTCAGTTTGGCTGCCTTGTGAAATGATTCTCTGCAGTAAACGGACTTTTCATGTATTTAATCATTCAAACTCCCATTCACACCTGCATGATTACAGAAAAGTATGTAGGCTAGTAACACATAAGAAAATTGCAGTAAGATGGTAATGAGACCCCGTATTCATCTTAACATGTTTCCAATGGAAAATATTTTGTTTTGAGTGTTTATTTGTTCAGTTTATTATTTTTCACTTGATTAAATGTTTTTTTTATTAAACCATGTAGGTTGCAGCTTAACAATAAAGAAACATCTATGAAAAAAAAGCCTTTCTGTCCCCTAAAATATTTATATTTGCTAAGTGTGTTTTGTATAAATGAGTGTTTAGCTAAGTGGCCATTACCCAGTTTAAATAATGGAACCATCATTCAAAAAAAGTGTGAAGTGAGGACAGTGGCTGCCCATGAGAGGAAGGTTTGGAAAAGGCAAGTGGAAGGAATTTTAGAGGGGAGTAATGAGTGGGTTAAAGTAGACTGATGAACAAATACTGCATAAAATGTAACCACAGGCACATAAGCATTAGTCTTTAAGGTTGTGAGTTCAGCCAAGAATAAAGATGCAAAAAGAAATAAAAATTCTATCCCCAAGAATATGAGTTTTCTTTTCCCCCCAAAAAAATCAAATATTCTTTGAAGTCAACATTCAAAATCATTAACACCATCAGATAATATGAATCTTCATATATTCTTCACCTTAAACAATAAAGCAATTTTTAGAGCTTGAAGTTAAGGTAGATGATAAAAATGTTGCAAAAGAAAGTATATTTTTTCAAAATGTATTGGAACTTTTCTTAAATAATAAAGGAATATAGTCTAGAAACTTTTTTTCTACCAGAATTTGAACAATAAGATTCAGATAAATTCACACTAAAATGTGAAACTTCCATTTTTCTCTTTTTCAACACTCTTCACTTCATTTTAAACTTCTAAGGAAGATTCTGAGCTTCCTGTCTCCAAATTGGCAAGCAAATAATTCCAAGTTATTTTTATATTTGTTTAAAAATTATTTTAAGTACCAAACATTTTTTATACATTTATTTTTTATTGGTGTTCAATTTGCCAACATATAGAATAACACTCAGTGCTCATCCCATCAAGTGCCCCCCTCAGTGCCTGTTACCCAGTCACCCCCACCCCCCGCCCACCTCCCCTTCCACCACCCCTAGTTCGTTTCCCAGAGTTAGGAGTCTCTCATGTTCTGTCCCTCTCTCTGATATTTACCACTCATTTTTTTCTCCTTTCCCCTTTATTCCCTTTCACTATTTTTTTTATATTCCCCAAATGAATGAGACCATATAATGTTTGTCCTTCTCCAATTGACTTATTTCACTCAGCATAATACTCTCCAGTTCCATCCACATCGAAGCAAATGGTGGGTATCGTTTCTAATGGCTGAGGAATATTCCATTGTATACATAGACCACATATTTTTTTTAAATAATAAATTTATTTTTTTACTGGTGTTCAATTTGCCAACATACAGAATAACACCCAGTGCTCATCCCGCCAAGTGCCCCCCTCAGTGCCCGTCACCCAGTCATCCCCACCCCCACCCTCTTCCCCTTCCATCACCCCTAGTTCGTTTCCCAGAGTTAGGAGTCTCTCATGTTCTGTCTCCCTTTCTGATATCTCCTACCCATTTCTTCTCCCTTCCCCTCCCTCTATTCCCTTTCACTATTATTTATATTCCCCAAATAAATGAGACCATATAATGTTTGTCCTTCTCTGAATGACTTATTTCACTCAGCATAATACCCTCCAGTTCCATCCACGTCGAAGCAAATGGCGGGTATTTGTCATTTCTAATGGCTGAGTAATATTCCATTGTATACATAAACCACATCTTCTTTATCCATTCATCTTTCGATGGATACCGAGGCTCCTTCCACAGTTTGGCTATTGTGGACATTGCTGCTAGAAACATCGGGGTGCAGGTGTCCCGGCATTTCATTGTATCTGTATCTTTGGGGTAAATCCTCAGCAGTGCAATTGCTGGGTCGTAGGGCCGATCTACTTTTTACCCTTTGAGGAACCTCCACACAGTTTTCCAGAGTGGGTGCACCGGTTCACATTCCCACCAACAGTGCAAGAGGGTTCCCTTTTCTCCACATCCTCTCCAACATTTGTGGCTTCCTGCCTTGTTAATTTTCCCCATTCTCACTGGTGTGAGGTGGTATCTCATTGTGGTTTTGATTTGTATTTCCCTGATGGCAAGTGATGCAGAGCATTTTCTCATGTGCTTGTTGGCCATGTCCATGTCTTCCTCTGTGAGATTTCTCTTCATGTCTTTTGCCCATTTCATGATTGGATTGTTTGTTTCTTTGGTGTTGAGTTTAATAAGTTATTTATAGATCTTGGATACTAACCCTTTATCTGATGCGTCCTTTGCAAATATCTTCTCCCATTCTGTAGGTTGTCTTTGAGTTTTGTTGACTCTATCTTTTGCTGTGCAAAAGCTTCTTATCTTGATGAAGTCCCAATAGTTCATTTTTGGTTTTGTTTCTCCTGCCTTCATGGATGTATCTTGCAAGAAGTTACTGTGGCCAAGTTCAAAAAGGGTGTTGCCTGTGTTCTTCTCTAGGATTTTGATGGAATCTTGTCTTACATTTAGATCTTTCATCCATTTTGAGTTTATCTTTGTGTGTAAGTACCAAACATTTAAGAAATAAGTTGTACCAAATCTCTACAATCTCTTTCACAGATAGAAGCAGAGAGCATACTTTCTAACTCATTGTATAAGGCCAGTTTTACCCTAATACCAAAACCAAAGACATTATAAGGAAGGACAACTACACACTAATATCTCTCATGAACATAGATTTAAAAGTCCTCAACAAAATATTAGCAAATCAAATCCACTCATGTAAAAAAATTATACATCACAATCTTAGGATTTTTCTAAGATACACAAGGCCGGTTCAACATTTGAAAGCAATTAATGTAATCTGTCACAACAACAGACTGAAAAAGAAAAGTCATATAATCACATCAACAAAGGCAAAAAAAAAAAAATCATTTGACAAAATCCAAGATCCATTTACAATTAAAAGCTCTCAGTAAGCTAGAAATAGAGACTTCTTCAATCTGATAAAAAAAAATCCAGAAAAACCTATAGATAACATCCTACTTAACAATGAGAAACTCAAAGCTTTTGCATTAAGATCAGTACAAGACAGGATGGAAGGGAAATAAGCTGTCCTCACAGATAATACTGTCTATATAGAAAATCTGAAAGAACTGACCCCCCAAAAAAGAAACCAGCCTGAAACTAATACTCAGTTATAACAAGGTTGTAAGACACCAGGCATATATTTAAAAATAATTTGCCAACAGGAAGCAAATGGAATTAGAAATTAAAAAAAAAAAAATCAATTTACATTATCACCCTTTCAAAATGAAATGTTTAGGTATAAAACTAATTATGTAAAGATCTAAATGAGAATAGTTAGGAAACTCTAATAATAGGGCTTTTTTTAATTTCAAGAAGTTTTCTATAAATAAATAAATAAATAAATAAATAAATAAATAGCTATTCCACGTTCATGGGTAAGAATGCTCACTATGGTCAAGATGCTGATCCTTCCCAAATTGACCCATAGATCCCATGCAATCCTACTAAAAACTTCAGCAAACTATTTTGTGGACATTGAAAAACTGATTCTAAAGTTTATATGGAGGGTCATAAGACCTCCAGCATAATCCTAGAGGAGGAGAATAGGACCTCGCGACTCACCACAAAGTCCAGACAGTGTCATGTTGGCAAAAGGAATAGATGAGTAGATTAATGGAACAGAATGGAGATCCCAACAGCACACCTGCATTTAGTGCACCAATTTTTGACAAAAAAGCAGAGGTAATACAATGGAATAAAATAAACTCTTAACAAATGGTGCTGGAACAACTGGACACCCACATGTGAAAAAAATAAATCTAGGCATAGACCTTACATCCTTTACAAAAATTAATGCAAAATGGATCATAGACCTGAATGCAAACCACAGAAGTATAAAATTCCCAGAAGATAATGTGAGTTAGCCTAGAGGGCCTTGGGTATGGTGATGTCTTTTGAGATAGGACATCAAAGACACAGTCCATGGAAGAAATGACTGATAATCTGGACCTCATTAAAATTAAAAATGTATGCCCTGTGGAAGATAATCAGAAGAACTAGAAGATAAGTTTCAGGCCAAGAGAAAATATTTGTGAAGACATGTCTGATAATGGATTGTTATCCAAATATACACAGAACTCTCAAAACCCAACAATGAGAAAACAAGCAACCTGATTATAAAATAGGTCAAAACGTTTAACAGACACTTTACCAAAGAAGATGTACAGATGAGAAATAAACATATGAACAGATGTTCCACATTGTATGTTATCAGGGAAATGTGAATTCAAATAATGAACTAGCATTATGGACCTATTCAAATGACCAAAGGTCAAAATCTGGAACACGGACAACACCAAATGCTAGCAAGTATTTGGTGCAATGGATCTTATTTATTGCTGGCAGACTTGCAAAAATAGGGTAGCCACTCTGAAAGACAGTCTGGTAATTCCTTACAAAACTAAACACACTCTTACCATGTGATCCAGCAATCATGCTACTTGGAATTGAAAACATCTCAAAAAAAAAAAAAAAAAAAAAAAAAAAAAAAAAAAAACCCTCCCACAGAGGTTTATAGCAGCTTTATTCCTAACTGCCAAAACTTGGAAGCAACCAAGATGCCCTTCAGTAGGTGATGGATAAATAAGCTGTGGTCCATCCATCCAGACATTAGACTATTATTCAGGGCTAAAAGAAATGAGCTATATCAATCCATAAAAAGACATTCAGGAGCCCTCAATGCATATCACTAAGTGGAGAAAGTCAATCTGAAAAGGCTGCACACTTTGTGATTCTAACTATGTGACATCCTGAAAAAGGCAAAATTATGGGGACAGTGAGAAGATTGATGGCTGTCAGGGTGTCAGGGGTGGAGGACAAAAGACTATGCAAAGCACAGAGGATCTTTAGGTCAGTGAAAATGTTCTGTGTGATATTGTAAGGAGGGACATGTCACTATACATTTGACATACAGACAAAACTTACAACACCCAGAGAATCCTAAGGTCAGCTGTAAATTTGGGATGATTATGACGTGTCAGTGTAGGTCATGGATCGTAGCAAATGAGCCGCTCTGGTGGGGATGTTGATGACCAGGGAGGCTGTGCGTGGGAGGGCTGAGGTGTATGGGAACTCCCTGCAGCTCCTTCCCAATTTTGTTAAAAACCTAAAAGTGTTCTAAAAAATTGAATCTGGAAAGAAATAATTAAAGACTGCAAAGGTTCTGGATTAATACCTTATGCAAGGGTTGAAAATAGAAAATTGCCAAAAGCAAAAGACACAATGTATCTAATCAGTGTTTGGAGAATAAACAATTTTATATTGTTAGACACATAATATAAAGTTCAGGAAGAAGTGATGAAAACAGATGATTCAGCTTAGAAAAAAAAATACATTATTTGATTTACATCTGGGTCCCTGGGAAACAGATGCCAAATTGGAGTTAGAGGTACAGAGACTGGTGTTGAACAGCCTAAAGAAGAAGGGAGGGGGTGTGGGCATACAGGAGCCCTCAGAACAATGTAGATCTGAGCTCCGGGGAAGGTGGAGAAGAGGGGACACCCGGTACAGAGAGCCTCAGGCTGCTTCTCTGAAGTGCCCTGGAAAGGTTTGTGCAATCTGCAGGGTGATACAAGGGAATGAGGGATCATATGCCAATCCTGAGAGGGGGAATATGTGCTTCACATCCTTACTGTCCTGCCAAAATAAACTCATCACCATATAGTATGTCGCCAGCCCCCCAAATCAGATGCAGATATGCTCTTCACTCTATTTCTACAAACTAAGCAGGTTGGAAATGACTCAACTCCTAAGAAGAACTCACAAAAACAGCAGATAAGGATGTGCCAGGTGCTGCAATGGAGGGGGCAAAGCGCAGGGTGCTCTGTGGGCACTGGGCTCGCTGGTGCTGGTGCTGGTGCAGTGGGCCAGCCCGGAGCTGGCAGGAACGTTTCCCTCTTCTTCTGTACCACTTAGCAGACTCCAGGATTACCACATTTTGTCCATTTCCTGCCCCAGAACTTGAATTCCATTTTAAATGAAATTATTTTAAAGTCAGTTCTTCAATAAATTTAAAAGAACATAAACTATAAGAAAAATGAGTCTTTTTTTCCACAAGACATCTGCAGTTTAAACCCAGGATCCAGACTGTGGAGCATGAATCAAACACATTTGGATTACTTTAATCTTGATAAATGCCTGTTGAAACTCCGAGGCCTTTTTATCCTTGATTTAAGTACATCTTTCAAGACACTAAAAAATCTACTCTGCATCTCCTTACAGTACAGTAGCTTCTGTTCCAACTTCCAGAAAGAAGAGAATGTTCAACCTGGTGAAAGAACCTGCATTTAGGGTGATCCCAGGGCCTCCAAGTTCACCTCACCTTCTTTCAAACAGGTCATTCAGAGCTCCATCTACAATCTTTGCTCTCTAGATGTGCTGATCATTTAAAAACTGCACATGCTTTTCAAGAGGAAATAGTTTAAATATTTGGTTGTACGTTAGGAGAAAATAAAGCATTTTTAAAAACTGATTCCCAAATTTACATCTTGAATATTGAACCAACAGGCAAAGCATTTAGTTGAAGAAAAATTATATCAGATTTTCCCATCTTGCTCTCATTTTCTCCTATTTCAGTGGAAACTCCCAGCAAGCAAAGTTTTGACAGAGGCTGTGCAATGTGTCCCAGGCCACCAGCTATCGAGTTCCCTGGGGTCCGTCCCCACCTTGCATGCTGGCTTGAACAGGGAATGTAATAAGCATTTTTTCCATGCTAAGAACTTAGATCCAAAAAACAATAGGAGAATGTTTAACTTGAAAGGAAACTCAGAGATGCTTTCTTTTCATTAGTCTCTTTGTTGGATAATTTGTAGAAACTGAAGCTTAGAGCAGGGATGACATTTGACCAAATATCAGCAGACAGTTGCTGATGATGGAACACAAAATATCAAAAGAGGAGTCAGAATAAAAGAAGCTATAATAAAAGCTCTGATTTACTCAATTTTGATATTATAATATATTAAAGAATCATAAAATTGAAGCGCTGTGGTAGAGGGGCATAATGAGGTGGATAGATCAATCTAAACACTGATATCAATACATGGAAATTGATTTTATTGAGATTCACATTAAAAAAACAGACAAGGGGAAAAAAAGGACAGGGAAAGATCAAACAACTTTCGGGAAAACTAACCAAGCTTTGGCCACAAACATAAGTTACACCATAAAAACTGTATTTCATGTAGTTGGAGATTTTACCATGAAACTAAATCATATAAATGTACCAGAAGGGAAGATAAGTTGATATGCTTGGTGAATTTTTTTGGCATTTATCGGGCTTGATATTCTTTGAGCTTCCTGAATCTGTGGTTTGGTGTCCGACATTAATCTGGAGAAATCATTAGTCATTCTTGTTTCAAACTTTCTTCTGTCCTCTCTTCTCTTTCAGGCATCCCCAGTATGCATGCGGAATATTCTGTTCTTGTCATCCTTTGTTCTCTCTGCTTTTCAATGTTAAAGGTTTCTATTGACACGTACTTTAGCTCTAAGACTTTTCCTCTACCATCAAGAGCATTTCTTTCATTTCTGTTACAGGATTTTGGTCTGCAGCATAGTTTCTGGTTCTTTCTTGGGATTTCCACCTCTCTGCTTACCTTGCCCATCTGTTCTTGCATGTTGTTTACTTTACCTGTTAGCACTCTTGGGGTGTCAATCACAGTGTTTTAAATCCCCAGTCAGTATCCCAAGTATCCTGCCATGCCTGGTGCTGATGTCACTTTGCATCTTCCCATTGTGTGTTTTTCGTGTGCTGGACACAGTGTGCTGTGTAGAAGAACCGCTGCCTGTAGGTGTTTGATGATGTGGTGAGGTATGGGGAGGGAGGTGCTCACCCATCCTGTGACTAGGGTCTGTGCTTCCCTTGTAAGGTGGGAATCTGGGACCTGCAGGCCCCCCCCTCACATGGGCCCTGTATGTGCAACAGCATCACAACACAGAGGAATCAGGAAATAATCAGGTCTTAAATAGAACTTGAATAACTGTATCCATATAAGAAAAACAGAAAAAGTTTCTAAAATTCACTCCTTGGTAGACCATGGGCCTGAATGTGAAAGCAAAACAATGAAGTTCTCAAAAGACAACATAGAAGAATTTCTTCATGGTCTCTGAGTACAGCAAACATTTCTTTGGCCATAGAGAAAAAGATAAATCAAAGTATATTAAATTTAAGAACTTTGCTTCAGCCAGAGAGATGATGGGCAAAAATGCAGGCTAAGTGTGGAGAGGAAAAGAATGGCAAATCTATAAACATTTAGATGTGTTCTTTCCGTTCAAAATATATAAAGACCTCTTACAAAGCAATGACAAAAAGAAGATCCAGTAGAAAAGTGGTTCAAGAAACTTGATCAGGGGCCTTTACAGTGGAGGAAATCTGGATGGCCAGTGGAGCCAGCACCACAGCAAACATACAACGCATTTCAACCACACACAGATACCAACAGACGGAGGAGCTGATTCTACAGGTACCTAGATGGAGGAGACACCATCCCAGGTACCAATGGAGAGAGGAAGCAGAACTGGGAAGATGAGCACCTGGTAGTGGGGAGGGGGAGCTGGGGTGTCCTCCCACCTCTGGCGGGCGGCACATTGCTACTGTCACCATGGAAATTCGCCGACTGGTGTTGTCTGCTGTTCCTGAGGACGTGTATCCTCCAGGGTGGACACCCCCGTCACGGCACAACTGAGGACAGCAGGCGGAGGGTGTGGGAAAAGTCATAGCAGCCTGAGGTGTGACATCAGTGAAGAGTAACAAGTGTGTCTGCGATGGAATGTTGGTTCTCATTTTCTCTTTGCAGTAATTATGCTCTAGATCCATCCAAATGGACGAACGGTGATACGCTTTAATCTCCCATATTGTGTTTGGGAGATTAAAGAAAGCAGACATAAAAGAATATGTATTTTAAACTTCATGTGTCTAAAGTGCTGAAACAGAAGTGCAGATGAAACCAGCAGTAGAGGATGCACAGACATGTGGTACAATTATAAAAAAAAAAAAAAAAAAAAGACAAGAGACTTAGGCTCATAAAGGAAAGACAGAAGTAATCCTAAGTGGTAAGAACCCCACAAGATGCTTCATGTGGGGTTTTACTTTATGTAACCATTTTTAAGATCTGCAATCATGTTTTAAGCTTCTGGAGGTATGGGACACTTTCAAAATAAATTAAGTTAAAAAATATACCACACATGCCATTTGAAGACTATCCTCAGGAATGAAGAAATCCACCTATAAATGCATTGATGAGCATGTTAGACGTTGTTAACATCAGGTAGTAGGATTATGGGGCGTTGCCAGATTTGTAAGTCATCCCCTCTTACAACAAACATATTTCTTTTCTAATTAGGGGGGGGAAGGAATTTAACGTTATGTGTCTAAGCTTCGCACAACGACACAAGGAACACCTGCCCGATGCGAACAGGTAGCAGCGCGCACAAGGACGTTCTCCCCAAAACTTGGAACTTATCACAAAATGACTTAAATAGAAACTAGAAGAATAGTCGAATCAGACTGTGATTCCTGTGATCCCAAACTCAATGTTTTGTCGTGTGGCCATTTATTTTTGTGATGTTTGAGAGTCGCCCTCTGTACGACACCCTTGGGTGAAGTTTCCAAGACCTCGTGCCCCGGATTTCAGCTCAAGCATCCACAGAGGACCAGGCTTCGGCCCCGGGCCAGGCGGTGGGGAGCGGCGGGCCCACAGGAGGGGCAGCCCGGCCGCCGGTCTCCCCGCTGCTCCCGGGGGACGGGGGGCACGGCGGGCATGGCTCGGCCCCCCCGGAGCCGGGCAGACGAGGGCAGGAGGCTCGCTGTCAAGCTGTAAACTGAAACCTTGTAACATCTGCGTGAAATCACAAAATCATATGTAATTACAAACGGCCTTTTTTCCCCTTGACATACCAAGTTTGAACATGAAATTATATGAATTTAGTTGAGGACGTGAAGGGGGGCCCAGGAGACGGGCTGGGCCTGGCGAGGCTGGGCCCCCACCGCCTTTTCGGTGGGACGGTGAGATCGTAAAGTCTGCTGTGTTGGTTTTTGAATATTTCAAACTCACATCACTATGGGGGAAACACTGCCTGAAACACACCTAGGAAATCCTTGTGATTCACACGCTGCCAGGTGGGACAAGATGTAGCTCAGAGTCCTTCATCGCCGCCCTCAAGCCCTGGACGCAGGCCCACAGGGCGCAGAGGAGGGGAAGTGTGTGGGTGGGAGTGACCCTGGGTCACAGGGTCCCCGGGATGGAGGTTCTGTGGCCCGCACTGGGGGACAGCAGGCTCCCGTGGGGCAGCAGTGGGAGGGTCTCACCTGTCATGGTGATGGGTGCCCGGTGACCTCCCACCATTGAGGGTCACTAGGTCTTTGCACTGTTTTATTTCCAATCTTTGCTCTGCATTCAATCCAATTATGGGCCGACGGCCCTTTGTTCTGGGTCCTTCCTGCCCTCCTTATAGACCACACACACTACACCTAGAAAATCCCCCCACTAAGGTGTGGGTGTAAAATATAATCTGCAGGGAAGCAGTTGGGTGAAGGAGGACCCACAGATTACACTGCAGAGAGAGCACACAAAGCCACATATTGGGGTTCCTTTTCTTTCCTCCTCACCTTTACTGTTTTCCCTCTGGTCTGATTGCCTTGGAGGCTGCACTGAGCCTCCTTCCTTACTCCCTTCTGGGCCCAGTAATCCCCCATCATCACCCCATGGGTCTCCTCTGCTCTGCTGGCAGTGGCCCACCTCACAGTCCATGCAGCCCTTCTGTTGCGAAGTGGTGCCAGCTGTGTGTCCTTGGTCCTCACAACATCACCAGGTGACTACCCTAGGAGGACCGTCCCACCTCTTCTGACCAATGCTCGCCCACTCCTTACCCTCCTTGAAGGAGCTGTCTCCTGTCCCAGCACCTGCTCTGAGGTGCCCCCAGCTCCCCACCAGCCTCTGGGTGTCCTGAGGACAAAGACCACACACTCCTCTTCCTGAGCCTCAGCATCTGGACCAGGGTGGCCACTCTGGAAATCTCTATGGAATTGGATTAAAAGGAGGGGCTCTCCTGTCGAAATTCAACCAAACAGGTACGTATGGAGACATCACAAGAACGTGGCTAACCCGTGGTGGAGGCTGGAGGAGCGTGTCTGAAATTGGCACAGCTGGGCAGCAGGAAGGGGGACCCCGAGCAGGATGAGACCCCGGTGGGAAGGGGTCCCAACACGGGATGTCCTTCCCCAGGCATCGCCTCGCCCACCAGGACAGGCGTCTCCTTCACTGAACGGCAACCCATTAAGGGCTGCCATCACGTCGGGAATGACATTCTCAGACTTGGTTATATAAGAGAAGAGCGCAGGTTTTAGTTTTGGTTGCTGGACGTCTTTCTGGTGATATTTCAAGATTACATAGTTATAAAAAGCAGCTGGAAAAACACACCCCAGTATAAACCACAGGGAGCAGATGAGTTAGAATCAGTAATTCATTTGATTCAATGCAGGAAATGGTACCTTAGCTTCCAACTTATATATTCCAAATATTCACTCCATGCACACAACTATGTCAATTCTAATAAAATGCAGACTACAAAAATAAAATCTTTCATTCTGGTTTTATTATAAACCACTATTTCTAAGCTCTTCTGCTATCTTAAAAATCATTCTTTTCTTATATAACGTGGTGTAAGATATACAGTCTTGAAGAAAGTTAAATTTAAGAAAATTAATTTACTCATAATTTTTTAATGTAAACTCAATTAGCCAACATAGTATTAGTTTCAGAAGTAGAGTTCAGTGACTCAAGAGTTGCATACAACACCCAGTGCTCCTTGCATCATGTGCCCTCCTTCATGCCCATCCCCCAGATACCCCATCCCCTAACCCCTCCCCTCCAGTGACCTTCACTTTGTTTCCCAGAGTTAGGAGTCTCTCATGGTTTGTCTCCCTCTCTGAGGACTTCCCGTGCAGTTTTCCCTCCTTCCCCTCTGATTCTCTGTGCCGTTTCCTATATTCCACATGTTCATGAAACCTTATAATAATTAATAGACATCTAATGTGTCCTGGTCCTTCTGAAGCAGTGTTCTCACATTCAACACTGTTCTATAAAAACATCTGAGGGCCTTTGTTTCCGTCAAATTGTCTACACAGTAGAGCTGGAGGCAAGGCTTGATGTCTGGCACTTGCTTGGCAAGGTTCCGTTCTGGGCTGCAAAGAAGGGAGGGGAGGAAAGCCACAAACAAGTGACCAAGATTATAGGCAGATAGGCAAAGGCACAGGGCCTGGTCGAAGGTGCCCCCTGCATTCCACTTGGGGAGGACCACCTGTGGGTGTTCCTTGGAATGCTGGTCCAGGGGCCATACGCGGGTTTGAAGACGAGACATCAGGCCGCTGCCGAGAGCCATGTTGGGTGTCTGACCCCAGTTCACAGAGGGTACTGGAAGTGTCACTCCCATGGTTTCATGCGGAGCTGTAGGAAGCCACGTGGCTTTTCTCTTCAGCCTAAATCAGAGGCTCACAGATGGGCTTCTCACCTCGCCATGAGGATGGGCGCCCGGCATCTGTGAGGCCCGAGACCAAGTGTTGCACAGACATGGCGAGGCCCCTTCCTGCCCATCACCTCCTCATGGAGCTCCTCACTGTCCACCTTCAGCTGGAAATTCCCAGAACCATCACTTCTGAAATGAATGAGTCTCCTGAAATGGTAGCTGCCTTCTTGAGTCAGAAAACCTTGGCTCCATCTACCTCACTTTGACAGAAATGTGACTCCACTTTGCTGTATGGGCAAGGTGTGTTTGCCAGTCCCCAAATGCGCTGTCACTGTCCTAGGTTTGAAAAATGACATGTGAGTGGCTGGATGGACAAACAGGTAGATTCTCCAGCCATAGATACTAAAGGTATGAAGATTGTGTAGATCTTCAATTTTTTTTCCAATACGGCCTCTCTACAATGTTAATTGTTTCCTTATTTGTGTTTTTGTGATGAGCTAAGTAATAGGACCTGCTCAAAGTCAGAAACACAGGGATGTTCTCCACATTTACTCTGAGAAGCTGCCTTGATGCGTTTCCATTGCCACCTCCGATGGTGACACCAACCTCGTGTGTACCGGCCCAGAGGCAGTGGTGACCTGGTTTCTCCCCAATGCTTTTTCATTGCTTTGGGAAAAGGTCCATGAAACATATAGAGTAACTCATGGGCACCTTCCTTCTTCCATTGGAAGAGGAATTCACAAATGTGTAAGCAATCATGTTAATATTTTAAAATATGAATATTTCCTGCGAAGTGGTTCCATTCCATGTATTTTTTTTAAACTTTGCAGCATCAGCTAGCTTATCCCACACGAGAAAGCTTGGAATGAATTTCTACAACCAGATCCTTTCTATGGATATCAGTCCAAAGCTGAGACTTTGTCAAATGGAAAGCAGAAGAGAGTCTAAATGTCCAGAAGTGTTTGAACGATGGGCAGCACTTCAAAACTGCTAGCTTCCCAGTGAAACCGAGCCAGTTAAAACTGACCCAAAGGCACACAATATTAAATTTTCACTCACAAGGCTGGTTGTCGCTGGGATAGCCCTTCTCACCTGTGACTCCCTTCAAAAGTTTACACTAGGTGAAACTTAGGTTTAGGGAAGCTCACCATCTGGGGAGGCATTCCCCTCATAGAGAAGTCTCTGCCATGTGTGGCCTCTCCCCTCATCCTCTTACACGTGCCACGCCTTGTGTGGACCCTGGTGTCCCAATTGTGAGCCTTTCCATCCTTGCCAGGGGGTCCAAGGATGATGAACTGGGGCATTGGCACAGACCCACCACCGAGACCTGAGGGAAGGAGCTCAGTAGAAGGCAGCTTCCATTTCCTTGTCTGATGCTAACGATAGAGTGATTCGTGGCAGCTCAGAGCTTGAGGAAACCAGAGGTGTTTTTAAAAAAATGTTTACATTTGTCAACTTGACAAATGATGTTGAAGGCAACAAAAAAGTGTGTCTTCAATGTTTGCAGGTGCCTGAGCTGAGCCAGGATGAATCCCCCATCCTGACCCTAGGACCCCCCAAAATCCTTCACTGTGAGCTTAGAATGACAAGGAGCACACTTAGCTTAGTCCTAACCCACCAGTGGTCCCAGAGGTAACAGGTGAAGAACAAGGAGGGAAAACAGTAAATTCCAAAGGGAGCCTTATTTGTAGGAGAACAAATATATAATCAATATAAAATCAAAATACTTCTTTCTGCTAGGCTTTATGACATCTGATTAGAGATGAGGACATCTGTTCAGGGCTAAGAAACCTACCTAAGTTCACAAAAATACCAAATCACCCACCCACTTGCCTCTATCCACTGTCTAGCTCACGGTCTTAGTCAGAACCCACAAACCCTACTTCTTGTGAGTTTGCTGCACTTTTTTGAAGTTAACGTAACTTTCTTGTTATTAAGTTAAAACTTCCATGTTCCACCAGTTAGAAAGTTCTAGTCTAATCCTGGTCATTTCTCTGCTTCTGCATCACAACCGCCACCCAGATACAATGGAGCCTTTCATTCAGTGTTCAAGGAAGCTAAGCAAAGATTTGTTTAGATTATTATTGTCCAAACAACATATTTCAGAAGCACATTTTAAAGGTTTTCAGAATGTCTCATGTGTGGAATACAACAAATTGAATTTTCTTCTAATGCAAAGGAGGAAATTTATTTTAGAAATATTTAATTGTTTTAAAGAGCTTGCTGAATTCTCATATTGCACTCGGTGTAAACTCAATAGATCCTTTTCATTTCTGCTGCCAGCAGATAAAATGATCTCTGTGTAGCTTTGGTTTTGTGTGCAGCTTTGGAGACTATTATATGTGTGTTGGAATATTCAGGACTTTGAAATAAAACCCTGAGTCCAGTACTTTACCTTAAATATGAGCTGTTTGTGTATATAAGACAAGCAAATCATTAGCCTTAGGAAAATGCATTTTTAGCAAGAAAGCAAATATTTCATAATCATAGTTCCTTCTCTTGGTAAAAAAAAAAAATAATAACCCAAACACTGAAATAGTCAAGTCCCATCAAGGAAAGCCTTGTACAGCTCTTCCAATAACACAGAGAGCTTTAGAAGTGCTACTGGAGGGAGCTGTTCCAGGGATGATGTCAGGGAGCATTTCCCCCTTCCTGCATCACTGTGTTTATAAAAGGGCAGTCAAGTCTGAAGATGGACAAAAGAAGCTGTAGGATGGTGGTCGATCCCTCTCCGGTGGAAACAACACAGAAATTCAGAGATGCACATCCTCCTCCCAGGCCTATGGATGTATCAGCCTGTCATCACTGGTGGAGCTCCAAGGCCAACTCTGCGGCCAGGAGAGCACCTCCTCCCTCTGGGCCTAGTCCTCCTCCTACCCTGGCTGCTGTTGTAATGAGTATCCTTCTGCCCATTTCTCCTTTATTTCATGAACCTCTCTCCCTACCCCAGTGCGATGGACTGCATCGAGCCACCAGGCATAATTGAGTCCTCACCCTGGTCCCTGTGAGTATAAATGTGACCTTGTGGAACAGAGCATGTGACCGAGTTAAGACAGGTCATTAGGATGGGTTCCTGGGCAATATGACTATTCTTGTCAGAGAATATCACATGAAGACACAAGTGCACAAGGAGAAGCCCTGTGACCACAGAGGCAGGACTGGGGCAATGTGAGGGCAAGCTAGGGGCCTCGATGGACCCATCACCACAAGCTGCGGGAGAGAGCACAGCCCTGGGGCTCCTTGGTGGGACCCTCCATCCTCCGAAGCTAGGAGAGAATGAACTTGTGTGGTGGGAACCCCCAGCTGGAGGCACCTTGTTGTGGCCTCCTGGGGCCTCCTGGGTCCACTCTGCGCTCCTACACATTCACCCTACTTCACTGCCTGTTCTCATTTGCTGGCTTATTGGGTGCTTGTTCCTCCTTAATCCCTTCCACCTGTTCAGAAGCCTCACGTCTACCTACAGCTGGTGCATGGGGGTTGGTGGCCTGACCTTTCACCGCACGTCATGACAGTCCCTCTTAGGGGTCCTGTGACTGTAACTCTCTTTTTTTTTAATAAATTAATTTTTATTGGTGTTCAATTTACCAACATACAGAAAAACACCCAGTGCTCATCCCGTCAAGTGTCCCCCTCAGTGCCCGTCACCCATTCCCCCCCACCCCCTGCCCTCCTCCCCTTCCACCACCCCTAGTTTGTTTCCCAGAGTTAGGAGTCTTTATGTTCTGTCTCCCTTTCTGATATTTCCCACACATTTCTTCTCCCTTCCTTTATATTCCCTTTCATTATTATTTATATTCCCCAAATGAATGAGAACATATACTGTTTGTCCTTCTCCGATTGACTTACTGTAACTCTCATATGACTATGATAAGGACAACTTAGAGCATCAAGTGGTCTATTTGAATTTAAAGTTTGAAGAATGGCAGGTGTTGTGGCACCGCGGGTGTCCATGGGACTCGCTTCCACCTGCCACCCCTGCCTCCATCCCAGCAGCACCAGGAGGGCTTCTGGACGGAGCTGGTGCAAGCCCCCTCTAGTGGCCTTAGTCTTCCTCCTGTGCAATCTCAGTTACAACCGTCCGGCGGGACCGCGTGGCCCATGACCACAGCACAATTCTAGCTCCAGGCATCTTTGGATTCTCCTCACAGCCTTTAACAGAAGGATCACGCCCAAACCTCTGGTATTTCTAGCAACCTGCCAGGTTTTGATTTCTGCTGTGCACACAAAGCAGGGCCCCCACAGCTAGAAGACAAAGGTAAGCAGGGAGGGCACAGACTTCCCTGTGTGCTTGCGATGACCCATCTCCATAGCACCTGCTCTCTGCCCTTTTCTGCCCAGCGTGGATCAGTGTCCTCAGGGGTGTCACCATAGCCCTTCACTAGTGTCTTTCTACATTGGCCTAGAGACACATTGTCATTTCATTTTTACACAACCCTTCTTTATTTCAAGCTCACATTGAATTTGTAAGTTATTTCAGTTAGGGGAGTGGTTCTGGGGAAGAGCTGGATTCAGAGTCCAGCCCTAAGGTGAACCACATGATTCAGAGTGGTAATCCCTGCTCTGGGCCTCAACTACCCAGCTTGTAACGTGCACATGGCAGTCCCTGTTCCATGGCAGTCCCTGTTTCATGGCACTGTAACTGTGAGCGATAAGTAGGACCACGCACATGAAACACTCGGCACAGAGCCTGATACACTGAATATCCAGAAAGTCTTAGGTGGATTAACTTATTTTCCCACATGCAGCAGTGAGTGTCAGCATCTACACAAGATGAAATATTTTCTGAATATAATTGGCTACAAATAAACTTGTATGCATCCAAATTTAAAGAATTAATGGTTTACATTAGAACAGGAATTCGTTTTGAATTGAAAGCTTTGGACCAAGCTGCATGAAGGCTCTCATTCAGTGGGAACGTTTCTATCATCCTTTGCTGTCCCTGGAATTATTCATTCTCTGTACTCTAAAATATGTTTTCTTTAAAAACCAAAGGCATAGATATCCCTCACAGGAAATTTAGAAATGCAAATTTAAAGAAAGATGTTTTTAAAAAAAAACACTCATAATAAAATCAACTATATTTTGGTATATATCTTTCCAGATACTTTTATCTGTCTGCATATTTATATCAAAAAAGATAGATGTATTGTTTGCCTTGTTTAAAAGCTGAGAGTCAAGAATTTGCATTTTGGCACATGCTTTTGCTGCTTTTGTAGGGGATTAATTTCTTCATAAACTAACAGTCATTTTGAATATTAATGTCTCTCTTTTCCACCCTCACTGATGTGATTTTAGCAATCGCAAGAGCAATTACCCTGGAAATACTGTGCATTCTTTGAGGCACAGAGGCCAAGGCCAGTCCCCCGCTGTCTTCAGCGATATCCTCATCTTGGAGGAGTAACAATTTCATTTCAGACATGAAGGACACTCTGTAAACCCAAGAAAAAAAATCTTTCTGCTCTGTACAGGTACATAAAATATTTATGTTCTCTAATTTGGGGAAATTTTTATAATTTGAGAAAAATGACGATGGTGCTGAAGCAGAGAGAAGGGGATCGTGCAGAAACTGCCTGGGCTCTCCAGACATGTGTCAGCCTCCAGCACCTGCAGCCTTCTCTCCCTTTGCGTCCACGGGACCTCAGAGCACATTTCATTCATGGGACAGCGGTGGCAAATAGTAGTACTTAGTGCAGTGTTGTGTCTATTTCTTATTTGCAGGTCATCAGAAGAAAGTTGGCATGGATGTGGGAATCATGTTTCTGTTTCCTCTTTTGTTTAGTTTTTCACTCAGCGCTTCTAAAGACTTACATCCAACATTTTTTGTGACTTTTTTTTTAGCTTATATTGCATTTTTTTAAATACTATACAGTCAAAGTGCTACAAACCCCCATCTTTAACAAAAGTGGCAGGAGAACAATTTTTCCCAATTTAAATAAAAACATTTGACTTGATTTCTTTTTTTTTAATGTTTTATTTATTTATTCATGAGAGACACAGACAGAGCGGCAGAGACACAGGCAGAGGGAGAAGCAGGCTCCATGCAGGGAGCCCGATGCGGGACTCGATCCCAGGACCCCAGGATCACACCCCAAGCCAAAAGCAGACGTCCAAGCACTGAGCCACCCAGGCGTCCCTGACTTGATTTCTATTGAATTAGTTACTCATCATATGCTTGAAAAATTAATGGCAGTTTTGAGAAAGGCAAAATCAGTACACGAATGAATCAGGAGAATGTTGTTTTGCTATATTCTTATTAACTCTGTTTCATATTGTTCATGGAAAAAAAATTCTTTGCTGAAGCTTGAAAAACCAGACATGCCTGTGGTACTTATAAAAGTCTGTCTGGTGTTTCCAGTAATTCAGTTGGTATGGGCATCAAATCAAGAAAATCATCCTGTAGGGTAAGAGTGTTCTTCCCAATCGCATCTGCTATTGTAGCTGAGCCTGAGGGGGGAATCTAAGCTGAAGAAAATGAGATGTTTTCAGTAGGAGAGTAGGATGCTCTCCAGATTGACTTTGTAAGCAAGGACGGGCTTTGTCTGTGCACACAACGCTGTGTGAGTGGGTGGAGTGTGGCACGGATGGCATGGGGGCCCGGCTCTGGGCACCGGCCCTGCCACCTGGACTCCAGCCTAGCTGGAGGGAGGCTGGGGCAGCTCTGCTTTTCTGCTTAGAGCTGCTTTCCTGCCAGCTAACTTTCTGCTCCTCCTTCCATGGGTCCAGGGGCCTGCCTGGGCCTTCCAGTGTGCTCTCCCCTGTTTGGTTGGCCTCCAGGCATTCATTAAATCCTCAAACTGTTGGTGAAGGCCATCTCTGCCATGAGATATCTTCAGGGATATCCTGAAGACCAACGCTCCAAGCCTCAGTGAGGACCTGCCTCTCTGGGTCCTCAAATCAAGAGTAAATGGTTTCCTGGAGAAACGTGCACAGGTTACAGTCATGTTTTTATCTGTAACATACCATGCAGATCTTCCTTGATTTACAATGGGGGAGGGTATGTCCCTCTAAACCCATCACAAGCTGAAAAGACCAGAAGTCAAAAATACATTTCATACAATCAACCTATCAAATATAGCCCAACCTGGCTGTCCTTAAATATGCGTAGAACACTTATCCTACAATTGAGCAAACCATCTAACGAAAGACTAAAGTGTTGACCATCTCCTGTGATTTACTGAGTCCTGTTCAGAAAGGGACAAACACAATGATTGTCAGCTTGTCGGATGGTTGACCAGGAGCTGCAGCCACCTCTGCCCACCATCAGCAGAGAGGATCCCACTGCCAGCCCCTGACAAGATCCAAACGCAAAATTCCAAGTACAACTTCTCTACCAAATGCAGACGATTTTCACACCATTGTAAAGCCGAGAAATCCTAAGTTGTACCAGACTTCGGAGACCCACTGAATATGACAAGAGATCATCCAAAAAAGAAAAGCTAGTACTGCATCATCACGAAGGATTCTGGGTGTCTGCAGAGCTGAGACTGGGCACCTCTGTGTTGGGTGCAAAGATAGAGACTCCCACATGCCTGCCATTGTGCATGTTTGTTAAGGGTTCACGTGAGGCAGGAACAGAAAGAGATTTCCCTATGGACTATGGACAACATGGGTATCTGATCCTTGTGGTCAGAGGCCCACACAAATCCAAGCAATGGGTGTTTTCACACCACTCAATCTGGGCTGTGGCACATCCTGAGGAATGACATGAGAACTAAATACATAACAGTTGTTGCTGGTGACCCTTTAGAAAGGAAAACCTAACTAACCCCAATAACAATTCAATAAAATATTTCATGACCGTTTGTGTCTCATCCAGAAAATGGATTTTCATGGATAGTCCAGTTGAATAACATGTTGATAATGGGTCATTATGGTTATTTTGCTCTGTTGATCCTTGGTTTCCAGGTTACAGTGGATTTGGAGGCAGAAGGATAATATCTCTAGAGCCAATTTAATTATGTATGAACCCTGATGTATTAAGTGGGCTCCTCTTTATTTGCATGTGCTGCCTGAGGCGTTTCCAGTCCTTGTGAGCACACATGGGGTGGGAGCACCCCCAGGCTGTGCAGGAAGCCGCGGGATCTCTAATCTTACTGTGGGGTCCTCACTCCCAGGGAACTCCCCCTACTCTCCCCGCCACCGATTTGAAACACCTCTTGTTATTCTCTGGTCTCACCCTGCATTGTTGTTCCAAGAGCTCTGTCTCCAGTGGCCTCTCCACATGTCCAGAGCAGCAGCCTTAGACCCAATTCTGAAGGTTGAGTATATCAAGGCAGGGTGAGCACTGGGGAGTCTAAAATGTAATGCCTTAAAACACAAGTTTGTTGATTTTCTCTCAAATCTTCAGTTTTCAGGGCCTGGAAATATCAGCTCATGATTCGGGTCTCAGCTGGTAAGACTCGTGACCAGGGGTCAGGGGCATGTGTCTCTCGTGGGTCTTCCCCATGCCACCTCCAGCATGCTGGCCTCTTGCGACCAAATGACTCCCATGGGGAGCAGCTTCACCCAAAGCAGGGATTCCCTGAGGCCCAGACAGAAACTGGGGGGCTTTCCCTACATAAGCAGAGAACTGAAGTCTACATCCTAGGGAGAGAAAGCAAGCACAACTCTGCTGCTGTCTTGATATGTGAATTTTTTTATGTAAATTAAACCCTCTGAATCTACAAAGCTTCTCTCTTTTGGCTAGATGATGCACAGAGTGCAGCAATTGCAAAGCATCCCTCAGAGCCAACAGGAGCCTGAGCTAGCAGTGAGGGCAGTGACTTAGCACATGAAAGGGGGATGCATGAGATTGGGGGATGTTGGGACACTGCCACATGTCTTTGGAGTTGGGCAGAAAGGCAGAACAGAGTCCTGGCCTGACTAACAAGAACACTTGGGGATGGAGGCATGGTGGGCAGCCACTGTAGTGTCAGTGCTTCAGGATTTCTTTTCCTTTCATGTCTACGGTTCTTGGTCACGCTGCTTTGAAGAATGAAGAGGTGATCCAGAGAAGAGTGGTGGACAGGAAAGCAAAGTTTGTTGAGCAATAGCACAAAGCTCCCAAAGAGGGAGGCGACCCGAGAGGGTTGCTTTGGAGTTTCTAAGTCTAGGGGATTTATGAGCTCTTTTGTGGAAATTATCACACATCTGTCTACCTATTAGGTTACTGTTTATGTGCTGATGGTCTCTTTGGGCTGATGTCTGGGGACTTAAGTCTTAATGGCCTCAGCTCGTGATAGTGACAAATGCTTTGTGGTTAATTGTTTTATTTCAGGACATTTTGCAGAAGTCATTTCTGAAAAGCCTGCAAAACAATGTCAGTGCTTTTTTTGTCTCGGCTGTCCCAACTCCAGGTTTCCTTGTTGGGGACCTCGGCCCTGACTGCTTAACTGTCTAACCAGCTCCTAACATCAGGGCCACCTGAACTCAAGTGTGGGGATGACCATTCTCACCTTGGACTCGGAGGTGGGGCTCATAGCTTTGATGAGCATTCCCAGGCAGCTAGGGTCAGTTACAGGGAGAAGGGAAGTAGAGGGAGTGGTGGATGGTGGTATAAGGGGCATTGGGACTGGGCAGGGGGTGCTCACCACAAGGCACAGTGTTAGGACTATGTTTATTGCCTATAAGCAAAAGTAAGACAAAAGAATGAAGGCAAGTGGATCCACTCCATCCAATTCCCACACAACCTTGCAGCAAGAGGGGTTGAAGAAACATTCACAAGAGCACTCAGTGCAAAGCCATTGACTGAATAAGCAGATTCTGGAAAAAAAGACAATACCACAGGAGAAATAAATCTTTTTACCTATAAAAGAGCCCTTTTCCTGAACATGGCTGCCCATTCTCCACAGGCATGGAAAGGCATCTAGTCATCTGCTGGGATTCGGACTTTGAACTCAGCTATTTTACCAGAGATGTTTAAATTAGAGAAAGCCAAGTCTGTTTGAACTCAGTACAAAAATAGCATTTGTACTATTTGCAGATTTCTCTAGCAGATTTAATTATGGTCTTTGCAGTCAGGTGAATGCCCCCCCTTTTTTTGACTGCTACTTCCAGACAAAATTTTCCTCTCCTTCAAAAAGCTATAATTTTGTCAAGAAATCCTCAATAAATCATACTCACTTACTTTCACTGTGGTGACTGAAGGTTTGAAACCTTCAACTGCTAGTAGAATATCAAGATGCCACATCTGAGCTACACTTTCTCGAAGAGTAAATCTGGCAGTTTAAGAAACTTCAAGGGATAATAGCAACAATGATACTTATTTTTAAGCTGACGGGACCCCAGGTGGAGAATACCCAAAGATAAATTGAGAAACAGCAATATCCGTGTTATTCAAGAAGCTAACAAGGCAACAATTCTAGACAACACCTTCACTTCTCCTAAATGTATTTTAATTAGATGAGAAAATACCATAGCACTGTGACCCGTAGCTGGAACCAGTAAAGTTGAATTACATGTATACATAGTTTTTCATATTGCTGTTTCTAATAAGGATAACTATGTCTTGGGTTTTCACACCACAGATGTACTATCGTACCCTAGGCTCATCTCAGGGTAAGACAGTACCTTGGGTTCTCACACCACGGATATACTTACTACACTGGGGTCACTGCAGGGTAAGAGAGTGCCCTTCAGTTCTCACATCATGGATGTACTATGGTTACTACGCGCATGCCATCAATGGGTCATCACTCTATGAGCTCAGTGTAGGTTCAGAGACTTTCTAAGATTACTCATGAGAATAGATTCTTGTGCCAGGAACCTGGGGCTACCCATACTCTCTGCTATGCCAGCCATGATCAGATTTTACAAGATGGCTGGGAGCTAGGGAGGACATTTTGACATATATAACATTATAAACTATAACCTGATGAGTCTGCAAGGGCTTCTGGCCATGAGCAAGACAGATGCCCACCTATGGGCATAAGCAGGCACTGAAACATTAGTAGTCACATGTAAAACGCCCTGGAAACTTAAAAAATTGACTCAGGAGGAAGATAAATACATAACTATATAGGCTAAGTAGTCTCAAGCTTAATAGTTATTGTGGGAAATAGGAAAAGAAAAGTAAACCAGTTACACACACACACACACACACACACATTTTTTCAGTGATATTTGCTCTACATCAGAATGTCATGGAATGAATGAAAAATATAGCACAGAAAACACACACATAACCAATGATGTTATAACAGCATGTGTGGTAACAGATGGAATCTATGCTCAGGATGAGCACGGCATAGCCTATAAACTTATTGATTCACTATGTTGTACACCAAAAATAATGTAACATTGCTGTCAACAATACTCAAATAAAAAAAAATACATGACATGAAAAGATCCAAACTGCTAACAAGAGATAGCTATTGCCAATAACGAGTGTCCATAACTTGAAAACAAATACCAATGGCAACGTGGAGTAGATTGAATATTGACGAGTAGTAGACTGAATATTGCAGATCAAGAAGCTAAGGTACATGATAGGGTGGCCTCTGGAAGACCAGTAGTCCTGAGCACAGTGAACACAGGGCTTTGGGACCCTGAGGAGAAGCCATGGAGACAGCAGAGATGTCACCCAGATCCAACACTGACTTTCTGAAGACTCCTGATCCCGCTGATGCCCATATTTCCCAAAAAGATTAAGGAACATAACTATTTTAACTAGGGTGAGCCATTTGAATTTGCAAATATTCACTGCTTTTGACTTAACCTGCAAAAAAAAAAAAAAAAACAACAAACCATTTCCATTTTGTCCACTGCCATACCAATCATTGTGATTCATGACTTTTCTACTACTTGAAACCAAAGCCAAACCCATCCCACCATCTCAGTCTTCTCCGTGTGCAACAGAACGGATGCTTCTAGGAAACAGGAATGGGATCCTGTCTCCAGCAGTCCGCAATAAGGCTTCCCCCTCCGTGTGCTTGGCAAAACAGGGAGAGCCAGTGCGCCTGTAAAATGGGGATGAGAATGCCAACGTCAGGAAGTTGTCTGAGGGAAGACACGAAGAACAAAAGGCTCATTGCATATGATCTGAAACATGCTCAAGGTACTAATTTTCACATTCCCCATTCTTGGCAGCTTCCCCCTCCTCCTGTCACACTGGGGCCCTCAGCCTTCCACTTCTCCTCCGTCCACTTGGCAGCTATTTGTCAGGATAACTACAGCTGGTCACCTCCCACCTTGGCTTCCGAGGCTTGGCTCTTCCCCTCCTTGGCTTTATGCATTTGGCCCAGACCCGTGGAAAATGACCTCTAAGTGGAAACAGCGAGCCAGCTCCTCGAAGCCCAGAGGGGGGCCGGCTTTGGGGGTGTAGGTGTCAGAGAGGTGGCTGTCACCTGGTGGAGCTGAGGAGAGACAGCCGGATTCTCTAGCGATCCTGGTGGGACTCAAGGCCTTTTCTCATACCGGGTCCACTGGTCTTGACCAAGTTTCACTCACTGCTGGTAACCTTTCACTCCCGAATGAGAATTAGCTTTTTCCGTCCATCCAGAAACACTAGAATGAAGAAATAATACACTGAAAGTGCTATGTGTTGAAAGAGGGATGTTTTGAAGCAAAGCTGCATTTTCTGATTTTTATCTTTCACCAAGCCTGTGGACACGATTATTTTTGAAACTTTCCTTTCAGTAAGCCTGGCATATCATTTTATAACACGGACATCTTTTTCTTTATTTATTCAAGCTGAGGATTCAAGGATTATTAAAAGCAGGAGTGGAGTTGCTGCATGTGTGCCTAACAGGGCTGTTTTTATCATGCTCCTTGAAGACCTAGTCCTGAAATATTTTGGATAAAATGACCCCACCTACTCGCTGGCTACTTTCTATTGCTGATGTGGATTAAAATTGGCCCTTGGCCTTTGGTGCTGATGGCTGTCACCACCGGTACAGCCATAATGTTGGAACGTCCCCCGGACTACACCGTCTTTGGATGTCCGGAGACCCCCACCACTGCCAGGTGCTCACAAGCTTGCAGACTTCCACGTCGTCAGATAAAAGTCTGAAAGTACAGGGAGTGAGGAGCCAGTAAAAGTAAAACAAAATAAACTAGGGGCAAATTCTATTTGTGAAAAATGGAAATAATTTCTGAGGTTCCAAGCAAGGGAAACTTGAGGCAACACAAAGACAAGATAGATGTGTCCTTACCGTGTGTGGATGGCATCAGCTAGAAGTTGGCGCCTCCTGGGCACCTCCTTCTAATGTCCCTCACCCTCTGCCCCCATGTCTAGTGATGACAAACCCAGTCTCTTTTTCTATGATCTTGGTGGTTCTTGTTTTCATTGTCTTCCACATTTAAGGGAGATACTTGTCTTTCTCTGACTGACATATTTCACTGATCACAATGCCTTCCAAGTCTGTTCCAGGCTGTTTGTGGCTGAATAGTGTTCTGTTGCACACACACACACACACACACACACGCATCCTTCTTTATCCGCCCATCCATGGGCAGACATGTGGGGTGTTTCCATATCTTGGCTAATGTAGAGAATGCTGCAGTGAACATGGGGAGGCAGATAATGCTTTGAGTTAGTCTTTTTATTTCCTTTGGGTATATTCCCAGAAGTGGAATTACTGCTGGATTGTAGGGTAGTTCCAATTTTTTAGTTTTTTGAGGATCTTCCACACTGTTTCCCAGAGTGACTGCACTAGTTTGCATGCCCACCAACAATGAGGGTCCCCCTTTCTCCACACCTTCTCCAGCACTGGCCACTTTCTGTCATGACAGGCTGAAAACTAGGTCTTTGAGGGAATGTAACCTAATGGGGTTCCGAGTGAATATTTGAAGATAATGCTGATGTTGACAAAAATCTCCTGCTGCTGCTGAGTATCCCTGAATAGGAAATTCCTTCTATTGGGTCTGCCCACTACACATCCAAAGCCCTAGAGAAGTAAACAGAGCTCACTGGCAGCCTGTGACCTATCCCCCAAAAGTTTTATATGCAAATATTGACAGATTAAATCAAATCTTAGAAGTGTGCCTTTGGAAGAGTATGTAACAACAAAACAATATTATTAATCACTTAGACCTGATTGATATTTATAGAATTTCCAGCCAAAAGCTGCAGAATAGCTGTTTTTTTTTCTATTATACATGAAACATTGACCAGGTTTTATGCTCATATTCTAGGACACACAACAAGTCTCAAAACATTAAAAATGCTTAAAATTATCCTAGAGTACATTCTCTCACCATAACTAGAAATCAATCACAGGAAGATACCTGAAAAATCCCTAAATACTTATAAAGAATCCAACATACTTAAGTAACCCATGAAGTAGTCAAAGAAACTATCAGAGAAAGGAGCAAGACGATATTTTCAAATAAATGAAACTAAAACACAAAATTTCAAAAATTGTGAGATACTGCCAAAGAAATGCTTAGAGAGAAATGTAGAATCTGAAATGATCATGATAAAATCAATGTTTTCCTCAATATATGAGAAAGGAGTAAATAAGGTAAGCTCAAAGTAAATAGAATGAAGGAAAAATTAAAGGAAGAGTCATAAATCAATCAATAAAGAGCAGGCAAGCAGAAGAGAAAAAGAGTGGAACAAAAACTGGACCCCTGGAAAGATTGGTAAAATCTATGAACTTTGACCCAGGCTGAGGGAGGAAAAGAAAAAAAAGGAGAGAAGACACTATTTACAAACAAGAGGAGTGAAAGGACATAACTAAGATCTTACAGGCATTAAAGGCATAATAGATATTTTTTGTACAGCTTTCCACCAACAAATTGGACAAATTAGTGAGATGGACACATTCCTTGAAGGCCACAAATACCACTAGTTTAGCAAGAAGTAGAAAGCTGCAAAATCCTTTACACTTAAAAAAAAATGGAAAGCTTCCCAACAAAAAGTCCATAGCCTAGCCTTGGAAAAAAATTAAGTAAAACTGTTTTTATGTATAAATTACATGATTATGCACATAGAAAATCCTGAAGAATTTACAAAACAGCTTCTAGAATTTACACATGCATTTCACAAGGACACAGCACACAATGCAGAAATGCAAAGGTCAATTGTGTTTCCATATTTCTATGTATTACTAACAAAAATGGAATTTGAAATTGAAACACTATTTACAACAATGTTTTTACAAGGATAAAAATGACATATTTAGGAATAACCTTAAAATGTGAACAAGATCTATACATTGGAAAGTAGAAAGGACTGCTAGGGGAAATCCCAGTCACCCTGGGTGGTTGAAGAGATGTGCGCTGTTTGTAGAGAAAAGATGATGTTGTTGGGCTGCTAACTTTGTCCAATTTGGTCTATGGACAAAGCAAACCTTGTCAAAATTCCAAAAAAGAACAACCTTAAAGAAAATGAATCTGTGTGTCTTGCATCATCTGATTTCATACCTTCTACAAAGACATGGAAGTCAGGAGCATGGAGTCTTGGAGAGAATAGAAGGAGTCCAGGGTGAACGGCACACGAACAGTCATTTGACTTCTGGTCAGTGTGGCCATACAAGCCCTGTGGGACATGTCGTCTTTCCACAAAGGTCCTGGGACACCTGATAGAAACATGAGGGAAGGGCTGCCTGGCTGGCACAGTCGATGGAGAGCACAACTGTTGATCTTGGGGTCTTGAGTTCACGCACCACGTTGGAGGTAGAGATTACTTAAATAAATAAATATTTTTTGTAAAGGGAAAAGAAATATGAGGGGAATTGACATCAGTTTATACTCTGGACAAAAATGAATTAAAAATGGGCTCTAGACCTCAGCATAAAAGCTGCAGCTGTAAAATGTCTGAGTGGAGTCCCAAGAGAAAGAACTTAGGGTCAGTGATTATCCCTTATATAGGAAAGCATAAAGTATAGATGGCAGAGAAAAATTTAATAAATTGGACTTTATCAGAATAAACAGTCATGCTCTTAAAAAAATGTAAAAGAAGAAAAGTCAAGCCACACACTGAGGGAGAATATAAGACACAGGCTTATATCTGGAGAATAATGTGAACACTTGCAACTCAATAAGGAGATACACAAAGCAATTAAAACAGCAAAATATTCAAACAAATAAGACATATTGCCAATAAGTACATGAAAAAATGTTTGATTAACATCTACAGTCAACGATGAATGAAAGTGGGAGCTACCGTCCTCACTGCAGCCACATTGGAATATGCGTGTCTTGAGTTGTAAAGACTAAATATCCTTCCAAAATATTTTCAGGAAATGTAGGTGTGGCTGGCATCGATGAGGAAAGAAAGAGAGGAGGTGAAGGAGAAACCAGGGTCCGTGGCCACCGCTAGCATCCCGGCCGCGGGAGCTCTGCTGTCTTCTACCCGAAATCCCGAGTTCCTCTCTGCAGGTTGTTGTCCCACCTCACTCACCAGGTGGTGTGGACTGATTTTCAAACTCCTGCTTTATCCACGGCATCATACGGTCACTGGGGGACACAGCAACGTCGTCTGTCATGGGATATCTTATACTTGAAACTTCTGGGATCAAACCTCATCCCCAGGTTTTGCAAGGGTAGTGGTTAGAGCTAAAGGTAGTGAAACGGAAGTCACTGAATCCCTACATATCTCTGGGTTCATTGATCACATTCAGAAGGAATTCCTCGGAACCAATATACCTTCTAGCTGCAGGGAAAAAAAAATCACCTCCGAAAGGCAATGGATCATCTGTAAATATATAGCAAATTTTGTTGTTGACTTTGCTTATCTGAGGAAAAACACATCATCGCTTTTGGGGCTGAGCTTACAAATGCAGAAGATGGTCCAGGGAACTGGCCAAGTGTCCTATCGGACACATCACAGGAAATGAGTTAAGCATTACAAAATATCCTTTCACTCTGTATTAAAATTGCATCTTAGTCACAGATTTCTCATGGCCTTGAGAGTCGCCTCTGGGAAGGCATGATTTTCATGTTGAGCATCTTGCTGAAGAATTTTTATACTCAGTTAGGGACCTAGGTCATGCACTTCTCTTGCTCACAAGTAGTATTTCAAGTCATGATCTCAAAGATTACATCTGTATAAACTTCGTAAATCGAAGCCAACTGAAAACAAGCAATTACCAAAAATAGTGTCTAGTCCCTTAACGAGCAAGTCTTCCATTGAAATAAGCACAGTGCCTTTCAACAACTGGCAGATGGATAACAGGTTGCTGGGCGCCCCGGGGACCTCCAGAGAGGGGACCCAGAGGTCGCCCCCCGCTCTGACACCTCGACAACTTGCTAACAAAAGTACACAAGCTGAATACTTTCTTCATGCATCCCTAATTTAAGAAGATCTACGCCAATAGAGCGCACTGTGGATATGCTACAGTATCTTCACAGCGGTAAGATTCCGCTCACCTTACCTTGTCCCTGTGCCACTGGCAGCTACGTGGTTCAATTCAAAGCTCTACCATGAACTATTATGTTAAAGAATCAACAAATCCTTAAGGATATTTAGTTTTTTTCTTTTAGGTTTTCTTTTAGGTTTTTCTTTTAGGTTTTTTTTTTTAAAGGTCACCGGGCTTTTTATTGCAGTTAAAGCAGACTCGGACAGGATGGTCCCAGCCTCGGGAGGGGACGGCCCGTCGGTCATGGGAGCACTCGTCACAGCAGCCCTGTCCGCAGGCCCAGCAGTGGTGCTTGGAAAGCTTGATGCTGAACTCCTTCCGGCAGTTGTGGCAGTGCAGGATCTCGTGGTCGGGCACCCAGTACGCCGGCCTGGCCGCATCCTTCACCAGCCCTAGTGGTATGTCAATGGCTGTCACCACGGCTCCCAAAGTGCTCTGCACAGCCTCTCCCACCTTCCGAGCCATCAGCGTCCCGCCTTCATCATCAGCCTGGTCACGTCTAACTGGACATTCCTGGCTTCATAGCAGTTGTCACACACCCTCATGGGTGCAGGGCCGCAGCCGCGCTCGGGCACCGGCCGGGTCTTGGATGAACAGCTGCCACAGAAGCCCTCCCCGCAGGCCCGGCAGTGACGCTTGGTGTCGTTATCTTTAAAGGATGTAGCGCATTTGTTACCGCTCAGGATCTGGGAGTGGGGCCTCCAGTATGCAGGGGCAATCTGGTCTGTCAGCCAGGAAGTCACAGCTTGGTGGGCCCCAGGCTAAGCTCAGACACCGACTGGGCCATGAATCTTTACAACACTTTTACAATTGCTGGCATTCTTATAAACTTAAATTTCTGTTTCCCTTTGGTCTGAAAAACGTTCTTTAGCATAGTGTGAGCCTCCTAGCCACACATTCCTTCAGCTATCGATCATCTGAAAATATCTGCCTTCATTTCCGAGACATGTTTTAATTGGGCACAGAAATCTACTGATGCTTTTAATTTCCACCACTTTGAAGATGTCGTTCCCTTTCCCCATGGCCACCAGGGTCTCTGATGGGACAGACTGTCTTCTCACCATAATTTCTGTCTATAAAATGTGTGTGTGTGTGTGTGTGTGTGTGTGTGTGTGTGTGTGTGTTTTAAATCTGCTTGCTTTCAAGAATCTCTTTTTAATAAACTTTTCATTTCAGAGCAGTTTTAGATTTACGGAAAAATTGCAAAGACAACACAGAGCAGTCCCCGTGCCCCCCCCACACCCAGTCCCTGTTACTAGCGTCCTTCGTCGGCGTGGTCCGTTTATCACAACTCATGAACCTATGTTGATACGTTGTCATTACCTGAAGTCCATATGTTATTCAGAGTTCTTACTTTTTATCTCATGTCCTCATTTGCTCATGGATCCCACTCAGGACACCACGTCTCCTGAGCCTCCTTTGGGCTGGGGCAGTTTCTCCGACTTTGACTTTCTCAGACTTTGACTCCTCCTTTGTGGAGGACTGAGGGGTCAGGAATCTCATAGTGTGTGTCTCCGCTGGGATCTGTGGGATGTTGTCTGCAGCACGGGGCTGGGGTTATGTGTTCCTTGGGGAGGAACGCAGAGATGCAGTGGGGGAGTGCCGTCCCCACCACACCGCAGGTGAGGTGCACCTTGGCTCCGTCACCACAGTTGCTGTCGCCAGCTCGCCAGGCTGAGGGGTGGTGTCAGAGGCCTCCCCACAGACTCACTCTTCTACGTCCTCTGCAGCCTGTGCTCTTGGGAAGGAACTTCGCGTGTGGAGCCCACACAAAGGGCTGAGGAGTCACGGCCTGCCTCTCAAGGGAGGACTGTCTGCATTCAGATTGGAGTTCTGAAGATGCAAGAACCATCCTTCCCCTGTGTTAAATTTATTCCTTCATTTATTTTTATAAGCATGGGCTCAAAGATATTTAATCTATGTTTTGGGTATGGCCCGATAACTTAGTTTTGTTTCTCATATTGTTCCTGAGGGAGACTCCAAATGCCCTTAACAGACCCCATCTTTTTTTTTTAAGATATTATTTATTTATTCATGAGAGACGCAGAGAGAGAGAGAGAGAGAGAGAGAGAGAGAGAGAGAAGCAGAGACACAGGCAGAGGGGGAAGCAGGCTCCATGCAGGGAGCCCGATGTGGGACTTGATCCTGGGACTCCAGGATCACACCCTGGGCTCAAGGCAGGCGCTAAACCGCTGAGCCACCCAGGGATTCCCCCAGACCCCATCTTTGTGCATTTTGTTAACGATATGACAAGAGTCCCCAACCTGAGTGTGTATACTTCCTGCCCCTCTAGAAAGAGTCATTTCTCCACGAAGCCCTGGAAGGATGATCTTTTTAGCTTTTTCTTGATGAAATTGACTATTTAGTGCCAGGTTTGGTTTTGGTTTTCTTTGTATTTTTCCTCTTGTTACAACTGTTTCTTGCCTCTGTCTGCTGGTACTGATACTTTTCATTACATGGGAGAAATCTGTGATCTCCACTGAAATTCTCCATCTCTTTACCCATCACCCCTAGCTCCTCCTGGAAGATAGATAATGTATTTATTATTTATGACTTTTGTATGCTAATTCCAATATATCGGCCATCGGTGAGCTGGCTGCTATTAATACTTTTCTTTTTGTGTGTCACATTTCTCTGCTCCTTTGCAAGCCTTATAATTTTTTTTTCTTTTACCTCTTGTTGGACACTATGGATAGTACATCGCATAGAGTCTAGATCCTGTTATCTTTTTCTTTTTTTTTTTTTAATTAATTTTTATTGGTGTTCAATTTACCAACATACAGAAAAACACCCAGTGCTCATCCCGTCAAGTGTCCACCTCAGTGCCCGTCACCCATTCCCCTCCAACACCCGCCCTCCTCCCCCCTTCCACCACCCCTAGTTCGTTTCCCCGAGTTAGGAGTCTTTATGTTCTGTCTCCCTTCCTGATATTTCCCAATCTTTTTCTAAAGAACATTTTATTTTTGTTTTACCAGGTGGTTAAATTACTGGAAACTCATCCTGACCTTGAAGAAGAGACGTCTTGGATACTGTGAGGGTGGGTCGGTTTCAGTCCTGGCTCCAATCCTAAGACATGAGTCACTCTTTACCATGTACACTCACTTGGGGAATATACACTGCAACACCTCCCTCTGCATCCTCAGGATTCCAGCCTCCAGCTGTTGCTTTATGCTTGGGAGTCTTACAGTGCAGTGAATCTCTTATCCTAAGATTTAGGAAAACATGTATAATTTCTGGGGCTCTCTCCCTGTTTTTTAGGATCTCTGGTTCATCATCAACTGTTTTGATGGCTTTAAACTGTGATCTTTGAGTCTCCAGTCAGTAAGACTGCCCCTTCACCTGAGCTGCCCCTCTATGCAGAGTGTCCTCAGAGAGAGAGAGAGAGAGAGAGAGAGAGAGAGAGAGAGAACATCAAACCACGTTTGCTATTCTGTTCTCAGGGAGCTGTATGACCAAGAGTTTTTGTGCTTTCATTGTTAATCTCTCCAGAGCTTCAAATAGGTTTTGTTTGCTTTTGTTTTTCAAAGATTTTATGTTTTAGAGCAGTTGTAGGCTCACAGCAAAATTGAAGGGATGGTGCAGGGGTTTCCCAAGAACCCTTGCCCCCCACACGTGCATAGTCTCCCTCATTATCAGCATCACGCACCAGAGGCTACATTTTTTACAACTGATGAACCTGTTCTGCTACATCAGAATTGTCCCAAACCCATAGTTTACATTAAGATTCACTCTTGGAGGGATGCCTGGGGGGCTCAGTGGTTAAGCGTCTGCCTTTGGCTCAGGGTGTGATCCTAGGGTCCTGGGATCAAGTCCTCCATCGGGCTCCAGGCAGGGAGCTTGCTTCTCCCTCTGCCTATGTCTCTGCCTCTCTCTCTGTGCTTCTCAAGAATAAATAAATAAAATCTTTAAAAAGAGAGAGAGAGAGAGAGAGAGAGAGAGAGAGAGAGAGAGAGAGATTCACTCTTGGTAGTGTATATTCTGTGAGTTTGGACAAATGTATAGTAACATAAATCCACCATTATAGTATCACATGGCATATTTTCACTAAAATCGTCTGTGCTTCACCTGTTCATTCACCTGTCCCTCAACTACAGGCAACCACTGTTATTTTTATTGTCTGTGAGGTCGTGCCTCCACCAGAATTTCAAATAATTGGAATCACACACTATATGGCCTTTTCAGATCAGTTATTTTCACTTAGTGATACACCTTGAATGTTCTTCTATGTCTTTTCATGGTTTGATGGCTCATTTCTTTTTAGTGCTGAACTCTATTCCATAGTCTGGATATGTTAAGTTTATTTATCTATCCACCTACTGAAGGACATCTTGGGTGTTTCTAAGTTTTGGCAGTTATGAATAAAGCTATAACAGATACTCATGTGCAGGTTTGTGTGTGGACATAGGTTTTAGATCCTTTAGGTAAAAGTCAAGGTACATGATTGCTGGGTCATATGGTTAGAATAGGTTTAGTTTTGTAAGAAATCACCCAACTGTCTTTCAAAGGGGCTGCACCATTTTGAGTGGCCACCAGCCATGAATGGGAGTTCCTGTGACTCCACATTCTCACAGTACCTGGTGAGGATTTTAGCCACTAGTAGGTGTGTGGTAGTAGGATTTCACTATTGTTTTAATTTGCATCTCCCTAATGATAGATGATGTAGAGCCTCTTTTCATATGCTTATTTGCCATCTATATATCTTCTTGGGTGAAGTGTCTGTTAAGGTTGTTGGCTCATTTTTTAATTGGGTGGTTTTTTATTTTATTGTCAAGTTCTTTACATAATTTGAGTTCTTTTTTAAAAAAAGATTTTATTTATTTATTCATGAGAGACACACAGAGAGAAGCAGAGACATAGGCAGAGGGAGAAAGAGGCTCCCTATGGGGATCCCGATGTGGGACTCGATCCCAGGACCCCAGGATGATGCCCTGAGCCAAAGGCAGATGCTTAACCACTAAGCCACCCAGGTGTCCCTTGAGTTCTTTAATAACAGTATTTTATCAGGTGTGTCCATTGCAAATAATTTCTTCTAGACTATTACTTTTCATTCTCCCAATGGTTCACAGAGCAGATGTTTTATTTTTAGTGAAGACCAACTTATCCATTCTTCCTTTGTGGTTTGTTCCTTTGGTGTTGGCATCAGATTAAGGGCATTACTAAACCCCAGGGCATCTAGGCTTTCTACTATGTTATCTTCTAGGAGTTTCATGTATTATGTTTAGGTGTGTGATCCATTTTGAGATATTTTTTTGCTGGTAGTATAGGTTCTATGTCAAGATTCATTTCTTTACAGGTTAATGTTCAGTGTTGTAGCACCATTTGTTGTAAACCCTGAATTTGCCCCACTGATTTCCTTTGTTAAAGATGAGTCAACGAGATTTGTGTAGGTCTCTTCCTGGGCTCTTTATTCCATTTAACTGATCTATATGTCTTTTCTTACACCAATATCATACTGCCTCGATTACCATAAATAAATAATCAGGTAGCATGAATCCTCCAACTTTGTTCTTCTCCTTCAATATTGATCAGATATGCTATTCTGGGTCTTTGTCCATATTAGCTTTATTTTTTATAATAAATTTATTTTTTATTGGTGTTCAATTTGCCAGTATACAGAATAACGGCCAGTGCTCATCCCGTCAAGTGCCCCCCTCAGTGCTCGTCATATTAGCTTTAGAATTAGTTTGTCAAAATCCACAAAATAACTTGTCGAGATTTTAATTGAGATTGCATTGAATCTATAGCTCAATACTGAGTCTTCCTGTCCATGAACATGAAACAACTGTCCATTTATTTAGTTCTTTGATTTTATTCATCAGAGTTCTGTAATTGTCCTCAAAGATATCTTATACATAATTTGTTAGACTTATAATTAAGTATTTAATTTGGGGGGATGTTAATGTAATTGGTTATCACGTCTTAATTTAAATTTTAATTGTTTATCACTGGCATTTAGGAAAGTGATTGGCTTTTGTGTTTTAACTTCATATTTTTTTAATAAATTAATTTTTTATTGGTGTTCAATTTACCAACATACAGAATAACACCCAGTGCTCATCCTGTCAAGGGTCCCCCTCTGTGCCCGTCACCCATTCACCCCCACCTCCTGCCCTCCTCCCCTTCCACCACCCCTAGTTCGTTTCCCAGAGTTAGGAGTCTTTATGTTCTGTCTCCCTTTCTGATATTTCCCACACATTTCTTCTCCCTTCCCTTATATTCCCTTTCACTATTATTTATATTCCCCAAATGAATGAGAACATACACTATTTGTCCTTCATATTATACAATCTTGTGTAATCGCTGATTAGTTCCAGGAGGGTTTTTTTGTCAATGTTTTGTGTTTTCTCCACAGGTGATCTATTCATCTGTGAACAAAGATAGTTTTATTTCTTTGATCCTAATATGTATCATTTCATAACCTTTTCTTATCTTAATGCATTAGTTAGGATTTCCACTATGATATTGAAAAGCTGCAGAGGAGAGGACATGCTTCCCCTGCTCCTGATCTTAGTGGAAAATTTCAAGTTTTCTACCAGTAAGCATGATGGTAGCTATAGGATTTTTTTTTGTAGATAGACTTTATTGACTTGAGTAAGTTTCCTTTTTTCCTTGTTTATCTTTTCTATCAAGAATGGTGTTGGATTTTTTTCAGATGCTTTTTGCACATCTCTTGATATGATCATGTGATTTATCTTTTTTAACCTGTTGATGTGATAGATACGTTAATTGATTTTTGAATATTTAACCAGCTTTGCAGACCTGAGATATATCCCACTTGGTCATCATGTGTGATGTTTTATACATTGTCATATTCAATTTGCTAATAACTTGTTGAGAACATTTGCATCTATGTTCATGAGCGATATTGACTTATGGTACCTTTAATCATAATATCTTTATGTTTTTGGTAGTAGAGTATTGCTGGCCTCATAGTATGAGTTAGAAAATATTCTCTCTGCTTCTCTCTTTGAAAGAGATTACAAAGAATTCATATAATTTCATCCTTAAATATTTGGTTGAATTCACTAGTGAATGCATTTGAGCCTGGTATTTCTGTTTTGAAAAGTGATTAGTTATTGATTCAAATTATTTAATAGATATGGGCTTATTCAAATTGTATATTTCTACATGGGTTTTTAAAGATTGTATCTTTCAAAGAATTGTTCCAATTCATCTAGGTTATCAAATGTGTATGTGCATAGATTTGTTTATCGTATTGCGCGATTATCCTGTTATGACCATGGAATCTGTAGTAATGACTCCTCTTTCAATTCTGATATTAGTAATTTGTGGGGTTTTTTTTTCTTATTCTGGAGAGAGAATTATTGATTTTCTTATGTTTTTCAAAGAATCAGATTTTAGTTGTATTGATTTTCTCTATTTCTTGTTTTCAATATAATAAATTTCTGCTGTAATTCTTATTATTTATTTTCTTCTGCTTCCTCTGAATTTAATTTGCTCTTCTATTTCTAGTTTCCTAATGGGGAAACTTAGATTATTGATTTTGGACACTTTTCTTTTTCTTTTTTTTATATAAATTTATTTTTATTGGTGTTCAATTTGCCAACATATAGAATAACACCCAGTGCTCATCCCATCAAGTGCCCCCCTCAGTGCCCGTCACCCAGTCACCCCCACCCCCCGCCCACCTCCCCTTCCACCACCCCTAGAGTCTCTCATTGTGTCTCCCTCCCTGATGTTTCCCACTCATTTTTTCTCCTTTCCCCTTCATTCTCTTTCACTATTTTTTTATGTATTCCCCCAATGAATGAGACCATATAATGTTTGTCCTTCTGTTTCTAAGAATTCATTCAATACCATGGATTCCTTCTAAGCATTGTTTTCACTACATCCTACAAGTTTTGATAAGTTGTGTTTTACTTTTCACTTAGTTCAAAATATTTATAAATTTCTCTTAATTTCTTTTTGACCCATGTGTTATTTAGATGTGTTGTTTAATCTCCACATATTTTTTGATTTCTCAGTTATCTTTATGCCATTGCTTTCCTTTTTATGTAAATTTATTTTTTATTGGTGTTCAATTTGCCAACATATAGAATAACACCCAGTGCTCATCCCATCAAGTGCCCCCCTCAGTGCCCATCACCCAGTCACCCCCACCCCCTGCCCTCCTCCCCTTCCACCACCCCTAGTTCGTTTCCCAGAGTTAGGAGTCTCTCATGTTCTGTCTCCCTCCCTGATGTTTCCCACTCATTTTTTCTCCTTTCCCCTTTATTCTCTGTCACTATTTTTTATATTCCCCAAATGAATGAGACCATATAATGTTTGTCCTTCTCCGATTGACTTATTTCACTCAGCATAATACCTTCCAGTTCCATCCATGTCAAAGCAAATGCTGAGTATTTGTTGTTTCTAATGGCTGAGTAATATTCCATTGTACACATAGACCACATCTTCTTTATCCATTTATCTTTCGATGGACACTGAGGCTCCTTCCACAGCTGAGCTATTGTGGACATTGCTGCTATAAACATCGGGGTGCAGGTGTCCTGGCGTTTCATTGCATCTGTATCTTTGGGGTGCCATTGCTTTCTAATTTAATTCCACTATGGTCTGAGAACAGACATCCTGTAGTTTCTATTATTTTACACTTTTAAGATGTATTTTGTGGTCTAGAATGTGACTTATCTTGGTGAATGTTTCATGAGCTTGAAAAAAAATGTTTGTCCTGCCTTTGTTAGATGGAATAGTTTATAAATTAGAATTACATACAATTGATTGATGGTATGTTAAACTGCAACTATGTCCTACTGACTTCTGCTGGATCTATCCATTTCAGAGTCAGGTATTGGAATCTCCAACTATGATAGTGGATTAATCTCTATTTGCCTTTGCAGTTCTATCCATTTTTTTCCTCATAGAGTTTGACTCTGTTGTTATGCACATTCACATTAAGGATTGCTATGTTTTCTTGGAGAATTGACTTCTTTACCATTATATATTCTTTTCTTTATCCCTGATAACTTTTCTTGTCTTAAAATCTGCCCTGTCTAAAGTATAGATACTTTTGCTTTTCTTTGATTAGTGTTAGCATGGTTTATTTTTCTCCATCGATTTGGTTTTAATCTATACTTGTATTTATATTTAAGGATGTTTCCTTTAGTCAACATATAGTTGGGTCTTGTTCTTTTTATTCACTTTGACAATCTCCATTAATTGGTAAATTTAACCTTTGGTGTTCAAAGTGATTATTGATATAGTTGGATTAATGTCAATCATATTTGCTACTGTTTATATTAATTATCCTGTTCTTTGCTCCTATTTTTGCCTTCCACTCTTTTACTGCCTTGGGTGATTTTATTTGAGCATTTTTCATGATTTTATTCTCTCTCCTTTCTTAATGTATCTGTTATACTTCTTTACTTTTTATTTAAGTGGTTGCTACAGAATTTGCAATATACATTTACCATTATTCTTAGTCCACTTTTAGATAATACTATCCCACTTCTCAATCCTGATTTAACTGAGATGCTCTTTCACCACCAGGAAGTCTTGGAGTTAAAACAAACTAAGAAGAAAAAAGACTCAAATTATCCCTTTATTTTGAATGCATTTGGACAAGGGATCCCAATGGCCTCAGATCCCAATGTTTAGTAGACACATTGGACCATGTAGAGGATGCTACTTTTATTGTATTCTAACTTGAAGCAACTTAAAGCAGGAACTAAGGATCATTCCTATACATTTCTTTTAATCCCTAAACCTTAGAATTAGTAATCACCAATATGAAAGGGAAGTCTGATTTAGAAGAATCAAGGACTGACAAAAGCCCAAACAAATGAAGAGAGAAGCCCAGAATTATATGAGACCATTTTGACAGATTGCTTGGTGCCATCACTTTACACCAAAGCTTAGAGCCCCAGCCTTGGCCTTCTTCACTCTGTCCACATTCATTGCATCATCCTGTGAAAGAAGAGAGGGCTCTGAAGAGGAAGAAAAAGTCAGGATCTCAGAGGGCCATCCTGTCAAGAGTGTATTTGAAGGAAAGTCATGGAGGGAGATCTCCTGTTCTGTTTTATGTGTACAAGAAAAACAGAAATTCAGATTCCCAGAAAAGGTAAAACAATACAGTCTATTTTGTTGGTCTATTCACATTTTGGATTAAAAAAAAGAGGATGGTCCTGGGCCAACACCACAGCTCCTGCTCCAAGAGGTCCATAGCCAAAGGCCCCACAGGATTGCATTTATCATTTCAAAGCATATCTATCAAGCTATCAAGACAGTGTATACACATGCAAATGATAATTTGAAAATCCAAGACTGGTTATTTAAATACCCCAAATTGACAGCCACTGTACAAAATTTAGTAGATATCTCCTTCCATTATGGAATTACGTATCCCCACAGATAAATCAAAATTCCATTGAAATGAATCTCCCCTTCGTTTGCTCCCCAGAGAAAATCTCAATGTACGGCCTTTCCCCACTTACTCTGCTTACCCCCAAGCCAAGAGCTGGAAGAAGAATAGCCCTTATTTGGAGTGTGATTTGCTTAAGCTTCAATTTTAGCCCCCGGAGGCATTCATGGCAGCTCCCCCACTCGCCTCAACACCACGAGCCGGGTTTTCTTCAACCCAAAACTCTCATTCTTCATCTTTCCACGGTTCTAAGAACAGTTAGTACAGATGGGAATAGCACAGCAATGACCCCGTGCCCACAGAGTGGGGAAAACATAAATAACAGAGCTGAATGTGAGGACGGCAGTGAGTTTCAATCCAAAGCTGGCATTGCTAGCAAGGCAGCCTCACTGGACCCTCGGGTCTGCCCACCGTGTCATTATCTCCTGAGTCATCTCCCTCGTTCTCTGCCATCTACTCAACAGTTCTTGTAGGCATCCCTCAGTGTCCTCAGACCTCCGAGGTCTCTGTGCTGTCATGTCACAAGAACACAGAAGTAAAGAGACTCATTTCTCCCATGAAGGTCTGTCCATCTGCCCGTGGATAGACGTGCCTCCTTCTTTTAGGCTGATCTCACTGTGTTCTCTGGGTCTCAGCCCCAGTTGCCTCCTCACCTGCTTGGTTCACTCAGCTATTTTCTCTCTCAGTGTCTTCGTATCTTCTAATAACCTCTCACCAACAGCAGACACATAAGCTATGTCCATATATGGAAACACCTCCCTGACCCACAGTCTTCTCCAGCCACTGCTCTCCTCCATGCTCGACCTCACCTTTAAATGCACTTCAGCCATTAATCTCTCCTCACTTCCCACTTCTATTTTGGTTTGGTTGATTATTTTGTTGTTTATTATGGTAAAATATATGCAACATAAAATTTGCCATCATGACCACTTTTGAGTGTGCAGTTCAGGGGCATTAAGTTAATTCACATTGTTGCGTGACCGTGACCACCACCCATATGCAGAGCTCTGTTCTGCCCAAACTGAAATTCCATCCCCTTAAACAGAGGTGCCCCACTCCCCATTCAGCCCTGGGCTTCCACCCTTTGCTTTCTGTCTCTATTTCATGATTCCAGGAATCTCATATAAGTGGACTAGTTCTATATTTGTCCTTTCCCATCTGGTTTATTTCACTGGGCATCATGTTCCCTGGGTTCATCCATATTGTCGCAAGTGACAGAAACTCCTCCCTTTGTAAGGCTGAAAAATAACCCATGGTGAGAACACACTCTGTTGTGCTTATTCATTCTTTCACTTGTGTGGCTTCCATGTTTTAGCTATTGTGAATAATTCTATGAATACGTATGTAAAAATACCTATTCAAGAACCTGTTACCAATTCTTTTGGATATGTACTCAGAAGTGGAATTGCTGGATTGTATGGTAATTCTCCTTAATTCTTTTGGAAATTGCCATAGTGTTTTCCACAGTGGTGGTACCATTTTAGATTCCTATCAACAGTGTAGAAGGATCCCCTCTACTTTTCTAGCCACTATGATCTTGTTTTACACCACCTATTTATTTAAAACTATTTTTGACAAGGTCACTAATTATTTTCTCAACATTAAATCCAATCGTTCCTGTTCAGTCCCTATTTATTATAATTTTTCATGAGTTGCATTCATTAATAAACATTTATTGAGTGCTCACTATGTGCCAGTAACAACTGTACTTCCTGGGGATATAATAATAAATGAGACAGGCAAAAAACACTAACTTTATTGAGGCCCACTGATTAAAAGTAAAAAAGAAAATAGAAAACATCTGTTAATAATAAGTGGTTAGGAGAAAAGTAAGAAGTAGAGACAAAATATAGGAATTACTGGTGAAAATGTATTGAAAAGTTATGTAATTGTCAGGGAGAATGAGACAATGACATTTGTGTAAGGACAAAAAGGAAATGTCTGCCAAATGGTGCAATTAAATTGGAGGAATTTGTGGTATGTAGTAAAATTGTTTAAAAAAATAAATGGCTATTGTGCCTGGGGGTGGCTCAGCTGGATGAGCATCTGACTTTTGGTTCTACTCAGGTCATGATCTCAGGGTCCTGGGATCAAATACCATGTTGGGCTCTGCACTCAGCAGGGAGTCTTCTTTTTTTTTTTTTTAAGCAGGGAGTCTTCTTGAAATTCTCTCTCTCTCTCCCTTTTTGCCCCTCTCACTTGTGTGCTCTCTGTCTTTCTAAAATAAATACATATTTTTAAAAATTAAAACAAATGACATAAACTTATAATTCTGTTATCAGCAGGCAAATTAAGACAAGAATTTGGTTTGAGAACAAAGGGGATTTTGCATTAGACAAATTTGAAGTTATGGCACAAAATTAGGGAGAAGGTATCCAGTGGGAAGGCATAAACATGTGACGAGGACCCAGAAGAGATACCCAGATGTGAACAATACTTACGCTCTGTGTACAGCCAGCAAACCAACCCAAGAGCTCGTCCAAACAGATCCTTACTGACTGCTCTGCTCCAAATATTCAAGATGGAATTCAATATGTTTGAAATTTGTATTGACTCCTTCAAATAGCCAATTTTTTTGTTAGTCTGTTCATATTTCATGTATTCAGAGGCTATCACTTACATTATGAGACTACAACTGTGTAAACTTATTATTAAATTTAATGTAATTTTTGTGAGATGGATAGTGACAGTTACTTAAGCAAATATTGTTTAGTAAGTAGTGATATTAGAGTGTTAACAAGAATATTCTAGAACAGAATACATTCAGTATATGTAACGTATGTTGCTTGATGAGTTTTCAATCTTTTTCACATTTAGTCAAATATAGAGTGCCAAATCCAAGGCATTGATTTCAAGTCTCATTTCATTTTAAAAAAATGGGAAAGTTTGGTTCAAAAAGAGGATTTCCAAGGATCTGGGACCATTAAACATTTCTTATAAAGAGTCTTTTCAAAGAGTTAATGGTAACTTAATGAAATACACATGGTTTAACATTTCTTTGCAAATTCAGTGATTGAAGGGAAAAACAATTTTGTGCAAAACGTGTTTGCCAGGACCTTTCAAAAATAGGTTAAGATGTATTCTGTTGAAAATGAAGGGCTGCTGGTTCCATCCATCCCTATCAACAGATATCATTGTTGGAAATAGGAGACCCAACGCCAGAAGTGATCTGACACCAGAACCAGATGTGGATTCTCACACAGGAAATTTTTTTATGATGTTCCAGAAAACGAACACCGCCCGTTTGGGTCAGCATCAAGTGGAAGCTTTGCAGCTGACCGCGGTTCCTTGTGGCCGGCGCCAGGTTCCAGCCATTTGGTCAGTGGTCTTGGGGTTGGTTCCAGGAAGGATTTGCCTCCCATGCCGGATCCTGAAGGCTTTCTGCTGTTTGCCTTGAGACTATATCCTCCACTTTTGGTCTAAATCTTCAATTCATGACACGCAAGTATACTTTTTTTGAATTAGCCAAAATTCGGCTTCACTGCATAAAGCTATTATATTAACTTATATGACCCAGTATCACTGGTAGAATGGGGAAGCCCTGGCCTTCTTGCCAGTGTGCTGTGACAGGTGGCCACATCAGGCACTGGCTCAAGGAGTTTCTGGGACATTCCACATGCTTCCAGTTGTAAGAAACTCAAGATGAATTAGAATGAGAAATAGGATTTATTGGAAGAGTATAAGGTAGAAGGCAACAGATTTTAAAAATCTGAAGTAGTCTGTGCCATCACTGTCCTCTCCCCCCTCTCTCTGACTCTGCCTTTCTCTGTCTCTGTCTGTCTCTCTCAATCTACCTGCATTGTATCTTTGGTTTGCTTTTCTCTCTACCGGCTCCATGCTCTGTGTGTTGGAAGCTTTATTCATGTAGCTGGTCACAGCTTCCGAGAGCAGAGGAATCATATCTACAGAGCTGGGGGATGTGATGGAGATGTTTGCCCAGAGAGTAAGACAGGGAAGCCTTGGGTCTCCTGCCAACTGGCGTGGCTGGGTCTTCCATGTCTACCTGGATGGCCATTGTTCTGGGCATGGTGCACACGAATTCTCCAGCCATCAGGACCCTCCTGTGTCCCTGGAGTGTCAGATGTAAAGGCAAGAGCCACGTGGTCAGGAAGGAGTATGATCCCTTCATCAAAGGAAGAAGGGATGTAGTTTCAGGCAAAATAATTTGTGTTGACTATAGAAGCAGTAGAAGTGTGAAGCTAACTCCAAGCCTCTGTGTGGGTGTGATTTAGACAGTCACCCCTGTGCCCAAGCAGGCTTTCTAGACATAGTAAGACTTGGGTTGTTCACATCATCAGAATACAGTAGGAAACTGGGATACACCCATGATTACCCAAGTGAGGGTAAGGGTCTTTTTCACAGCTGTAGATGAGAAAAGAGAGAAAGTAAATCTGTGTGGATTATTCACAAAGTCTCAACAAAGTGGTAAATTCAGAGCACTCTTGTCCTCAGTGTAACCCTTGAACCTCCATGCAAGGTGCCAAAGAGCATGAGCTCTTACTCCAACCTCGTATTTAAAATGAGGTCTCCTCCACCTCCCCTCCTCTCTCAGCCCCTCGCAGCACTGACTAAAGACATTTATTAAGCATCCACTGGGGGTAAAGCACTATTGCGGAAATAATTATGTGCAAGCCATGGTACACATAGAGCATATTCTGTACAAAGTAAGGTTAGTGGGAGGCCTTCTGCATCCTGGAAACTGTTGTTTAATTATATCATACTGCAGGCATGGTTAATACCCCTTCATTATTTTTATTTTCTATGTAGTTTACAAGTAATTTTTCTTTTTCTTTTTTCTTTTTTTTATAATAAATTTATTTTTTTTTTGGTGTTCAATTTGCCAACTTACAGAATAACACCCAGTGCTCATCCCGTCAAGTGCCCCCTTCAGTGCCCGTCACCCATACACCCCCACTCCCGCCCTCCTCCCCCCCCAACACCCCAGTTCGTTTCCCAGAGTCTTTATATTCTGTCTCCCTTTCTGATATTTCCCACACATTTCTTCTCCCTTCCCTTATATTCCCTTTCACTATTATTTATATTCCCCAAATGAATGAGAACATATAATGTTTGTCCTTCTCCGATTGACTTACTTCACTCAGCATAATACCCTCCAGTTCCATCCACATTGAAGCAAATGGTGGGTATTTGGCATTTCTAATGGCTGAGTAATATTCCATTGTATACATAAACCACATCTTCTATTTTTTTAAAGATTTTATTTATTTATTTGTTCATGAGAGACACAGAGACAGAGATAGAGACAGAGACAGAGACAGAGACAGAGGCAGAGGGAGAAGCAGGCTCCATGAAGGGAGCCCGATGTGGGATGCGATCCCAGGACTCCAGGATCACGCTCTGGGCTGAAGGCAGGGGCTAAACCACTGAGCAACCCAGGCGTCCCTATAAGTCATTTTTATAAGAAAGTATTCAATTGTTCAAAATTTATATTCTATGGTCAAAATACATTCAAAAGATCCTATCTTCCTTTAGTGAAATACAGTTCTGTTAAAAAACATATGAACCATGGGCTACATTAGATGCTAGGGATGCTCACGATCTCCATCATCTGCCTTGTCTCCATAGCCCTCTGCTCTTTTTAAAATAGCATAACAGGGACATCTGGGTAGCTCAGCAGTTGAGTGTCTGCCTTCAGTTCAGGTGGTGATCCCAAGGTCTGGGATCGAGTCCCATATCGGGCTCCCTGTGAGGAGCCTGCTTTTCCCTCTGCCTGTGTCTCTGCCTCTGTGTGTGTGTTTGTGTGTGTCATGAGTAAATAAATAAAATATTTTAAAAAATAAAATAAAATAGCATAACGTTTACTTATTTACTAGATAGCGTGGCCATCTCGTCTATTAGAAGACAAGTTCCACGAAGCAAGGATTTTATCTCTTTGGTTTGCTGGCACCAAGAAAAGGGGCAGGCAGTTTGCTGAATTGGGCTTAAGTAGGACACCGTGTTGGACTTTAAAGAGATTTTGTCCAGTTGGGAAAGGAGGATTCTCAGCTGTGCTGGAGATGCAGATGGTGTGGGTGCAGGAGCTCCGTGCTTGACGGGGACGGGGAAGACGGGGCAGCTGAGCTGTTTTCTACATGTCACAGCGAAGAGGAAAGCCACCGACTGGGACTGCCTCATGGTAACATTGTGCATCCTCAGAACCATACTGTCTCTGAGAAATAAATTGGTAAACTAGATTCTCTGATTTAACAAAAAGCTGTCTTTCATTATGAGCACAGAAGAAAATAATAAGAAAATGGCCAAATAGGATATTTAAAAAACACCATTAGCCCTAAAGAGAAAAATACAGAGATCACTAATGAGAATGCCTTTTCCCTTTGCAAGGACAGGAATTTAGGTCAGACAGCTGAAGGAGATTGAGAATGCCCCCCCCCCAAAGAGTGTGGGGCCTGGGCACTGAGCGCCAGGCGGGAGGCCTCACAGCATCTGGACATTCAGGGACAGCCTGAGAGCACAGCCGTTTCCCAAAGACCGCTAGCGGGTGGTGGTGAGCAGAATGCGAAATACTAATGATGCATATGAATCAGGACAAAACAGAAGACCTGGAGGGCCAGCCACCAACATGGCCCGTCACCAACATGAGGACAGGGTGAGGTGCTTAGTCTGCGCACCTGGAGGTGTCTGCTGAGGTGTTTCTGGGAATGGTCATATTTTTAAAGGTGTGTCTTGGGACCAGTCTTTCTCCTCGAGAGACTTACGAAGTTCACGGTGAGTGTGTGGTTCTCCAGCAGGTAGGGGTGATGGGGGGACAGGATGAACTAGGTAGTGCACTTACCATCACAGATACCCAGTGCTAGGAATGCTACCTCACTTCTACTTAGCAGAAAACACCAGTTACCCACCAAATGTAATTCATCAAGTCTCAAATGAGATTACCAATATTCAAGAGTGATGCTTAAATGTGAATATGAATATGAAACATTCCCAAGCACCATCCTAAAGATGCACACAATTACACACACATATATGTAGAAACTCATGTGTGCATGCATGTTCCTTCACACATGGGTGTGTGTGCATACATGCACGTGTGCTTGCAATGTACGCACGTGCTCACACATGCATGCATGCATATATAAATTGTTCCAGCAGGTTTATTTATTTATTTTTATTGTTTTTAAGATTTTTATGTATTTATTCATGAGAGACACACAGAGAGAGAGGTAGAGACCCAGGCAGAGGGAGAAGCAGGCTCCATGCAGGGAGAGCCTGATGCAGGATTCAATCCTGGGACTCCAGAATCTTGACCTGAGCTGAAGACCAGTGCTAAACAGCTGAGCCACCCAGTGATACCAGTTCCAGCAGGTTTAAAGCAGAAAAAAATTACATTTTTGTGAACGCCTCTATGCATCCACAGGTGGATAGTTTTAGGAGGCTGCACCTATGAATATGGACCTGGCCAATTCATTTGATTTTGGTGACTGCAAAACAGCAGAATGTAACATAGTTATTGAATGCTTGGTGCACACTTGTGTCCACCGAGCTGCAGGCCAGGTTCTACTGCCCCCAACACAACCATGACATGTGTCAGACACAGAGCAAGCAGTTTTCACACACAGGGTCACATGATTCCCAAAGCAAAGGCACTTGATCACCTCGCAGTGGCTGTACGGCTGGGAGCACCAATATTCAGCAACATTCGTGATCTGCTCATCGGTGGTGGGGCTCCCATGGCCCTGAGGCTTACCCTTCCCCTACCCCACGCTGGTGTGCAGAATCTGGGCTCAGGTGGCAATTCGGACAGATGCTGCCATCTGGGGGCTCTGGGGCTGAGGGTTGCATCTTGATCCCCAGGGTGGTTATACAAGCGCAAGTGTTTATTTATTAAGCTGTAAATTTGAGGCTTGTGTATACTCTGCCACATGTAACACATGTCAGTCTAAAAACAAACAGATTTGTTCTCAGGATTACATGTGGGGTTAGAACAAAGCTGTTCATTCATGACAGCAAGGTTCCTGGCCTGGAGCCCAGCTGTAGACCAGAAGGGCCGTGTGTGTGTTGCAGAAACGAATCCACCCCAGAAGGCTCGATGGCCTCTCGCTTGCGAAGAGCTTGGGACGGGTGAGCATTAAAATGACAACCTCGCCAGTTGAAGGAGAAGGCCATCGCTGGTGATGGATTAAAAGTGAGATAAATTGAGAAACACGCATGGAGTACAAAATGAATTTTAAAAGGAAATTGAAAAGAAACAAGAATTGATGAGGAAATGAAACATGACGGTGCTATTAGAAGCACAAAACTGCTGTTCAAAATATCTTTGAGCCTAAACCTGACTCCAGGCAGCTCTGGGGTGTTTGTACAACCGGGAGCCGAGCAATCGTCTGTTCACATTGCCTACAGCGCGGGGACCTGGCCGGGGACAGGGTACCGTGCACCCTCCAAGGCGGATCTGCCAGGGGACATGGAGATGCCTTTTTCCATTGAAGTCACTGACCCAGAGCTGTCCTGGAGGAATCACGACTGGTGATACTGGTGTTGCTCTAGCAAAAGATTGACCTGCTTCAACCTGGCTCCCTCAGAATGCTTCTTGTGCCCCCCGGATGCAGCAGACTCTGAAAGCAGTGCAAGTGTGTGTTCATCCCCCATCAATCGTGGGTGAACTCCACAGCTGGAGAGAGGGGACCTTCCAGGCATAGATATGAAAAAAATATAAAACCAGGGGACGTTACCTCTGGAAATAAGCGTCTCACCAATGCTGCTGACTGAGATCTCCTGTTTCTGGAGGAAAACATGACTTGAAATAGGTTTTGCAGGAGTTCTAAGTGCCTCCGTCACACTCCCTCTTGTTTTTCCCTCAGTAGGAACATCTTCAAGGTTTGTGATCAATTACTTAATTCGGGGTCTTCTCTTAATGCTTTTTCCTGCATCATACGTAAGCTCCAGGGACTGTGTCCCTCTTGGTCCAACACCTAGGACAGTGCATGGTGCCTAATAGCAAGTTATCAAATATTAATCAAGTTAATAAGTAAACCCTGCTGAGAAAGAGGATTGATGATGGCCTGGCATGTTGCCCAGCTCCACGAGGCAGCAGCCCTTGATCTCAGAAAGCATCCAGTCTGGTGAGGGACAGAAGACAAGCACATAGGGCAACAATAAATGAAGCCAAGGACACAGGGTTGGCCTCCAGAGGTGGACAGGATGTGAGCAGTAGTGGGGAATCCAGGGGAATTTCAAGCAAAGGAAGTAAACAGGAAAAAAAAAAAGTGAAAAAGACTTTCTGAGACACAGTCAGGTGTTCCTATTTAGAATCATGGTTGGAAAATGTAGATCCAGGTGATGGGAAATCTGAGGCCTGACGAGCAGATGAGCCACACTGACGAGTCCGGGGCTCAGGACCAAGCGAGTCAGGATGGCAGTGGGCATGGGATGGATTTTAAGGAGGAAGCCTCCAATCTGGGAAGTCGGTGTAACTTGCGGCAAGATTATGAATGTGGAAGACAGAAATCTCAATTAAGGTGGTGGAAGAAATGATGTATTTTTTCACCCTCTGGTTGTGGATAGAAAGGGAGTGGAGGAAAAAATGAAGCTGAATTGTACAGCTTTTGTGATTTTGAGAATGTTTCCATTGGCTGTAGACTTTGGGCCGGCCTAGTAGAATTGTGGAGAGGCGGGAACAGTGGCTTGGTTTTCAGGTTATTGGGTTCCTGTGAGAACAGAGCATCCCTGAGAGCTATAGGCAAATCATTTGTCTGTGCTTATGATTATTTTTACTGATGGTGATGGTGGTGGCAGTGATTTGGACACATTTCCTGTCATATCACAGCCGTACAAACTCTAATTTTTTTTTTCAAGCTCTAAAGTTTTGTGATGCTGCAGCAATCAGGTATGCACCGGGGAGGGTGACAGGGCCAGTGGGAGCCAGGAGGGTAGGTGAGTGTTGCAGGGAGAGCATGGGGTGGGGGGTTGGGGAGGGAGAGAAGGACCCAGGCAGAAGGCTGGATGGGGAATGTGGCTCACGAATGAAGAACGGAGGGAAACCAGCAAAAAACGCCAGTGGGTCATTCATAAAAGCAGGTGCTGCTTACAATTTGTGGATGGAGGATGGAAGTGTCAGACAGCTTTCTGCGAGAGCTGAAGATCTGAGAAGGTTCACTTCAGAGCTTCTGTGTGGGGTCATCACTGCAAGCAAAATACCAGGTGCAAGTAGCTCAGACAGTGAAGCATCTGACTCTGAAGACACTTTTTTTAAAAAAGATTTATTTATTCATGAGATATGCAGAGAGATAGGCAGAGACACAGGCAGAGGGAGAAGCAGGCTCCCTGCAGGGAGCCCGATGGGGTACTCGATCCTGAATCCCGGGATCATGACCTGAGCCGAAGGCAGGTGCCCAACCGCTGAGCCACCCTGGCGTCCTTCCAATGACACTTTATGGGACTCCAAACACAGGATGATGTTCCTTCACCCAAATGAAAAGTAGTAGCTTATGCTCAAACCTCACAGAGCATGAAGAGTTCAAATTTGAGTTCCCAAGCTCTGCCCATTGGAAAACATCATTTTGGTTTGATGGTGTATATTTTTGTTACTTTTCAGGTCAATCCCACCTGGAGAGGTACCTGCCATGCTTGAGAAGTAAGGGGAATTAATCTCAAAATGGTAGCTCCAGCCTACAGGGTCCTGCGGGTACCAGCTGTGTGTGTGGGCAGAGGAGAGAGGGCCCGGGTACAGGTGGCCGTCCAACCAACAGGGCCAGTGGGGGCTGTGTGGACGCAGGACCAGGCTGGAGCAGGGAGACAGACACCCGACACGCAGCAACAGGAGGGGATGATTGTCACCATGCTCACACACAGAACTGGCCGTGTGGCAAAGGAGGCCAAGGGAGGTGGCGAGCGGGAACTGAGCCCTGCCCTGTGACCAGGGGGCCGAGGAGATAAAGCCTCCCGAGGACCAGAAGGGACAGTGGTCACTGTCGCCCTGCCTGAGAAGGCCTCATTTGGCCCAAAGCTTCCTCAGTGATAATGGCTTTCATCCCCTACAGCCAGTTCCCCACAATTTGCACATAAGTCTTATTTTGGGATTTGTGGTCCAAGCTTCTCTCTTCCCCTGAGGAGCCGGGAACCATCACCTTGTGCTGGTGAGGCTGCTGTGTCGGGTGCTCTTGTGAGGGCAAGACCCTGACCCGGGGCTGCCCACTTACTGGGAATGCCTGCTCCGGGAGCCACACCAATTTTGAAGCCAAATTTTTCCTGGAGCCCAAGCTCTGTCTTCACAGCCTTTGAGCTGAAGGGGTTGTATGTGTCCAGAAGGAAAGCCTTGGTCTGGCTGTCTGAAAGACGGCTGAAATTGGAACAAGGTCCATCCCCTTAGGTGCCATCATCCCTGTGTGAGGAGGTCACTCCTGGGACCCAGGTGGCACGCCCTGACTCCTTGGAATTGGCCCGTATAGAATCTAGGGCAGAGCTCTGACTGAGCACCTCGCCTGCGTAACTCTGAACCCCAGGATCCATGAACAAGCTTGGCAGCCCCTCTCAGGGCCACATTCAAATAAAATGATGGAACTGGCAAGTTTCATGCAGCCACTGGTGTCACAGATTTGTGCTGCCCCCCCTGCAGGGGTCTGGAGAGTCGGAGCCCATGGTCCAAAGGCCAACCACTGGATCAGGGTCTTCCTCTGTTTATTCACACGTGTCAGGGACCTCAATAGTACAGACAATATTGACAACTTATAGTGGTGATGTGGCAAAGTAGTGTAAAATCCACCATTTTACTTAATTTGCCTCATTCAAACTTACCATTGTAGGGACGCCTGGGTGGCTCAGCAGTTGAGAGTCTGCCTTCAGCCCAGGGCCTGATCCCAGGATCCGGGATTGAGTCCCACATTGGGCTCCCTGAGAAGAGCCTGCTTCTCCCTCTGCCTGTGTCTCTGCTTCTCTCCCTGTGTGTCTCTTATGAATAAATAAATAAATCTTTAAAAAAACACAAATTTACCAATGTATTAAATTGTCAAAACACCCTAGGTATTCTTTTCTATATTTTGAAGATGAGAATATTAAGTCCAAGTTTAACTTAACAAAGGCCACGTCACAGCCAGGACCTGGGTGCTCACCCTGAAAGTACAGTGCTGTGTCCACATCACACAACAACCTTCCTCGCCAACTTGCAGAACGGTATAATTTAAAACCATCTATTAAAAATTAACTTTATGATAGTAGCGCAAGAACAGATAGACCAATGGAATAGAAGAGAGAGCTTAAGGACCTGGCTCATGCAACACAATAGAAATTCTGTAGCAAGGCTGTCTTATCATCAACCCCAAATAAACTCTCACATGCTCTTGGGGAGTGTGTGGGTTACTGGAATGGACACAGATGCAACATGTCACCGAAATGCACACATACACACTCACACACTCTCACACATACACACATCCATAAACACAGCTACATTGTCTGAGGGCTTTGTGGCAAAATGAACAGAAGACAGTAGAGGCAACTCATGCTCTGTTCTTGGGCTTTCCCACATGTTATTTCTCATCCTAGAAATGTTAACTTCTACAGCGCTGGCTCAGAATCTGATTTTGGAGCTATACGGTCTGGGTTTGAATCTTGACACTTACACTCTGTGTGCCATGTACAAACATTGCAACCTCAGGAAAGTTAACTTCCCTGTGTTTACTGTCTTGAAATATAAATCATCACCAACATCATCATCATCATCATCATCATCATCATCATCATCACACTATCTCTCAGGCGTTTGTGAGGATTAAATGAGCAAGTTTAAACACTCAGAACAATGCCTCCATATGTGTCAACAGCCATATCCTGTCCTGACGAAACTTGAAAGGTTTCAAAGAAACTTAGAGTTTAGACAATAGAGAAATTAAGGGTTCAGACCCTGCTGTTAACTGGAACTGAGTCCTAACCACCTTTTAAACACATTGATAAGTCTTTCTGAGCCTAGTTTTCTCTGATATAAAGAACAAAGATTTGGGGGCGCCTGGGTGGCTCAGTAGGTGAAGAACCTGCCCTCAGCTCAGGTCATGATCTTAGGGTCCTGGGATCAAGCACCATGGTGGGTTCTCTGCTCAGCAGGGAGTCTGCTTCTCCCTCTCCCTTTGCCCCTCCCCCCAACTCGTGCTCGTGCTCTCTCTCTCTCAAAATAAACAAACAAAATCTTTTTTTAAAAGAGAACAAAGATTTTAATCACCTCATTTTGTTATAAAATCTATAATGCAAGCATATTCACAACCAAGTCTTTAAAAGATCCATGTGTGTTCAGTTTTTTAGGTTTTAGCTATTTTTTAATCAGTTTGTTGCAAATTTAGAGAAAAATCTTAATGATATCTATGACCATTTGTACTCCATAAGATAGTCAACAATCAAGTTTTTAAAAAATGGATTTGGCCATTAATAGCAAGGCATGAATTTCAGTGGGGATTTTCTCAAAGATATGACGAATGTATATATTATTTTTTTAATGTATATATTAAATGTGTGGCTGAGCTCACATGCCATCTGAGTTGAGAGTCAAGGGCCTGGAAGAGAATACTGTAGTGTTTTCTACTACTGTAGAAAGATTTCGAAGCCGAATCTTACTTTCTTCGGTCATATGTTGTAGAATATTCAAGGACCTTTTCAGGACACAATCTAATCAAGCACTTATCAGAATGTGGACCATTGTGCTGCATGTGTAGGACTTTCCTACACATGGCTCAACTCCTCTTGAGGTACCACTGAGTCCTCGGAGTAAGAGACATTTCTGAAAAATCCTTCACAGATGTTCTGTTCACAAGAGTAGACCTTGAATGTGAGCAGATCTCCCCAGACAACAGTCAGACCTGCCTCTGCTCTCTGCCCATGCTGAACAGCCTTGCTGCCAAGGTTGAGTGAAGACCATTGCCAAGTACAAGACCCATGTGCACAACTCCCATTATCTGCTTTGTTCATGGCACGAAGTCAGGCATGAAGTAGACACTCCATAGTATTTGCTGCAAGAACCAAATGGTGAAGCCAGAGGAGGAACGAAAGAGTGAGGAGGTATCACCCACTCTCGTAGGGATAGCCAGACATGACACATGAATTGGAGACCCCCTAAGTATAGGAAAACGGAAATTAGTACCACATCTACTGAACTGAATGGAAAAATGTGTTCAATGATGCAAAAAAAACTGACATAATTTACTTTGTTTTGAATAAAAGTAAGATGAATGGTACTGTTTTGTCAAATAATGACTACAAATCATTGGCGAACTTCAAAATGATGTCATGGTTCCCCTGACTTTGTCTTTTTAAAAAATTCCTCTCTTCTGGTTCAGGTGGCATATTTGATAGAGGTGGAGACTCTAAATTTCAGCTCTTTCTGTGTTTCTAATACCTCTCATCCCAGCCCTCTGTCATGCCTGCCTGTTCCCGCCAGAGAGCTACATGCAGTTCACATAGTGCTGTTCTGTCCCAGGATCCCAAACTCAATACGTGGTTTTCTCATTCTGTGCCCTCCACCCTACTTGATGTTATCCATTTGCAAGGTCTCAGCTATGACTTATATATACCCAGATCTCCCCAATCTAGTTCTATGCAGTCCCCTCCCAGAATTTCAGAATGCAGAGCCATGTCTCACTTTTCTCTAATGTAAAATTGGCTTAATATTATCCATCTCTGAGAGTTTTCTGAAGATTAAATCAGTTACTATATGTAAACTACTGGGAAAAGCACCTAGCACATAATTAATAACAGCAGCTCACAACTTGGATGCTCCAGGAGCATCTCACACTCAATATATCCCAAATTAAATTCCTCACTATCCTCCAGTGGTTGCATACCTCCTGGATTATCCATCTCAGTTGGCCATATCCCCATCTCTAGTATGACCCAGACTCCACAGTCATGAGCTATCATTGACTACTCCCCTACTCTCCATAGCCAATAAATTACCAAATCTTGTTAATTTTCTATTACATGTACTTGAATTTGTCTCTCCATCTCCATCCTTACTACCACTTGTGTTTTTTCATAATCTTTTGGACTCACAACAATCCTCCACTGAGTTTCCTCAACCTGATTTAGTCTCTCTGAAGTTGTGTTTCCACAGACACAGAGCCATGATCTGTATGAATGTCTGATCCATTTTTTTCTCTTTCACACTTTTTTTTTTGGCAATTTCCCATGATCTTCAGGATAAAGTAACAACTCACTGACATGGTAGGAAGGGCTGCTCACAGCTTGGTTCCTCCCAGGCCCTTGATCCTCAACCTACCACTTCTCATTGTCACCCATGGCTCTACTAACCTGATCTGCTTATGGGTGTTTTTTTTTTTTAAGATTTATTTATTTATTTGAGAGTGCACTCACATGAGAGAGAGGGGGAGAGAGAGAACAAGCAGGGGGAGGGGCAGAGGGAGAAGCAGGCTCTCTGCTGAGCAGAGATCCAAACATGGGGCTGGATCCCAGGACCCTGGGATCAAGACCTGGGCTGAAGGCAGCTGCTTAAACGACTGAGCCACCCAAGCTCCTGCTCATGGATCATTAACTTTTAACATTTGATGCTCATATTTTTAACATGGCTCTGATCTTTTCCCAAGCCTTGCTAAATTCCTACCACTCTTTATTTCCTCATAACATCTATCCATTACAGACCCAAAGGTGGGATATGTATTGCAGCCCAGCTAAGCAGATCCTTCAAACTGGTACTTTATTACAGAATAACAGACATCTTTGCTCTTAGAAGTAAATGTTTTCTAATTTTCTCTTCTACTTGGAACGTATCTTTCAGCTGCATACAGAGGTCCTTTGCCTTTTAGCCTCTGCCAACATCCTTGTCCCAATCTTTAAATTTCTATTTTTCCCTTATACAGAACATTTTAGCCACCAGTTCATTTGATACAGGCTCCAGGAAATACTTAGAAAGCCTCATAGTCTTAACCAAATACAGCAATCATGGAATGATATTTTTTTAATCTGTTCTTTTCCTTAAATACATTCATAAATAATTCCTTTCTCTTTTCCAGGTTGTAAGAAAATATATTTTACCATTTTATCTCCTGGTATGATGGAATTCACTGAATTACCTAAGGAAGATTATGGATAGAGCTAGTCTATGACATCACTCCTCTCCTGAAGATTCGGGTAGGACAGGTTTTATGAAATGAGTGGATAAAGTGGCAAAGTCTTTTCAGAAGTAAGAACTGTAATGTGGGAATAGAAAGTGGTCTTCCATCACACTCACATTTTACAAAAATAAAACAAAATTGAGTTAAACGACATCAAAAGCAGCATAAAACAAAAATCTCAGAGAAGAAAGAAAGCCAGAGAGACCCAGAAAGGAAAAAAGCTCAGTGGGAAAATATCCAATTGTAGATAAGAGTCTAAGTTTTGATTCTTATCGTAAATTCCAGTCTCAGTTTTGAACGAAACTCTTGGGAGGTGGGTTTGATCTCTTTGGAACCAGAGCTATCTTTTAAAATAATCTATTCTAAGGGTCATCAGCTTTCAATGAACTCTTGCAAATATTTCATACCTAAAGCACACAGTCATCTTTCAAGGTTGAAGTTTGGGAATATTTCTAACTATGTCTGTATAGCATTTTTTTCTTTTCTTTTCATGATATTCTTAGTAAATTAACTAGAAAAGGACTTTTTAATTTTATTTGGAGGGGTGTGTGTGTATCTGTGTGTGTATGTCTGGAGGAAAGAGTACATCCCACTAAAAAGTTTTTGGAAATGTCCCAGACTTTGGGCTCTTCTATCAAAATATTTCTGTGTATCACTTATCTACTTCAAAAAGGTGATGGGAGAAAAGATGAGGAAGAAAGTTCATCCTTATATTCACTTCTTTCTCAGCATAATAGAAATACTAAGCTTCTATAATAATTCTTTAAAGTAAGATTCAGTTAGAATACTTGTATATATATACTAGCTTGTAAGTCATAATAACTTCATCTTAGCACTAATATTCTCTTGTTTATTCTAATTAAGTAACAGCTCAGCTATCACCTTAAAATAATTCTTCAAGAGCGAAGGGACATATTAAGGAGGGCACATGATGGGATGAGCACTGGGTGTTCTCTACGTATATGTACTTAGAGAAACAATATCAATTCAACAAATATGTGATGAAAATCAACTATGCATTAAGCCCCAAGCATTCTTTACACCAATGTAATTTAACTCTATGAAGAAAATGCTGCTCTGGATAGAAGGGTTGTCTTTATGTCACTGGAGTGGATTCTCACCAACAATCATGTGCTGCTGCTATTTTAGGTACAACCAGAGTCTTGAAGTATGAGCTAGAACCCGACAGACAAATATTAGTTTATGTAAAGGCACAGGTACAGGAAGGCAAAATTCACAGATGGATTTGTGCTGTTCCATCTTCTATCACCCAGTGTGTCTTTGTGGAAAGTTAGCCAGGAGAGTGGAAAGGAGGGAGATTCATCTCTGACCTCAGAGCAGAGTAAAGCGTAAAGCTAATTGGTCACACGTGGTGGAACCATAACCCAGACCTTATCACCATGGTGACAACAAATTGAGTTAGCTGGCCACAGCTGTTTTGGTAAATACTGACACACTCATAGTCATCCACGAGTATTTAAAGTCTATTTTAATAGCAACCACACACTCTATGTTGTCACTCGCCAACCTCGCAGAGTGTCTAGGGTTAGTAACATTGTGCAGACCAGAAGATTAAAAATGCATTCCTTCTTGCTCAGAATATTAAACATAAAACAGATGGTTAAAAGCATTGCCCATCTCCATAAATGGACAATTTTTTATATAAAATATTTAGTGTTAGTATATATTGTTGCATTCCTAATTGATACTTTAAAATAATGCATGCAGATAACACTTGATAATGGAAATAACAAGGGACATTAAGAATGCTTATCTGTGAGAACATTCATGAGTGGTCGACACTAGAAAACACTGTTGCCCAGGACGCGGTGGAGAGGGTCCTTCACAGATGGTCAGAGAGCCATGAGGACAGAACCCAGGTCTCCAGTCACAGCAGTGGGAGGAAGAAGCTCCTCAAAGAACATCAGACTCTTCAAGGTCAAGGTGAGTTCAGCCAAGCCATTAGCAATGGTGGAGATGGTAGGATGAATTGGAGTCTGAAAGAACACCAAGAAAAACAATAATATGCTTATCCTAAAAATTATCCCAGGCCAAACCCTAACTTTCTGGAGAAAAAAAAAGAAAAGGAAAGGAAAAGGCAGTGACGTAGGGGCTGAAAAACAGAATTCGCACAGTTTTCTTTCTTCTTATGGAGCCTCAGATCGATGGCACTAATACAGCCAAATCCAGCCTTCTTTTAGACCAAACACCTATATGATAAAGCTGCTGTGGCACCTGAGGTGTGGATCAGTGGAGGCTGGGCTACATGGAGGCCAGCTCATTCCTATTCAAAGTGGTATGGTCCTAGCTCAATATAACATTTGGTAAAATATGATCACTTGCTCATTTAATCAGTCAGCACAGAAGAGAGCTCACATTTCCTGGAAACAAACAAATGAACCAAAGAAAAACATGAGATTATTTCATATGCCAATGCCCTTTCATATGCAATGTTTCACATACCACTGAAAATCATTGAGATATACAACGTACCATGAGGCTTACACACAAAAGGAAAAAACACACAATGGTTTGCTGGTTCCAGAACTGGAGCTAGCAAGCAGAACTTTACAAACCACCATTATAAATATCCTTGAGGATTTATAAGAAAGAAGGAGAGAATGTGTGGAGGGTGAGGTAAGATGACAAAGGAAAGTCAGAAAAAGGAACCAAATGGAAATTCAACATCACAAAATTACGATATCTGAATTACAAATATAATTGGACATGCTTAACAGCAGAAGGTGGAATGCTGAGGAAGGATGAGTAAACTTGAAAAGAGATCTCTAGTTAGAAACTCTCTAAACTGAAGCCCAGAAAACACAGATGGAAACAAGCTGCCCATGAAACAGTATCAGAAGCCTAAGGCAAATGTGCTCAGAACATCAGAAGGAGGGAAGAGGGAGAGGAGCACACTGCCATTTCAAAAAAAAAATGCGTAAGATCTCCCAAATTTGATGAAAAACAACCAATACATACAAGACACTCAAAAAAAAAAAAAAAAAAACAAGTGGGAGATATACAAAGAAATCCACACCTACGCACATCATGAACTGTGCAAGATAAATGTAGAAAATTGTAGAGCTAGCCAGAGGAAAATCCCTTACCTACAGAGATCAATGCAGGGCAAGTGAGAGAGAAGGTCTCTAAGGACCTATTATCAATGGAATCATCCTTTGAAAATGAAGGGGAAACTGTCTGGTGACATAAAACGTATTACAAAGGAATTATTCCTCAAGAGAGAAGGGACATATTAAGGAGGGCACATGATGGGATGAGCACTGGGTGTTATATGCCACTGACACTACATCTGAAACTAATGATGTGTTATATGTTGGCTAATTTACATTATATGTTCTCATTCATTTGGGGAATATAAATAATAGTGAAAGGGAATAGAAGGGAAGGGAGAAGAAATGGGTAGGAAATATCAGAGAGGGAGACAGAACATAAAGACTCCTAACTCTGGGAAACGAACTAGGGGTGGTGGAAGGGGAGGAGGGCGGGGGGTGGGGGGGAATGGGTGACAGGCACTGAGGGGGGCACTTGATGGGATGAGCACTGGGAGTTATTCTGTATGTTGGCAAATTGAACACCAATAAAAAATAAATTTATTATTTAAAAAAATTAACAATTAAAAATTAAAAAAATAAATTAAAAAAAGAATTAAGGGACATAAAACATTTTCAAATAATGTGAGCTGAGATAATTTGTTGATAGTTTGTCTTACAGTGACTTGCAGTGTAAGAAATGGTAAAATATTTCTTCAAGTCAAAGAGCCATTATAAGTATGCAGAATTCCAGATCTTTCTAGAGAAACTGGTAAATTTCTGCATATATAGAAAATATTTTTTCCCTTTTTCTGAACTTTTAAAAAGCAAATTGACTCTACATTACAAACTACAAATTTGTATTATGGGATTTATTTCATATATGCTATTAAAGTGTATGGAAATCCTGGTAAACATTATACCAAGAGTTTTTTTTTTTTTAATTTTATTTATGATAGTCACAGAGAGAGAGAGAGAGAGAGAGGCAGAGACACAGGCAGAGGGAGAAGCAGGCTCCATGCACCGGGAGCCCGACGTGGGATTCGATCCCGGCTCTCCAGGATCGCGCCCTGGGCCAAAGGCAGGCGCCAAACCGCTGCGCCACCCAGGGATCCCTATACCAAGAGTTTTAAATATTAATTCAAAATTTCTGTGATGACTTAAGAGAAACAGTGCAGTCCTAGAGCAACGTCTAGAAAATAATTCAAGCACAATCTGTGTAATATCCAGTAGAGGAAATAAAGGGAATACTTATAATTGTTCAACAAAACTGAAAGAACACAAAGACCCAAGACAGATGATAAGAAGTAGATAGGAAAGTGACACAAAGACAGGAGACATAACCAAGACAAATGTAAGTATAAATTGACTAAAACATTCAAATGAAAATACAGAGATGATCAGAATGACCACAATGGATTAAAAGAAGCAAAACCCATAGCCATGAGGTTGTTGCTAGGCATAGCTGTCTTTGTAATGTGTTTTAATCTTTTCACACTTTAAATCTCCATTAATACTTGTGTGTGTGTGTGTGTGTGTGTGTGTGTATTTAAGAGTAACACAAATGTCACAGAGTGCGTGTATCTGAAAGTCAGCATTAGGGGAGGGATTAGGGAAGAGACCATGTCAGGGATTGACTATCTGTATTCCCCCAGATTTATATGCTGGAGTTCCAATCTCCTGCACTGCAGTACTTGAAGAAGGGGCCTTGGGGAAGTGACAACGGTCGCATGAGGTGGTAGAGATGCAGCCTCCAGTAGGACTGTTGCCTTACAAGAAGAGAACGTGAGGGTGTGGAAGAGGATGGCCCTCTGCACCCAGCAAGCAGCTCCATCAGATGCCAGGTCAGCCTCTGGACCCCGGAAGATGGACGTCCGCTATCTCAGCCCCGGACAGCAGGGCTCTGCTACCAGCCACTGGGACATCAAGACTCTGGATCTGACTTATTTAAGATGACTTATCACCATTTCTAATTTGCAAAGGAATTTGCTCTCATTTTAAAATCTGAAAAACTTACAGAAAAATTTAAAATCATCAACATGTCATCACATTGAAGTACACTTATGTCACACTGGATATATAGCTATAGCTATATATATTTTTATGTAAAGTATGTCATGAATATTTACCACTTAATTATTTTTTATTCAAAACCTAGTTTATAAGCCTTTATGTGTGGATACATAATGATTCAATTATATCCTTCCTATTCTTGGAAAGGATATAATTCCTATTCATTCTAATACCATTATTTAACGTAAGTATCATTTTTTTTTTTTTCTCCAGGATCGCGCCCTGGGCCAAAGGCAGGCGCTAAACCGCTGTGCCACCCAGGGATCCCAACGTAAGTATCATTATATTTAAAATGTGACTCAGACATTTGTATTATTTATAATTTTTATTTTATATTATTGCACATGCATAGCACATATATGTGTGGGTTTTTTTTTAAATCTCCTAATATATATTTTTTTAATTTTATGATAGTCACAGAGAGAGAGAGAGGCAGAGAGAGATAAGCAGAGGGAGAAGCAGGCTCCATGCACCGGGAGCCTGATGTGGGATTCGATCCCGGGTCTCCAGGATCGCGCCCTGGGCCAAAGGCAGACGCCAAACCGCTGCGCCACCCAGGGATCCCTATATGTGTGGTTTTAAAGTAAGAGTCCGGGGATCCCTGGGTGGCTCAGTGGTTTGGCGCCTGCCTTGGGCCCAGGGTGCGATCCTGGAGTCCCGGGATAGGGTCCCGCCTCAGGCTCCTGGCATGGAGCCTGCTTCTCCCTCCTCCTGTGTCTCTGCTTCTTCTCTCTCTCTCTTTATGTCTGTCATAAATAAATAAATAAACAAACAAAAAAACAAATACATAAATAAATAAATCTTTAAAAAAAAATAAAGAGTCCATGTACACACTACACAGCCTAGGATACAACATATTCTCAGGACTTAGAAGACTCTCAGCATTCATCTTTCCAAATGTGTCCACTTTGGTCCAAACTCTGCCACCCAGGTTAAAGCTAGCCTAAACTTTACACTAATTTTCCTCTTTTTAAATGATTTTGCTACATATATGTGCTTCTTAAGTAACTCATTGTTTAAATTCCTTGGGTTTTTGAGCAACAAATGAATGAAGATATACTGTAGGTATTGTTGTAGAACTTTCTCACTCATTTGGCCTTTGAGAACCCACTAAGATGTTAAGTAGACCTACAGTCTAGACACTTACTCTGATGCTCCATATCCCACCATATTAGTGTCCTCTCTTGACATACCATGTGTTTGTGGGAATCTGGAATTTTCCCACCGTCTGCCCTTGTTGATCATGCTGCCTGGTACATTCTTGTAGTGCATGCCTGAGAATGAAACAGAAGCTTCTCTCAGGCATTGAAAACTTTTGTTTCTGGGTGAAGTTTGATCCATTGGCAGATTATCAGATCAATATAATTGATGGTGAACATATCCTTTTATTTAAGAAATGGAATTCCCTGGAAAAGAAGAAGAGGAGAAAGGGAAGAAGAGAGGACAGAAGGAAGGAGAAAGAACCACACCACACCACACAAAGAGAAAACAGTGTCTTTCTGAACCTTCATGTTGGATCTCTGCATGTGATTTATGACATGAGATGGATTTCTGCACATTGAATTAAGACATGGCTGAAAGCTATAGCCTGAGAGAGCCTGGGCTCTGGAGTGAGGTCCCTACCATCTCCAAAAGGTCACACAAGTGCACAGCTTTGTGGCAACATAGGTCGGGTCACTGCCTGATTGTGTCTGATTTCACGGTCAGAGGTGGGATGAGAGCTGGCTGTGTCTGAACCCGTGTGAGTGGGCTTGCCTGGAGTAAAGCAAAGCCCACATATCAGGGTCTGTACAGTCTCTATATCCAGGGTCTTGGTTGAAAGTACTTTTAGAAGAGTCCTATCAGTTATTCTGGGAAGGGACTGGTAGGATGGGAGCTCCTGGCAGGAAAGCACTGTTGGTTCGCCGTGTGATCCATGACCCTGGGATCTGCACGCAGTAGGAGCTCAGGTCACATGAGAGCATCTCACCCAGGAGATGTTTACGATGTAAATATAAGGTATCAGCCTGGCAGTGAGGATGTTATGAGGTTAGCCCATCCTTCATCTGATTGAGTGTTAAAGGTTTGTGAAGTGTGCAGTTGTATATGTCGAACGCTTCACCACACATAAGCACCTTCTAGGTTTTCATTACCCTGTGAACAATTGGGGGACTTATAAAATATAGTTTCCACCAACTGCCAGATTGTTTTGGATTTCACGGTGAAAACTTGGCTCGGATGTAGAAGAGTAGGTAAATTTAGAAACACATTTACAAATGCACTTCTCAGAAGAATCTTTACTCAAGGAGCAGGGGAACGCTAACCGACTGGCGCCAGCATTTGCAAGATCCAACTGTGTGTGTTCCCACTGCTGTTCCGAAGACAGGAGTACACAGGTGTGTTCCCACCATCCTGCAATGACAAGTTGGCCATTGGCTCTCAACAAACAACATTACCTTGTCATGCACACTCATCCACCATGAGCCCCTCAGATACACGTGAAAAGTGCAAAATCATCCAACTCTCTCTATAGCAATCTTGAGCTGCTGATTCGACAATGCTCTGCATTCGTGTCACGCCCATGTTTACTGCGCATTCTCTCATGTCATTGTGACAGCGCCCCTGACTTGACTCGAGAGGATGTCCCACCCATTGGGGTCAGAGCCTTGTTGAGAGCTCAGCTCTTCTGGAAGATATGAGGGGGGCGATACTCCATTCTCTAGGGCTAGTGTTCATCCAGATGGCAAGTTTTCCTCCATGTAATCCAAAATGACACATCCAATTCCTTATCCCAACTCTTGAGTTTTTCCAGGGAAAAATGTGGTTTTGCCCTACTTTTAGCAAGTTAAAGTTCTAGTGCTTTTGCTTTGCTAGTGCATCTGAAAACATATGGACATTTTTGGCAAAAAAAAAGAAAAAAGCCATTTCTGATTCATTTGGCTAAGGCATGGATTTTTCCTAGTACAGTAAAACTCTTTTATGAAATACTTTTTTCTACCATAGATTCCATTTGACCACGGAGCAAACCTTTTCTCTGGATGCACAAGGTTTCCTCCTGACCCTGATCTGTTCCCCTGGCAGATGTCCATCGGCCCCACTGCCTAGAAGGATTCTCTGAGCTTTCCCAAGAAGGGCCTGCTCTGTCCTCACTGGGGGTACAGATGAGGAGCTCCCCCAAAGAAGCACATGAGTGGAAGGGGTCAGGAGCTAGATCAAGAAAGATGTCTGCCACCCTGAGGGGCAAGTTTCCAGCCAAAACTGTCCTGTGTCACAGGGGACAGTGTTTATGGGGCAGGGTAACCAGGGAGTCCCTGGGAGTAAGGAAGAGGGTGATAGTTGGTGCCTGGCAAACAAACAAGGCCATTCCTGTTGTGAATCTGCTAAAGCTGGGCAGGCCCCCATGGAATCCAGGGGGAAGTGTATGATCTCCAAAAAAGATGGTTTGAACCAAATTTTTACAGCGTCTCAGAAGTCAAGTATGCTTATCCTAAAGGAACGTGCAGAGAGCTGGAACTGACTCTGGGAAACACCGGCCGCTCAGCGGTACAGAACAGCTAAGGTCTCCACACCCTGTCCCAGCCCTTGAACTCCTCTGGGTCTGGCTAAGTGAACTCACTTCTCCAGGCTCCCTCAGCCCTGATTACACCAATGGAACTGAGAAAGAGCTCAAGTCACTTTGGAGACACAATAGATGGAGACACACAGATGCTCCAAAGACCAGACATCAGCAGTACACAGGAGACTATAGACATTTTCTCAGGTAAGTCAGAAGCAGGGTAATCAGCAGCAGGACGGGTGGCTCCAGGCCAAGCTCAGGGACCTGCCACCTGGCACCCAAACTGTCCCCAAGTGGGCGGCAGAGTCTTCATGGCTGCACATTAGGGATACTCAGAGCCAGAACAGCGTGGCAGGCCTCTCTGCCCTCCGTTCCCAGGCTGGGTCCAATGAGTCAGGTGCCACTGGGAGGAAAGGCATCAGAGTCCACTGGGCTGGGTGCAGTGAGGAGGGAGCTGCACAGGGACCCACCCCGAGGCCTGCCTGCACCCGCCTGCTGAGTGTGGCTCTGCTGGACCCACCCAGCAAAGGTCAAAAGTAAGCCTTGATAGGACCAGCTGCAGTGAAGCTCAGTGACATTGTCATATTTGCAAAAATATTTAAAGCAAAAAAGTGATTTTTTTTTGCAGGGTTTTCCAGTAGGTACAAGTGAGATGCTTGATAGCGATTATATGGAATAGGGAAGGAAAATAAATACCTTATGCTGTGTAGGCACAGGCCCATCGGCTGAAGACAGCCACAAAACCATCACATGATACCACAAAAAATTGAAAATGAAAAGATAAACAAGGAACAAATGGCGCAAGGAGAAAATACATAGTGAGGCGATAGATTTAAGGCCAATCCTGTGAAATATCACCATAAATTCAGTTCAAATGCTTGAAACACACCAAGAAAAATGCAAAGATTGTCAGATTAGATAAATTTAAAAACTTATATCCAACTATCTGCTGCCTACAGGAAACCCACCTTAAACATAATGACCAGGGGGCACCTGGGTGGCTCAGTGAGTTTGGTGTCTGACTCGATTTCGGCTCAGATCATGATCATGGTCTCAGGATCAAGCCCTGCATTGGGCTCTCTGCTCAGTGGGGAATCTGATAGAGATTGTCTCCCCCTCTGCTCCTCCCCCACTTTTTCACACTTGTGTTCTCTCTCAAATCAATCGATCAATCGATCACTCTTTTAACATAATGACACAGTACATGGGAAGTAGAAGGGGTAACAATGCATGTCCTGTTGACATGAATCAGAGGAAGCTGGAGCAAGTCCATTAACGTTGTGCACAAGCATCCTCAGAGCTAGAATGTTACCAGGGATAAGAGGTACATTTCATTATGATAAAACTGTCAATTCAACAACAGAACATAAAAATCTTATTTAGGTGCCTAATAACAGAGTTTCTGGACATACTCAGAAAACCCCATGGAACCGAGAGGAGACCCAGCCCCAGCTATAGTAGGCATTTCCATCCCCACCTGCACAGGTCAGGACAAGGAGACAGGAGCGTCCTGGACAACGTCCCCTGGCTCAGCCCTGCAGCCCTCCTGAGATGCTCCAGCATGGCCACAACTGCCAGGACCTTCACCCAGGCAGACCATGCTCTGGCCAAAAGACAAATGTCCATGATTTGTGAAGATGCCAACCATAAAAGCTTTTTTTGTACAGGAACACAACTGTATGAATGGAGATATTTATTGCAGAAAAGAGTATCCAAAGGATACACAGAAAATCCCCACCTATCTGAAGATGAGTTAACGTAATTCTAAATAACCTGAGTGGGGGTGAGGAACAAATCCAGAAGGACACAGGAAATGCTTCCAGGTCTGCCAGGCATTGAAGGTGGGGACAGAGTTATCACCCAGTGCCTGGATTAGAAGACAAGAAATGACTCAAATCAAGGACCTCAGACACCAGGGTGAGAATTAAGAAAGCCACTGGACCTGAAGGAAGCTGATGAAGGCAACACAGAACAGAGTGGAAATCGATGACATAGAAAACACAAAAGTAAAAGAGAACTGAATGACTCAGAAAGATGGTTTGGTGAGAAGTTCGGTCTACCTCCAGGGAGGGAAGACAGGAAAGAAGACGTGGTTTACCCATATCAGGAGTGACGGGGCATGGATGGAAATTAGATACATAGCAGAGATCATTATAGCCAACTTCATGCCAATAAAGTCAACAATTCGTGAGATAAAAACATTTCTGAGAAAGACATATTATCAAAGTTCATTCAGAAAGAAATAGATGCTCCCATTCAAGAAATCACATGTGTATTAAAAACCCTCCAACAAAGAAAATTTCAGGCCCAGGTGGCTTCCCTGGCAAATTCTACATTAGGGAAGAACATCACCTTTCCACAGATGCCTGCAGAAACCAGAGGAAGCAGCACTCCACAACTCATCCCTTGAGGCCAGTGTCGCTCTGCCACCAAAACCAGGAAAGAACTTATAGACCAAGACTCCTCATCCAAATAAATGCAAAAGATCTGAATACAATTTCAACAAAGTATATAAAAATGCAATCATGATAAAGTGAGGGTTATCCCAGGATTACAACGTTGTTTTAACATCTATCAATACAATATGCCTTAGAAATAAAGAGAATAAAATAAATAGAATAAAATAAATAATTATCTCAATAGATGCAGAGAAAGCATTTGAAGTATCTAACACTTATTCTAATGAACAGACTCAACAAACTAGAGAGAAGAGCACATTCTCCATTTGTGGAAGGACACCTCCATAGAACCCACAGAGGACATAATGCCTAATGACAAAGGCTGAGCACTCTCCCAGAGGCTCGGAGCAGCAGCAAGAACAGTTCCTTTCATCACCTGTACCAAATGTCCCAGCTGCTGCACTCAGGTAGGAAGAGAGGTGAATGGCATTCAGATGGGAAAGGAAAAAGTAAAATTATCTTTATTTACAAATAAGATGATTATCTCTGCAGATAGCCTACAGAATCCACAGAAATGCACCTGTAATATATGAGTACTAAAAAGTTGAAGGACATAAAAGTACATAAAAATTATATGCTGACAATGGACAACCAGAAACTGAAATAGAACATACAGTGTACTTTATAACAACATTTCCAGTATAAAATATTCAGGGATACATCTGTGAACAGGTGTGCAAGATCTGTATACCTGCTGAGAGAAATCAAGAAAGAACAAATGAATGAATAGCTATAGCATGTTAATGAGGTTGAATATTCAATATTGTTAAATTCTTCTCAAATTAGTCTGTAGCATCAAGTGATGAGTTTTTAATCCCAGAAGACTTTTTTTTTGTAGAAATTTAAACCTTATCTTAAACTTTATTTGGAAATATAAAGTGTCTAAATTAGCCACATAGCTTTAAAGAAGGACAACATAAATGGAAAATTTACCCTGCTTAATTTCAAGGCTTGCTGTAATGATCTGGTAAACAAAACAGTGTCATGTTGTCACAGGGTAAATAGACTACATGGTCTAGGAATAGACCCACCTATATGCTGTCTATTGCTTCTTAAGAAAGATGAAAAGATAAGATGGTAAAGAAAAAAAGAGCCTTTCAGCAAACATTGCTGAAATAATTTATCTTCGGCAAAAATTAATTTACATCTATGTCTCACACTATGCCAAAAAAAATACCTCAAAATAGATTGTAACATTAATGTAAAATACAGAGCTATAAACATTCTAGTAAAAATCATTGGAGACAATCTTTGTGACTTTGAGTTAGGCAAAGCTATCTAAAATCTGAGAGCAAAAGCAGGGTTCATAAAAGACAAGAGTTTGATAAGTCGGATGTAATCAAAATGAAGACTGCGCTGTCAAGACAGAACTTTGACAACAGAAGCCACACATGGGATGGAGTATCTGAAAATCACATATCTGAGCAAAGGCTTACACTTTATACCTATAGAAGGGCCTCCAAGCTCATTAATAAGAAATGAAACAGGGCAGCCTGGGTGGCTCAGTGGCTTAGTGCACGTCTTCAGCTCAGGGCATGATCCTGGAGACCTGGGATCGAGTCCCACATCGGGCTCCTTGCATAGAGCCTGCTTCTCCCTCTGCCTGTGTCTCTGCCTCTCTCTCTCTCTCTCATAAATAAATAAATAAATAAATAAATAAATAAATAAATAAAATCTTTAAAAAAAAGAAACGAAACAACAAAATACAAAATGGGCAAAAGACTTGAACAGGTGTGTCGCCAAAGAAGATACAGGGTTAGACAACAGATGCAGAGAGACGATTGGTGTCATCAGTCACAGAGGGGTGTAGTCCCAGCTCCCATGGGTGCTGCTGCAGGTCTGCCAGCTGGGTACAGTAGAAAGATGGGCACACCAAGTACTGGTGAGGACACGCAGAAGGACGCTCATGTGTAGGTGCTGCGTTCAAGCCCTCCTGCCTCTGGGAGACGGGTCTTAAGTGTTTCAGGCAAAGACTGGGGCAAGAGCCCACAGCTCTCTCTCTATGGAGCCACGACTTAGAGAGAAGGCACTCTGCTGGGTCCACTGGCCCCCAGGGGAAGCCCCTCCATTTGGGGAGCAGGACTGCCTCTGTTAAATAAGGAAAACATCAATCCTTCATTTTCAAACTAACTTCTCAGCTATGTGCTGGAAAACATCACATTGCAACAGTAAAGAGTGAAGAGCTTCCCTAAATCATGGGCTTCAGAATCCTCAGAACGGCTGGTTTCAGGGGGTGGACAAAGGACCTTCTCCATTAAAAGCTACATTAGAGGCTGGTGTTCGCATTAGCAGCTCGCTAGGCCAAAGCTCGCTAGGCCAAAGTTAATTATGACTTGTGGCTCCACTGCATGAGATGGAAACCATATGTGCTTATGGTTTCTTGTTGAAGTTGCAGGTAAGAAATTTAAAATCTCCTTTTCTTCAGCTGCCTCTCTCTCAGAGAAAAGAAGCCCTAGGATGGGCTTCAAGTGTCCTTTATGGAGGGTCCGCAGCAAGCCAGGCCCAGCCTAGGAATTTACCACACTAATTAATCATCATAACAAGCCTGGAAGTCCTCAACTGCTGCCTCTATTTCATAAATGAGGAATCCGAGGGTCAGAGACCTCAAGCCACTTGTCCAAGATTCAAGAGTGAATCTGAAGATTAAACCAATATTTTCTGATGTGCGTCAGAACATTCTCTACACTCCTGTGGTTCTATATTTAGACTGCGTGAATGAGGTCTGGGAAATGCATTAACCCATTTGGAGGCGAATTTGGTACGTTCTCATTTGTTCTAGAGGGTCAGGGAACAACCAGAAGACGTGGAATTTTGGGGTTGGGGGGAACACCAGGAAATTCATAGCCTCAGCTTAACCCCTTTGTCCCCACTTCTCCTCCTTGTATTTCTATAAAGTTTGTTTCCCCAGCAAAACTGTAATTCTTATCATATGCATGTTTTTTAAACATTCTAATTTGGCTCCTATAGTAAAAATTGGTTCCCATGTGTATAGTTAATAAATATTATCTTGTATCCTCTTCGAGATGCTCTGTGGCCAGAATTTATGACCTATTGTGTGTGATCAGGAATTTATTCTCCTAATAAATGTCTTCTATTTCTCACTATGAAATGTAGTATAAATTAATGTCTCTCCTCCATCCGTGTTACTTCTCCATTAGGCGTTTTCATTTCTGGCATTTGGCTTTTCAAAGAGATTTTATTTATAGACGGATTCTTTTCAAATGCTGTGTATTATTCTTTCTGATAATAGTAACTTGAAACTTTTCTTAAAAAGTATTTCAAAGGTTTCATGAATTCAGTCAGAAACATGCTTAGGGCAAATACAATATTTGGAAAGATTTTTTTTTTTTTAAGAATCAGTCCAATGAAGACAAATGAAGTATGATACAGGCCACAATGTGGGTGAACCTGGAGAAGACAGATACAAAGACCATGTATTGTTAGGCAACATTTGTATGAAAAGTTCAGAATAGACAGATCTGCAGAGAAAGAGAGTAGATTAGTGGTTGCAGGGGCTGGAGGGGCAGGCTGTGGCAGGGAATGGAATGAGTGCTCGTGGGCACTGACTCTTTAAGAATAAAAATGTTCCAAAGTTACATTGTGGTTGTGGTTGCACAATGCTGAGGATATGCTAAAAGCATGGGCTTGTATGGTGTATGCATTATATCTCAATGCTGCTATTAAAATATTGATGTGTGTGGTATATGCATTGTATCTCAATACTGCTATTAAATATTCGGTTACCAAAAAAGACATTACTCTGTGTAATTTCAGTATTTTGGGATCTACTGGAAGTTCTTGAATGAGATCTAATAAGTAAGGTCTATTCAATATATTTCCACTGAATTTGAGTTTTACATACATTTGAGTTAAATTTCTCAGTTCTTTTCAGTGTTTATCAGCTCTTCAAAAGGTATGAATTCTAGTTCTTTAACTTATAAGGTGTCGTTGAGCAAATTATATAACCTTTCAAGCCTGGTAGTCTTCATTCTCAAAAGAAAGCTAATACATCTACCACCTCCTCCATAACACACATGTGCCGACGCACACCCACTCACACAATCAACACTCGGATCTTTCAGGGAAAGGCTTTTCAGAAAGAGATGAAAATGAAATATACCATGTTTGCATATAACACAAAATGAATATAAGACATGCGCACACATGTATGCTATGAGAACCAATCAGTAAAAAAAAAAAAAGAATATTGTAGCTTCTTAAGAATCATTGGGCCTTAAGGCTTCTCCAGGGATGGTCAGAGAATCCAAAACTCTATATCGCTCACTCTCAATAGAGATAGGATCGTAGAAAAGCCACAATAATAATGGACGGAATGAAAACAAGAAGAGATCCAATCTACGCCATGAAAATCACCTGAATTAATGGTTTTGTGAGAATTAAGTGTTATTATCAACTCCACGCAAGATGACAAGTTTGTCGATGAAGCAAAGCTGAGTTTATTAGATTTACTGCAATAAGGAGAAATATCAGTTGGCAGAGTCTTAGTTTATGGTATCAGAAGTGGAAAGACATATCAGTTTAAGTGGTTGGGGTCGGATAGTTTGTGATGTGATAATTTAGGGTTGGTGACACAGTGAGGCAGGCATTTGGGGTGGGGGGAGTCTTCATGTGAACATTGCTGCTTGACAAATGAACACCTTGCTTATGCTGGTGATATATTGTCCTGACAGAGAGACTTCTGCTCAGATGAGCAAATTGTTTCCCTTCATAAACTAGGTTACAGGAACTTCTTGAAACAATCACTAATGTTGCATATAAAATATCTCTTCATGGTTGAGCACAATTATCTTGGAAACCTACAGATTCATCACCAGACACCAAGAGTCTGGACAGCATCCAAAGGAAGTGAGAACAAACCTGAATTGTTTAGATTGTATGGATCAACTAAACTATGAGAATGTTTAAACCAGAAGACAGACTCATAACAAGAAGTGACTGGGGATGAGAAAGGGATGTTACTGATGGGAATGTCACAGCCATCATAGTTGAGAGATAACAGGTGTCGGTTAAAAATATGGAACACTACATGTCCAAAAAGTAATGAAAATCCACATCAAAGTAGAAATTAAAAGCACACAGATTAATGCTTAACAATCTCTTGATTCCACCCTCTGGGAAATAGTCAATGGGCCTTCGTTGGAAACTATTTACTTCTTACAGATGTATTCTTCATCTGAAGGTCTAGGGGTAAGTTGTCTTCTCTCCAAAATCACCTATTCCAAACTTTGCTGTAAAATTTCCTGTTAAGAAGGTGGTTCAGACGATTCAGGATTCAGGATCCAACCTGTGGCTCTTTTTGTGGGAGACAAACACCAGGGGTCTTGGCTCTGGAGTCCAATTGCTCTGCTAGTGGTTGTTGGCAACACCAAGGTTGTTACCAGCTCGCTTTCAAGACCTGTTCTTTTCTTTTCACTTGTTCAAGAAGACAAGGTCTCCAAGTTCTAGTCTAATAGTAGCTTCTTTGGAGAAAAGGCAGTCTGTACCCTCTGGCTAGAGACTAAGTTTATCACACAGGAACTGTTTGAAGTCATTTGCTTTGTCCGCCTATTAGGTAGTGAACACTTTTCATGACAGGAACCCCTGGACAAGCTCCTACGGTGAGCACTTCCGGCTGCCTGACTGGTCTCCAGGGAGGAGACTGAGGAACACCAAGTATACTTCTGGTTGTGGCCTCTAGTGCCATTGGGCATCTCTATCCAAGGAGAGTGCTGGGCGTCTGCGTGGCAGGTCTCCTTCAGAGCTCTAATGACAACCCAGCAACAATGGGGACATTGATTTGTTTTGTATTAGGGAACCAATGTGATCACACTTACTCATGTTTTTTTTTTTCTTTTTTACTGCCCAGTCCATAGATCTCTGACAAGTCAAAGTTCCAATCAGTTCCAAGAAAAATCAAACAATGATGTGGATGTAGTCAAAACTTTTAATGAAGGGTGATTCTTACGTACCCTGGGAAGGAGCCTTGAGGCCTGGGCTCTTGTATATTTCCCATTCTCTCCGTTTTGCTACTAATCCATGCTCTACCAGTAGACATGTTCCAGCATCCTGTTCAGCAAGTTTAGTAAAATTCCCTCACCCACGTTGCTTGGGTGGCCCATCTGTCCAGGTAGCACTTTCACCGGTATCTGCAGGGTTTCGTTTGAGGTCCTCTGGCTCCACCAAGCGGCTGACCCGAAACCCCCTCAGGTCGTCCTGACCTAATATAGCACCAGATTCTTCCCACCATCTCTTCCACTTCTGGAGCCAAAGTTTGGAGCTGTGGTATCATTTGTAATACAGTTAGATTAGTTTGTCAGAGTTTGCTTTCCATCTTGTCTCCTTCAAATCCTGGTTGATTTTTTTTTAACTTTGCATGCAATAAATTTTATTCTTGCATTTCTACAGCATTTGACAAATAGGTAGTCATATACCCACCACCCAGCAAGACAGAGACGGATTTCACTGCTCCAAGCATTTCCCCGCTTGGCCTGTTTGTACTTAACTCCTTCCCAAACCCTGAGAAAGCACTGATCGCCTTTCCATCCCTGCCTTTTTTTTTCCTCTTCCAGAATGTCATATAAATGGAAAAATACAATATGTAGCCGTTGGGGTCTGGCTTCTTTCACTCACCAAAATGGAGCTGAGACTCAGCCAGGCTCCTCCTGAATCAACTGCTCACTCTTTTCCAGTGCTTTGTTCTACTGTGAATAGACCACAGTTTGTTTATCCATTCTCCGTTAAAGGACAACTCAGTTGTCTCCAATTTGAGGTATTATTACGTTGATATAAAGGTTTGCAAACAGCTTTTTGTGGGAATGTATATTTTCCATGCAGTTAGATAAAGATGTAGCTCAGAGGTTTCTGGGCCCTATGGTAAGAGTATGTCTATCATCACAGGAAACAGGAAGCTGTCATCCAAGATGGCTCTACTATTTTTGCATTCCCTCCAAAACAGAACAGGAGTTCTTGTGGCTCCACATCCATACCAGCATTTGGGACTGTCACTTTGAAAAACAAAATAGCAATACTTACTGTTTAGGTGGAGAGGGAGGGAGGGGGGGAGAGGGTTCTGGATACAAGTCCTTTCTTAGATTTGTAATTGGCAAATAGTTTCTCCAAGTCTCAGGCTTATCTTTTCATTATAATCAGTGTCTTTTGCAAAGCAGAAGTTTTTAAAATTTTTTGTTTAGGTCAAATTTATTTATTTTTTATTTTTTTATTGGAGTTCAATTTGCCAACATATAGCATAACACCTAGTGCTCATCCCATCAAGTGCCCCGCTCAGTGCCCGTCACCCAGTCACCCCCAACCCCCGCCCACCTCCCTTTCCACCACCCCTTGTTCGTTTCCCAGAGTTAGGAATCTTTCATGTTCTGTCTCCCTCTCTGATATTTCCCACTCATTTTCTCTCCTTTCCCCTTTATTCCCTTTCACTATTTTTTATATTCCCCAAGTGAATGAGACCATATAATGTTTGTCCTTCTCCGATTGACTTTTTTCACTCAGCATAATACACTCCAGTTCCATCCACATCGAAGCAAATGGTGGGTATTTGTTGTTTCTAATGGCTGAGTAATATTCCATTGTGTACATATACTACATCTTCTTTATCCAAAAGCCTCCACCCCAAGATTGATAGAACTCATGCAGCAATTTGGCAGTGTGGCAGGATACAAAATCAATACCCAGAAGTCAGTGGCATTTCTATACACTAACAATGAGACTGAAGAAAGAGAAATTAAGGAGTCAATCCCATTTATAATTGCACCTAAAAGCATAAGATAACTAGGAATAAACCTAACCAAAGAGGTAAAGGATCTATGCCCTAAAAACTACAGAACACTTCTGAAAGAAATTAAGGAAGACACAAAGAGATGGAAAAATATTCCATGCTCATGGATTGGAAGAATTAATATTGTGAAAATGTCAATGTTACCCAGGGCAATTTACACGTTTAATGCAATCCCTATCAAAATACTGTGGACTTTCTTCAGAGAGTTGGAACAAATTATTTTAAGATTTGTGTGGAATCAGAAAAGACCCCGAATAACCAGGGGAATTTTAAAAAAGAAAACCATAGCTGGGGGCATCACAATGCCAGATTTCAGGTTGTACTACAAAGCTGTGGTCATCAAGACAGTGTGGTACTGGCACAAAAACAGACACATAGATCAATGGAACAGAATAGAGAATCCAGAAGTGGACCCTCAACTTTATGGTCAACTAATATTTGATAAAGGAGGAAAGACTATCCACCGGAAAAAAGACAGTGTCTTCAATAAATGGTGCTGGGAAAACTGGACATCCACATGCAGAAGAATGAAACTAGACCACTCTCTTTCACCATACACAAAGATAAACTCAAAATGGATGAAAGATCTAAATGTGAGACAAGATTCCATCAAAATCCTAGAGAACACAGGCAACACCCTTTTTGAACTCGGCCACTGTAACTTCTTGCAAGATACATCCGTGAAGGCAAGGGAAACAAAAGCAAAAATTAACTATTGGGACTTCATCAAGATAAGAAGCTTTTGCACAGCAAAGGATACAGTCAACAAAACTAAAAGACAACCTACAGAATGGGAGAAGACATTTGCAAATGACCTATCAGATAAAGGGCTAGTTTCCAAGATCTTTAAAGAACTTATTAAACTCAACACCAAAGAAACAAACAATCCAATCATGAAATGGGCAAAAGACATGAAGAGAAATCTCACAGAGGAAGACATAGACATGGCCAACACGCACTTGAGAAAATGCTCTGCAACCCTTGCCATCAGGGAAATACAAATCAAAACCACAATGAGATACCACCTCACACCAGTGAGAATGGGGACAATTAACCAGGTAGGAAACAACAAATGTTGGAGAGGATGCGGAGAAAAGGGAACCCTCTTACACTGTTGGTGGGAATGTGAACTGGTGCAGCCACTCTGGAAAACTGTGTGGAGGTTCCTCAAAGAGTTAAAAATAGACCTGCCCTACGACCCAGCAATTGTACTGCTGGGGGTTTACCCCAAAGATACAGATGCAGTGAAACGCCGGGACACCTGCACCCCGATGTTTCTAGCAGCAATGTCCACAATAGCCAAACTGTGGAAGGAGCCTCGGTGTCCATCGAAAGATGAATGGATAAAGAAGATGTGGTTTATGTATACAATGGAATATTACTCAGCCGTTAGAAATGACAAATACCCACCATTTGCTTTGACGTGGATGGAACTGGAGGTATTATGCTGAGTGAAATAAGTCAATCAGAGAAGGACAAACATTATATGGTCTCATTCATTTAGGGAATATAAAAAATAGTGAAAGGGAATGAAGGAGAAGGGAGAAAAAATGAGTGGGAAATACCAGGAAGGGAGACAGAACATAAAGACTCCTAACTCTGGGAAACAAACTACGGGTGGTGGAAGGGGAGGTGGGCAAGGGTGGGAGTGACTGGGTGATGGGCATTGAAGGGGACACTTGATGGGATGAGCACTGGGTGTTATTCTATATGTTGGCAAATTAAACACCAAAAAAATAAATTTATAAAAAAATAAAAAATAAAATTCAATTTCTAAATATTGTTGTACATGGCATTGTTGTACATGGCAATATGTTTAATTTTCCTGTAATTTTTAATATTACTGATTTTAGATGTTTCCTATGTTCTAACACACATTTAATAATCTAAATTTCCCTTTAATTTTTAATATTACTGATTTTAGATGTTTCCTATGTTCTAACACACATTTAATAATCTAAATTTCCCTTTAAGCACTACATTCTGCAAGTTTTCAAATGTGTTTTTATTTAGCCTAAAATATTTTTAATTTCTTATGAGATTTCTCTTTTGACCCGTCGGTTATTTAGAAGTATACTCGTGAGTTTCCGTGTCTTCAAGGATTTTCTGAATATATTTTTGGATTTATTTCCAGTTAATTTTATTATACTCTGAGAATATATTTATGTGTTTTCTATTATTTTACCAGTTTTAGGATTAGATTTATGGCCCAGAACATCACTTATCATGGTGAATGCATTTTCTTGCTGTCAGGTACAGTCATCTATTAACATTAATATTGTCAAGCTGGTTAACAGTATTTATAGAAAAACCATAGGAGAAAAGATTAGTGAACTTCTTTTTGGTAAAATTTTCCTTAAAAGGACATAAAAAGCATAAATTATGGATGAAGCCATCAAAATTATGAACTTTTACCCTTTAAGACATCATTAAAAATTATACCACAGACTGAGAAAAAATATTCATAAAACAAATATCTGACAAAGAACTTTTTTCCTGAATATATAAATAACTTACAACTTACAACGACATCGTAACAAAACAAATAATCCAATTAACCCACGAGCAAGGATTTTAAGGGACATTTCAGTAACAGGGAGATGCACAAGGGGCAGAAGGCAGGTGAGAAGACCCGGGTAGAGATCATCACTGGAGAAGCAGAGGAAAACCATAAAGCCAGGGTATTGCTTGGTCACCGGAAGGCCTGGTGTTCCAGAGTGAGGCCACATGGACTTTGGGCAAAGATTGAGGACACCGAAGCTTTAGGTGCTCCTGGTGGGAGCAGAAAACCATTTTGGAAAGCAGTTCAGCAAATTCATAAAAAAAGAAACTTCCACCTATCTTACGACCTAGTCATTTTACTCTTGGAATTAATATATTTGAAACACAAACTTGTGAGGACGAATGCTGGAAGCACCATATTTTGCAGTCCACCTCGCTGTCCTGGAGCAGGTGCTGCTGGAGGACCTCACCAGCCCTTCCCGCTCAGCTCATATGGACCCCAGGACCCAAAGCACCATGTAAGCCAAAGGAAGCCAGGCAGGGGGAGGAGTGGACACTCCCTGTCCCCTCCATCCCCCCCATTTGCATGACCTTCTAGAAAATGCAGACTATTCCACAGTGTCAGAGATCCGGTGATGGCTGCCAAGGCAGGGATGCTGGCTGGTGGACTCTAGGGACACGGGAGACCTTGGAAAGGACAGGACTGGTGGCATTGTGGTTGTGGTGAGGTCTTCACACGTATACAAAGGTTAGGACTGATCAAAATAGCACCTTAGCAAAAAAAAAAAAAAAAAAATAGCACCTTAGCTAGTGCAAGACATTAGAGCTGTAGGGGCTTGCAAGAAACAGAAACTGGTAAACATCCTGTCCCAGGACTACCTCAGATAAAAGTAGGAAAGGAAGCTCTCCAAGTGGGAAAACCCAAAACAACCCTGGAGGTGAGCACAGATGCTCAGGAGGGAAGGAAGAGTTCCAGAAAGAGTTCACCTACAGGAACAGCAGCTAGTTAAAACAGCTGTCATCAGCAGTGTGAGCTTTATAAGGGATGTGGAAGCAAAATTTTACACTAGTGTACTCAATGGAGCTATTGTTGGGGATTTCTTGCATTTCCCCGAAAATATTACAAGTACTAATTTAAATGTTAACTATCTAGGGATCCATATTGTAGTTTTTAGGATAACTGTGAAAATAATAATAAAAGAATATTAACTAAAAATACAATAAAAGTGAAGACTTGGCTGATGAAAATAATTGATTTATCTGAAGTAAAACAAGAAAGATGAGACAAAGAAACAAAAATGGATGAGATAGAATTGAATAGTAAGATAGTAAACTAAAACACAATTGTACCCTTAGCTATATTAAATATGAAACGCTGAACAATCCAATGAAAAGATAAAGATTATCTGCATCCATCAAAAAAAAATAAAGAAGTACCTAACAATATGTGGTTTGCAAAAGGCCTATTTTAGATAAGAAGGATTCATACAGGTTGAAAGTACAAGGATGTCAAAGAGGAGCCATGAAAACATTCTCTAAGAGGCAGCTGGTGTGTCTGTATCAGTGAGAGAGAGTTGACTTTAGTAAACGCCAATATATATATTGTATTACTAAATATAAAAGGGACATTTCATAAAGGGAAAAGGAAGATATGAAACTCATAATTTCATATGCATCTAATAACATTGTTAAACACAGAGAAGAAAAAATTGACATCACTAAGGGAAAAAAGAGGAAATCTGCAGAAGCCAAGGTGAAGATCTGAGAACATCTCCATCAGAGACCGATTGCATGAATAGATCGGGGAAAAAAAATGAAAATAGATTTGCAGGACATAACTACATCTTCTTAATTTAACACATGTAGTACAGTGCACTCCACAACTGAAGTATAAATTCTTTGTTCAGGTGGTCAAGGAACATTTAGTAAGACTGCCTGGGCCATAAAGCATGTGATAAGTAAAATCACACAAAGTATGTTTTCCCCCACAATGCAGTTCCAGTGGAATCAGCAACAGAAGGCAACTAAACCAATTGCATCTCACCCTTCTATATCTTTACTGGGTGAAAGAAGCACAGTGGAAATTAGAAAACATTTGTAACTGAAAAATAATCAAAATACAACACATCACAGCTTATGGGTGTAGCTGAGTAGTGCCTAGAGAACACAGTATATATTTAAGTGCATACATTGCAAAAGCTGAAGAGTTGATAATAAAAGATGGAAGCTTTCAGTCCCAGAAGTTAGAAAAAGAACAGCATGTGAATGCAGAGATAGAAGGAAGGGAATTATAAACTAAGATGAGAAACAAAAATTTCCTCCTGAGCAGATAGGGGTTTCCAGTGTCAACATTCCCCCAATAAAGGGCAACCGAGCTGTTTTTTGACTCACGTATTCCAGTGTTCTAGGCACTGGTCAAGCTCTGCACACGAGATGCATAGACTATTTGGGGAGCTAAACAGACATATTAATAATTCAATACAAGTACAGGAGAGGAACAGTCCCAGAGATGTGACAGTGTTCAGAAGGCTGACAATAAGACAAGTCTCATGTGAGCCACCCCACATTCCAACAAGGGTTTTGTGAGGCAGGGTCAGGGAGCAGGTGCAGGGCCTCACTCTGTGTGTGCCCCCTGGCACCCAGTTGCATGCAGGTGTGATGCCTCCACTCCAGAACTGCAACTCCTTCTTGTTTTCAAAAGCCAGCACACTCATGTCATCCTCCTGTTACCACCCCATCCCCCTGCCCCTACCAGGCCCTGGAAAGGAGAGGTGAACACTGCTGCTCTGGGGTGATGTCAAAGTGCAGACACAGACAGGTGGTTCGGATCCAGGGTGCATGGTGGGCCTGCTTCTGTGGCATACTGAGTATCTGGAAGCCAGAAGAGGTGGAGAAACCAGGGGCTCCAGAGCTCTTCTGGGCCTGAGCACAGGACAGGTGAGTGTTGGAGCAGTGTGCACCCACATGGGGAGCAGCTTATAGGAAAGCAGGACAGAAGCAGGAGGCACAGGGGCTCATTCTTCACACCTGATTGACATCATTCTAAGACGTGCACAGAACATTGTTTTTCTTTTTACATCATTACTCATTAGGTAACAGTCTCAGATGCACCTGCCACACACTTTCATGGCCACTGAGTCCTTAGCATGCGGGGGCAGGTGTGGGGCACAGAGTGGAGGTGCAGGCATGAGCATCACCCCCTCGCCCCCACGCTGTGCCTGCAGCCCTGTAGCGGATCTGAGGTCCCCCCATCCCCCCTCAGCTTGAGCTCGGAGCACACCACAAGGCCTGCCTGTGCGGCCGCCGAGCATCCAGCCTGCTTCCCAGGGGCCGAGGCCTTCCTCCCCTCTCCTGGGCGGCCACGGCCCGCAGCCAGGGCTAACCGAGCTCCACCACTGTTGTGAAATGCAAAGCCTCGATTTTAGAATGTTTTTCAACATAAAGTCATGGGAATGGAAGTTCAAGCACCAAAACAAAGTTATATAAGAGGAATAATAAATTAAAGATGTCCAGCGGCAGCTGCAGGAGGAAAACAAGCGTTCGCAGGCACCCCTGCCCCCGGCCTGGGGGCCACAGCCTGCCGAGGACTCGTGAGTGGGCCTCCTGGACCTCGCAAATCATGCTGAAGCATTTGGACAAGAGTTTAGATAAGCAGAGAGAATGCACTGTTTGAGCTCATTTTTTTCATAACTGGCTCAGCAAACAAAAGAAAAACACTGCAAGCGTCGGCGGCCAAAGCTGTCGTGATGAGGGCAGTGATAACACAGCGTTCCCCCTGGCCTCGGCTCTCGTGACTCAGGGAGGTGGGAGCTCAAAAGAGCTGGGGACCAGCGCCAAGGAATATGTGTTCAATTTTGTCCCCTCCCCTGCTCCAGCCCATTGAACTTATAGCTGCTTCGAAGGATGACACACTGTAGTTTATGTCTCATGGAATTTCAAGCACTGAGTTTTTCCAGTCCCTGCCCTGACACTGTGGGCCACTTGACTCTGGGCAATCTGCTTTCACGGCCTCTGTTTACTCATTTCTTTTTTTAATATATATATATATATATATATATATATATATATATATATATAAATTTATTTTTTATTGGTGTTCAATTTGCCAACATATAGAGTAACACCCAGTGCTCATCTCGTCAAGTGCCCACCTCAGTGCCCGTTACCCAGTCACCCCCACCCCCCTTCCACCTCCCCTTCCACCACCCCTAGTTCGTTTCCCAGAGTTAGGAGTCTCTCATGTTCTGTCTCCCTTTCTGATATTTCCCACTCATTTTTCTAAACGGAAATAAACATAGTGCCTCCCTCATAGGAATGGCATGCATATTTATAGAAATAATGCATCACAAACATCTGGGTATGGTGCTTTTGAGTCAGAAGTCTTAACAGACTTAGCTTTCTTGCAGGTTATTGCAGTGTCAAGAATGGCTGGCTACATCACTCTTAAGTTGTAGTTTTATGCAGTATAAGCCAGGATACAGGGACTCAGGAGCCCTGGGGTGGGAAGCGGATATTGCCACTTTAAATACAATGATTAAAACTTGGGAATGAAGGTGTCCCTGATGTTTGGTTGTGTTTGGAAAGCCCAGGGAGTGGTCCATGCAGACGCTGGCTAGTCCAGGGAGAGAGGGCAGCCATGTGAGAAGGTGTGGAGGCAAGAGCATACTGGTGTTAAATAGGAAAGAGGACTACTTGGCCAGAGCCAAGATGACAAGGGGCATGATAGCAAACATAGGACCCCAGCAAACTAAGTAACAAAGATGGCATATACAAAAAAGGGATATGAAGATGTGGTCAGATTCAAGGTAAATCTATGCCAAGATCTGAAGGGGAAAGGACAGGCACAGTTACAGAGCCCAGTGAGACCCATGGCTTCTGGTGAGTCATGGGGCATCGGGAGGTCCTGCCAAAGCCTGACCAAGAGAAAGGACAACAGCCCACCTTTGCTCGTCTCCTCATCCCTACTTCCCGCTGGTATCACCCATTTAATCAAACCAGACGAAAGGGACCCTATAGATACAGATCATAAGGGTCAGCCTCTTGGGCACAAAACAAGTGGGCAAAGAGTGGGGAGTTGAACAAGATGGACAAGCAGGAAATATCCAGCATTAGGAACAAGAGAGGTTGTGTGAGGTGGTGGTGAGAGTACACAAAGTCTTGCAGACACTGTTATGGATTTTCCTCCAGAGAAGGGGAAGTCAGAAGAGCCCGCATCAGGAGAGTGAGTGCATCTGACTTAACTTTCGGGGAGATCATTCTGGCTACTGTGTCAGCGAGGTCAGAGGAAGAGGCAAGGAGAAGAACATTCAGGGTTCATCACACTAATTAAATGGAAGACAGTTGTGACATCCGGAGGTGCCCAGGACAGCTTGGAGTAGGTTGTCAGCACTGAAAATTCAGAGATGTAATCAGATTCTTGACATGCTCTAGTGACAGCACAGCTAGATTTATGGATGGACTGGATCTGTGTGATGAGGAATGGAGGAACCAGACAGTGGCTCCGGAAGTATGACCTGAGCACCTGGAAGGCAGACGTGGTCACTAACACATCTGAGATGTCCATATAAGGGGTTGGCGTGGTTTGGGGAGAAGATCACAGTTTAGGCTTGGACATATTAAGTTCAAACTATTTTTAGGTCCAAGCAGAAGTTTCAGTGAGGAATTTCCATACAATCCTGGAGTTCAAGGGAAAAAATCCTGGGTCTTATGATATGAACTTTTGAATAGTCAGTGACATGGAAACTAAATCCATAAGAGTTGGGGGTGCAGGTGGATTTGTACGTAAGAGTGTATGCCTAGTGTAGTCGGCACCCTATAAGTGGTTGATATTGTCCTTATTCTTAATTCTTTCTTTTCCTTCATTCTTCTGATTTAGGATTTGTCCCTCTATTCTTTTGCTGACTTTTACCTTGAATTTATGTAAGACCATAACTTAAACAGAACTTCTGATCTAGACAAGATGGTATAGACCTGCTTCTTCCTGCTGTCACCATGAAGTACAATGGGAAACTCTGGAGTTATGCAGCAAGGGACCAGAGAAAGATGGGTGATTTGTTACCTTAGCACTGGAGGAATAGCTGAGCAGAGGGCATCTTATTTACCCCCACTAATCTGAAGAATTTCCAGACTCCAAGCCCAACACCAGAAAAAACAAAGTAGGCTGGTTCTTCCCCTGGTTCTGACTGCACCCCTCCCCATGACATCTCCAGTGAGGATGGCTCTGCCACTGGCAAAGGGGATAGACTCAGAACCCTGTCAAAAGCCAGAGGCACCCTGCCTCCTCACTGCCTGATATTCCCCCTCTCCTACCATGGATACAAGGCAGTCTTGTGACATGGACAAGAAAAGCCCCATACCAATTGCTCAGTCCAGGATCCCCTAGGTCTACAGGGTCTGAGGGCTCTCCCCCTCACCAAAGGACAGAGGGGATTCAAGGGATGCCAGGACAGGGATCCTGCCACAACAAGCAACCAGCTGGAAAAGTACCTTTGCCCTAAATGGGCCTAAGAATTCTCACCCTCTCTGACATGGAAATGACAAACATTATCATTCCAGGAACCAGGACAACTCAGCTTGAATAAAAGGCAATCAATGGATGCTGAGACCAAGCTGAGTCAGATTTTGGAATCATCTGACAAAGATTTTATTTTATTTTTTTTTAAATTTTATTTATTTATGATAGTCACAGAGAGAGAAAGAGAGAGAGGCAGAGACACAGGCAGAGGGAGAAGCAGGCTCCATGCACGGGAGCCCGATGTGGGATTCGATCCCGGCTCTCCAGGATCGCGCCCCGGGCCAAAGGCAGGCGCCAAACCGCTGCGCCACCCAGGGATCCCATCTGACAAAGATTTTAAAGCATTTGCCATTTAAAAAAATTCTTTAGCAAACTATAAAAATTCTCTTAAAACAAATGAAAAAATGATAAAATGTTAGCAGTGGGAGATTTTAGGCCTTTAGTCTTGTAGTCTGTTATAAGCTACATCTATAAACTTCATGGGTATCAAGGTCTATAATTCTCTGAACTCTGGCACAGAACCCTCCACTCTTTATATTTTTAATAGAAAATCTTGCATAGAACTTTAAGACTAAGAAGGGTAAGACTGGTCCTCACTTTGGTTGAGAGGATGAGCAGACCCCCTTCTGCCTGTCTTGAGCTCTACCTGGGCACCTGCATAGCTGCTTCTCTGGTACACACAATCCTGTATATAGCGAGAAATGATCTCAACTTATTTTTACTTACATAATGCTGAATTTGTAAAAATTCCAAAAAGATATTTTAGAGTAAAGGTACTCAGAAGCAGGAGGGTTGATCCTATGATTTAACTTTGAGTTAGTGACTGGCTTATTATAACATGAACTCATAGATTTTTAAAAAGATTTTATTTATTTATTCATAGAGATGCAGAGAGAGAGAGAGAGAGAGGCAGAGACACAGGCAGAGGGAGAAGCAGGCTCCATGCAGAGAGCCTGACGTGGGACTCAATCCAGGGTCTCCATGATCACGCCCTGGGCTGCAGGCGGCTCTAAACCGCTGCACCACCGGGGCTGCCCCATGAACTCATATATGATAGACATTCTGTATGAATGAATAATTGAAGCTGGATATAAAAAAAAGACAAGACAAAGTCATCTCAGCAAAGACATAGAGGTTATACAACAGATCCAAGTGGAAAGTATAGAGCTGACAAAACAACAGAAATTTTCAAAAAAAATCACTGGATGGGTAATAATTGACTGGAAATGACAGAGGATAGATTCAGAGATCTCAGGACAGAGAAATAGAATTCACCCAAACTGAACAGAGAAAAAATATTGAACAAAAAGTGAATAAATGAGTAGTCTAGAGACCTGTGGGACACTAACAGAAGATCCAACACTCACAGCATTAGAGTCCCAGCGGAGGAAGTGAGCAGAACTGAAGGAGTACCCAAGGAAATAATGAGATCCTGAATTTGGGAAAAAAAAACACCAACTTGCAGATTCAAGAGACTGAGCAAGCTCCAAACAAAATAAACCCAGAGAAATCCACACCAAAACAAATAATTAAAATTCTGAAAACTAAAGACAAAATATCTTGAAAGCAGCCAGAGAAAAACAACACATTTCTTATAGGAAAACACCAGTTCAAATGACAGGATTTCTCCTCTGAAATGATGAAGGGCAGAGGGAAGTGGTATAATATTCTTTTTCTTTCTTTCTTTCTTTCTTTCTTTCTTTCTTTCTTTCTTTCTTTCTTTCTTCATAACACTTTAAAGTGATGAAGGAAAAGAACTGTTAACTGAAAATTCTATATCTGAAAAAAATAACTTTGAGAAATTACATAGAAATAAATACATATTCAGATGAAGGAAAAGTGAAAAGAATTTGTCACCAGAAGTTTATGCTTAAATTCTTGCTACATTAAGGTTATGAATTATAAAGAAAATAATAAAAGAAAACAGTATGGAAGAAGGAACAACAGAAATATGTATATTAAACTCATTTTTTCATGATTTCTTTAAGTTATATTTGTTAAGTATAACACAAATTATAACTCTGTCTGGTAAACAAGACAGTGATATTTAAAAGCAGGGAAGGGAAAGTCACACAATTAAAAGTGAAGTTTAGTTTCCATATTTACTCAAAGTGGTAAAGTGTTGATACCAGTAGAGTGTGATAAGCCATCTATCTGTACACATTGTAACATCGAGAGCAGCCACTATGAAAATTGTACAAAGAGATTTACTCAAAAATACTATGAATAAATTAAGATGGAATGGAAAATAATGTCCAGGAAACACAGGAGGAAAAAAATATTAACAGGAATAAGAAACAAGGAAACCAATAGAAGCCAAATTATAATGTGACAGCTATAAGTTGAAATAATTACATTAAATATAAATGCCCTAAATACACCAATAAAGACAAAGATTGATGGAGTGGATAAATAAGTCACCCAACTATATGCACTTTATAAGAAATTCACTTCAGTTTCAGCATAGCTAGCTTGATGTAGAAAGATGGAAAAAGATATCCATACAACCATCAATTTAAAAGAGCTGAAATGGCTATACTAATCATCTGAAAAGGGAGGCTTTAGAGTAAAGAAAATTACTAGAAATAGAGAGAAACATTATAAGATCAAGAAATCCACCCTCCAAGAAACTATAATGATCCTAAATACATATACATCAAATAACAGAACCTCAAAATACACAAGTCAGTAATTATAAGATAAATAATTACAGCATGGTGATTCAATGTACAGCATGGTGACTATAGTTAATAACTATACACTTGAAATTTGCTAAAAGAAGAGATTTTAAACTTTCTTGCTGCAAAAAGTAAAAGGTAACTATATGAGGTAGGTGGTGGATATGTTAATTAACCTGATTGTGGAAATCATTTGACAAAGTAGGTGTATATCAAATCATCACATTGTACATTTTAAAATATATAATTTTGTCCCTTATACTTCATTAAGGCTGGACAAACAAAGAAAATAATTGATAGAGCTGAAAGGAGAAATGGGAAGGTCCACAATTATGGTTGGGGATTCTAACATCTCCTCTAAGCAACTAAGAGAACTAATAGAAAAACTGCTAGGACATATAGATTTGAAGAACATAATGGAATCAACAGTATCTAACTAACATGTATAGAACACCCCATCCGACAACAATATATTTTTTTTACAAATACCATGAAGTATTCATCAGGATAGACTATATCTTGGACCATAAAAGAAGCCTTAGAAATCAAAAATAGTTGAAGTCAAACATAGTATGTTCTCTAGTGTAAAGGGAGCAAACTAGGAAAAATAACTAAAAGTTGACAGGAAAATCTCTGAATACAAGAAAATTAAAATAACAGCCATCTAAATATCTCATAGGTCTAAAAGGAAGTCTCAAAAGAAAACTTAAGAATAAATAGATCTGAGTGGAAATGAAAGTACAACATGTAAGACTATGTGGAATACAGCTAGAGTGATGCTGAGAGGAAAATTTTTAATAAATTGTTTATATTAGAAAATAGTAGATCTCAAATCAATAATATAATTTTTACCTAAAAAACTGGAGGGGGGAGGGGAAAAATAAATCAAAATCAAGTGTGAAAAGAAATAATAAAGAACAGAAATCAATGAAGTTGAAAATAGAAACTCAATAAAAAAAAATTCGTAAAACTAAAAGCTAATTCTTTGGGAAAAAAATCAGTGAAATTTATTGTGTAGCATGACTTATGAAAAGAGAGAAGACACCAATTAGCAAAATGAGGAATGAAATAAAGTCCATCATTACAGACCCTACAGCCATTAAAAGGAAAATAAGGGAATTTAACAACCAATTTATGCTCATAAATTTCACAACCTGGAAAATATGAACCAATTCCTTGAAAACCACACAATACATAATCCCAACAAAGATGAAATACAGCATTCAAATAGTATTATAACCATTAAGGGCTTTGAATTTGTAACTAAAAAGCTCTCCAAAAATAAAGGTCTCCAGGCTGATTTCACTGGAGTTCTACCAAACATTAGAGAAGAATTAACACCAATTTTACACAATCTCTTTCAGAAAATAAAAAAGGGAGGGATACTTCCCAACATATTTAAAAGGCCAGAATTATCCTGACACCAAAATCAGAAGAAGACAACACACAAAAAAAAGAAAACCATAGCTTAAGCCTTTGCAAGAGGAATACTGAAGCTTAGGAGCATAACATTTTAACATCTCTTACCTGTCCTAATTTATATGCAGTTGTTTTGTGTATTTCAGTTTTTTATTTTATTTTACTGTCTCTAACCCCAAAGAAACTTCATGGTTTTATTATTATTGTGTTCGCTGACATTTACCCACATAAATTATCATTCTTTTTTTCCCTTTATTCCTTTTATTTCATTCAGTGATTACTTTTCCTTCTTGAAGTATGTCATTTAGTAATGACATACTTTAATAATCTTTAATAATACTCTACTTGGAGGAGACTTTTTCTTCATCTAAAGTGTTTTTATTGTCCTTACTCTTGAATTTGATTTTGGTGGGCACACCATTCTCAATTGACAATTCTTTTCTTTTAGCACCTTGAAAATTGTATTCTTCGGTCTTCTAATTTTCATTGTTTCTATTTAGAAATCTTCGATAATCAAGTTATTACTTCATTTAGGATTCTCTCTTGTCTCTCTAGCTGCATTTAAAATCTTCTCTGTGTTTGGTGCTCTGAAGCTTTTTTGGAATACAGCTAGGTGATTTTGTTGTTGTCATGCTTGGTATAGATTCAGCTATTAACTCTTCCAAAATATTCTTTCTATTCCAATTTTTCTATTCTTTAATCTTGGATTCATTTGATTTATACATATATTATAACACTTCAGTCTACTTTTCATACCTTTTAACCCCTTTTTCAACTTATCATACCACTCCAGCTCCAGCTGGAGTGAGTGATTGTGTGATTTCTTCAGAGCAGTCCTCCATTTTACTAATCTTTCATCATTCATTTTAACTAATCACCAAGTTTTTAATTGTAGTGATTATATCTTTCACTTACATATGAAAGTTTTATATTTTTAATTATGTCTGGTGATTTTTTATGCTTTTTATCCTTGTTCTCAGTGTTGTTCTGGTTTCTGTGACTCTCTTTCATGGTGGTAACTTTTTTTTTTCAGTAGTTTTATTAAGGTTCAACTCAATAATACACAGTGACACTAAATGGGCTAAGTGAAATGCTCTCCTTTAAAGAATGTTTGCATTTACTCCTATTAGGAGCCAGGGAACACTGTTGGTTTGGGAAACTCTTGGAGGTTCAAATTTTAATGTAGAATTTATCCTCTAGAGTCAACCCCTGAGAGCACCATGGGCAAGCCCCAGCTTTATATATGTGGCTGCTGGTCACCGATCCTTCAGGACCAACTTTACAAACTTAAACTTTTCTTAGTACTGATGTTTGGTTTCTAAGAGCTAAATACCATGATTATGAAAGCATGCTTTAAAAAAATGGAAGAGCACTGGGTGTTATTCTATATGTTGGCAAATTGAACACCAATAAAAAATAAATTTATTATCAAAAAAATAAATAAAAATAAAACTAAAAAAATGGAAGCCATTTTTTCTTTGTAAAAGCCAGGAGACTAGAAGATTAGTGAAATGAGCTATGTTCTACCTTCTGCATTCTGAGGGTACCATGGTGCAGTTTCAGGGGCTTGAGGGAAGAACTGGGTATCTGTTCTACATGTAGTCAGTTGTAAATTTGCATGTGATCAATATTGTCTTACCTCCTTTGTTAGTTAGAGAAATAGTTAATAAGTGGCCTTTGTTAAAACATAACACATTTTCAGGGAATAAAAAATCATTTTTAGAATCCCTGACAAGTTCTGAAGAGCATTACAAAAAGCACATGAAGCGTGCTGTTTCAAGTCTTCATGCTAATGATGTTTGCACGCCTTGGTTCTAAGTAATGACACATGTCGTCTGTGTCCACTTGCAGTTTAAAAAGACTTACTGTAAGCTAAGAAGACTATTAAAAGATATAAAAGAAAACCAGATGGTTTTATTTATATAACTTTACATGAAAATAAACTAAGAATAGATTTTTTTTTTTGTCATTTGGATATTCACTTGTGCCTTTTCCCAATTTTTCCTAATAGTAATTTTATGATCATGAGTCAGTGTTAATGGCAGGTTTTGTGTCTGGGTCTTGCCAAAGCAAAAGAACCTCCCATACCTAACAGCAAGGAATCTGGTTCACCAGTTTCCCTTCCATATAACTGTGAATCTTGGTACTTATTTCCTATCCCCCTCTTCTTTGGCAGGAGCCAATGTGGATATTGATTACAGTTTGGGCTGTATTCCCACTGACCCAGGAACTCTGGAACAAGCCTCTGGTGCTCACATATGCAGTGTAATGGTGGTCCTAATTGAGCATCATCTGGAATTCAGACACAACCAACCATATCTAGAAAATCGATGGGATGAGTCTGCTAAAATTGCTTTTGGAAGAGAGTTTGAGTACCTCTTGGAAGAAAATTGAACCAAAAGAGGTGAAACCAAGCATGATAACCAAGTCCTGGTGAGCAGGTCTAGGTAGCTGGGGCAGGTTATCTCCAGGTGTGAAAGCTCTGCCATTATGTGTTTCCCTTGTTTAGCCTACTTGCACTCACGCCTGCCTTTGTGGGAGCAGAAGTGCTGCATGAGCGAAGGTGGAGATAGTTGGTACAGAGACTGCTTGCAAATGTTAGAGCCCTACATGGAACATAACCCTAAATCTAAACTATTGGTCTTCCACCTGGAAATCCAATCACTGCAACAGTTATTGCTCCAAAGCAAAAGGGGCACTTGCATCCTCTCTAGCAAGAAAGCATGCTGTGCAGAGAAGACCCCAGACACCTTCCTGTAGCATAAAGAAAGACATTTCTGTCCCCCACCCCTTAGCATGGTGGTAGAAGTGTGATCTGATGGCTTAGATGGGGATCAGCAAACTTTCTGTAAAGGGGCAGGAATATGTATTATAGGCTTTGCAAGCCATATGGTTTTGGTTGCAACTACTCAATTCTGCTGCAGTAGCTGGAAAGCAGTCATAGACAACACATAAGGAAGGGGTGGCACACCACAATAAAACTTATTAACAAGAATCCTTGGCCAAAGTGGGCCTCAATGCCCAAGGACTGCAGTGTGCCAACCCCTAGTCTCGAGGATGGATTCTGGAGCTACCCATCCCAGCACCATCAATGAGGGGTGACCATGGGCAGGCCTCTGTCTGTAAGCTGTGCTCCACCACTGACCGTGTCTCTATGTCCTCATGAGGTCTGAATGGGGGGCAGGGTGGGGTAGTGATTAAGGGTAGTCACTCCCTAGGTCTAAGATCATAAACAGGCACTGTAATTTCTTAGTATCCTGTTTCCTCAACTGTATAACTGAGAAAATGTAGATAACAGCACTCACTATCTCAGAGTTTGTTGTGGGGAAAAATAAATTGAAGTATTTAATTCCATACCTGGTACAGAGATACTGTGGTTGCTGTCATGAAAGATGGTGAATAGAAGAGAGGGAACATGGCAGGGAAGGTCATGTGTGTTCAGGTCTCTTCTGACGTGGAGAGGACATATGTGAGTGTTAACTTAGGGAAACAATCAGAATAGGGTGGGGAAGTAGATGATTTATGACCCACCAGGGTCTTTGAGAGCTATTCCAGCCCAGTTAAAAGGCAGTGTGTTCTGCTCAACAGGAGGACACTTAGCTTGGCACTCACAAGTCTCTCTGATGCCATGTGGCTGTGACACTATAGTCAAGAGATATAACCTCTCCTGCCAATAACCGTGTGTGCCCACAAGATGAGCTGGCCCCATGGAGTCTCTGGTGGATTCTTGCTGAGCCAAGGTGGAGACCACAGGCAGAAAGGCAGAAGGATATATGACCAGTAGGAGCTGAAAGAGGATGGAGTCAGCAAACACCACTATCTGCCTCCTGCCAAAAGAAAGCACCCACCGCTTTCACACCAAATGCGAGCAGAGCACTAGGCAACAGAGATGAAGAAGCTACTGCCTGAGAAGCAGAGGGCGCACTTGGGAGGCCTCCACCTCCTCTGTCACAGGTGGTGCATATCTAGGAGTATCTGTGGGAGCCACTCATGGTGACAGGAGAAGGAGGGACAGTGAGTGTCTACATGGTTCCCCTGGAGAGACTATTTAAACTCTTGGGTTATATTTTAGGCTGGATAGAAAGACAAGATTGTTAAAGATTCCTTTTCTAATCCCAACTGAAGGCTTATGAGGAAGATGGAACCAGTCTTGAGCCTAGTAAAATGGCTACATATTCTCAGCTTGTTCTAAGTAAATTTTGTGTTTCTTCCTCACTACCTCCACTAACATTTCCAGTAACATAAGTTTAGGGTACAAATGGCAAGGCTTTGGGACTCTCCTGAGAATGACCAATACAGAATGGGGAAGAAGGTGTTTCCATTAGGACTTAGCAACAAAGCTGCCATAGCCTCTAGATTTCCAGGGCTTCTAGGCTCCAGCATGTTGGGGCGGCAGTGGGAGGGGAGCCTGTACTGTAGACACAGCCTTGGCCCAGAACATGGTCAGAAGTTATGGTGGCATTGTATGATTTTATGATGGTTGGTTCAAACTGTTTCCAAGCTCCTATGAAACAGACATATTTGCAAAATTCCTTAACTCCAGTAAAATTGGTGTTTTGATTGTTAACATGACCCTGTCCATTCACAGGTTAACAAGGCATCATGTGTTATTCTGATGCTAATGTTTTATAATTATACACATGGTGTATGACACTGTCCCTCCTCTTCCCTCTTCAGCAGTTCTGAAGCAACCGTGTGTGATACAGAGTGTTCCTAGATCACTGATGAGAACTCTAGTGTGTACTATCCATTGCTGGACAGAACAACTATGGTGTTCTATAGGAAACATCATAGCATTCATGCTGCCACCCAAGTGGGATCTGCTCAGAGCCTCAACTGTAAACGTAAAGTGAATCTTCTCCTCAAAAGGGCTTTAAATTGCCATCTCCATAGTCACAAATAAAGGAGAAATCTGCAAAGAGAATTCAAAGCCCAAAAAGACCACTTACTAAGCCAAAGGTACAGAAAACTGAAACAAGACAGAACCACCATCTTGAAGACCAAACTATGGAGAAGAAAAGACTGCCACTCAAGTCATCTAATTGACAAGCTAGTATATAAACACCATACTTGAAATAAATACATGAACAGTAGCCAAGAACTTTCTGTAATGTCTACTAAGAAAACCCAGACTGAAATGATCAAAACCATGAGTGCATCATAGATGCCATTACAGTTACTGAAGAACCCAAGTTCACAGACACATTAATGCATCACTCAAATATGCACAGTGTAGATGGATGTACAATATGCTCAGGGTGCTGGATATAGTTCTCATTATATTTTCTAGAATAAGTCAAATCCTGAGATACCGAAACCTACTATAGAAACTAGATTAGTTGATTATACTCGATTACTACAAATATATTTTTACTGGGAAAATATTTAAATGCAAAAATACAAAAGTAAGTAGTACTACCTCCATTGCTTATTTTAATGGGGTCAACCTATGTCAGAGAATGCATCCAAGATCCCCAATGTGAGTAACAGAAGAATAGACAACACATTTATGCATAGCAGGCCATCTCTTGATGGTGTAAAAGTTTAGTTTCAAGGGAAATTTCCCATGACTCTCCTTACACTCCAGGAGAGCAGAGTCATGTTTCCCTTCCTTACAGAGAGCATGCGCTGCTTCTGTAGGAGAGGACGTAGCAGGAACTCAGTAAATGTTTGCTGCTCAAACACCGGGCAAGAGGAGCTACCTCATAAAAATGTGTCACAAATTAGGCTTTGTAATTTGAAGCCTGTACAAGTTGACTTTTAATGGAGATTTTGGGGCCTCTCTTGAAAGAAACTGGTGAAAGCTTGAATCCACAAAGATTTGGTCCAAGTCAGATAACACAATGAGCCCTGAGCTTGCGTGCACGTGATGGGCAGTGCTCTTCTGGGATGAAGGGCAGAGACAAATGAGACAATAATAGAGGCATCCTGAGGGTCCCTCAGCAGACTTTGCTCTACCGGCACTGAGGATTTAGTTCTCAAGTCATCCCCACACACCCGCAGCCACTTATCCAGGTCACCATGGGACATGGTCCTTGCTCCAAACAAGGAGGATTCTTCAGCCCTGCTCTTTGTCCTTGGTCCATGAACCCCAGACCATGGAGTAACCAGCTGCCTGCTGATGGTTGCGTCTCCACCTCTTCTGCTGGAACTGTCAATTTTATGAGAATTTAGAGTAAAAGGAAATTGCAAGCTGAAAAAGAGGTAAGAAAACCTTCTTAGGGTTTACTGATCTTGCTCTGGGCCTTATCAAAGGTGGGCTCAGTGCCAGATATTGTAATCTCCTGGAAAACCATCCAAACTCTTTACAAACTGCCAACAAAAAAGTGGAACAACGCAGACTTTATTTCAGTCATTCTGAATTTACTCAAGTGAATCCAGCATCCTGCTTTTTGGTAAGGAATACATGGTGAACTCTTCACTCTCCAGAGCTCACCACAGTAAAATGTCACTTGCATCTCTTGGCCCCTTGGCATCTGGGCATAAATTTGTAACGATCTTCAAATTTCTCCTTGGTCCTTCTGATGGTACTGACGAGTGTGTGTGATGAACATTGATGATGTGAGTGTGATTAATATATCAGTAGGGAGGGGGACTTCCAAATGCCCCAGGACACGTGTGCTACACAGCATGGCATGGAACCATGGACGTGCACATCCAGTCACTCACCAGAACTGGCATCAATCTGGCTTCGGTTCTCACCAGCCTGGTGACCTTTCCCCCAACCAACCAGATATTACTGAGTCATAGGATTACAAGATATGCAAAAAGTTCCAAGCAATTATATCAGAACTTCATGGTTGAATGGATTATGAAATAATCCATCTCAGAACACAGAAATTTTCTTTTTTTAATACAGAGGTTTGAAATTCCATTTTATTTAGTGGTTGTAAAGGATCTCAGCTGTTGGCTTTCCTTTAGGAAATATTTCTTGGTAGAAAGAATACTTGCTCACGAATCAAATGAACCCGATTAAGTGTATTGGGAACTTAATTTAATACTTGTGAGATACTAGAAAAATATATACATATATTGATCTCCGACCTCCAGTTCCTGTCCCAGAGCTCCTAAAATTTTCACACATCCTTAATGGGTAGGAAACTGGGAAGGTCTCTTGTCCTAATGAAAGGATTCTTGGGGGTGGGTGAGGGGCTCCTGGATGAGGTGTGGTCATCAGAAAAGGCAGCCATGGTTAGAAGCATGGGGTTTTCAGCCCCACCCCCATCCTCCAGAGAGGGGAGAGGGCTGGAAATTGAGTTAATGATTGATTGCCTGCATAAAGAAATCTCCATAAAACCCTAAAAGTAAGGGATTCAGGGAGCTTCCAGGTTGGTGAACACACCTGCAGCCCCCACCACAAGGGTGACCCTCCCCAACCTCACCATACACTCCTCTCCAACTGGCTGCTGTCTGTCCTTTATCACATCCTTTATTAGGCAGGTAAACTGGGGGCACCTGGTGGCTCCGTCAGTTAAATGTCTGATTCTTGGTTTCCGCTCAGGTCGTGATCTCAGGGTCATGGGCTCAAACTCTGTGTTGGGCTCCGTGTTCAGCGGAGAGTCTGCTTGAGATGCTCTCTTTCTCTGCCCTTCCCGCTCATGTTCTCTCTCTCATTCTCAAATAAATCAATCTTTAAAGAAAAATTTACTGGCAAACGGGCAAATAAGCATTTCCCTGAGGTCTGCAAGTGGCTCTAGCAAATCAAAGGAATACAAAGCGGAGGTGGGAGCACGTCCAGTCTGTAGCCAGGTTACCCAGAACCTACTGTGTGTGGTTGGTGTGTGAAGGGGGTGTTGTCGAATGGGACCCGGCCCCTCACCTGCGGGTCTCCAGCAGACAATGTCCAAACTGAGATTGTAGGACACCCCATGGACATGCTGGAGAACCGCCTAGTGTGCAGGGACCCCCACGCCTGTGGTGACCAGGGTGTCGGAAGCAAGGCGTTCATGTGAAGGTAAAGGAATCTTGAAGGAGCGAGAATGGATGTTGTTTTCCTGACACAGGTGGGATGATTAAGATTTTTTCACTAGGGTACCTGACTCCATGTGTGCAAGGAAGTAAGAACGGTTAACTCAGATGCTTCTTGTGTTCTAAACAGATACTCCATTTAATGAGCACATAGAATCCAGAAAACCCTTACATCAGAGCTCAGAATGGCATCAGAATTACCTGGGCTGCTTGAGAAAATGCAGATTCCCAGGTTTTCTTACAAGTCTTAGGGTTTTTTTTTTTTTTTAAAGATTTTATTTATTTATTCATGAGAGACAGAGAGGGAGAGAGAGAGAGAGAGAACCAGAGACACAGGCAGAGGGAGAAGCAGGCTCCCCACAAGGAGTCCTATGAGGGACATGATCCTAGGACCCCAGGATCATGACCTGAGCTGAGGGCAGACGCTCAGCCACTGAGCCATCCAGGTGTCTTAAGTCTTAGGTTTTAAAGGGGAAACTAATATAAGTAACTTTTCAAGTGAATAGATTTATAGAGAAATGTTGATTCTCATTGCCATTCAATAAGTCTCAATGATATTAGGATACTGTTTTTTTCTTACATAAGTCACTGAACTATAGTAACTGACACTTTTGATATTCGGTGGACATCTGTCTAGGTCCTTTCAAAAGATTTTAGCAAGTCTGACTAAGGTGAAGGCTGTATGTGGGTACATTCTCCTGATTGCCTCCAGCATTTAACTTGCACTGGTCTGTCCTGAGCCAGCTGCATGGCCTACAGGAGGGGGATGCGCCCGACCCCACAGGCACGGGGCAGCAGCAGCTGACAGGTAAACTGGCTGAGCTAATGCCGGAGCCCCTGGCCCTCCAGAGAACCCGGGTGGGTTCTCCTGGCCACAGCTGAGACTCACCACTTCCAAGGATGAGCAGATGGGAAATGTAAGTGACCCTCACCTACATTTTGCTTCTAAATTTACACAGCAGTTCTAGGATTCTGGAGATGAGATTTCCAAGTAGAAAACACATCTTTTTCTGCACTTCTGACTCCCAGAAAAATCACTATATCTGTTATTTCCGCTACAGGACTATCCTGGTTGCAATCTTTTCACATCTTTTAAGACATCTGGAACACTGGCATTGTTAGTCACATCAAATAAGAATATTTCAATCAGTGAATCAAACCATGGATAAAGATATACATATGTTTATGTAAACATCAAAAATACTCTGAGAAAAAATGGAAGAATATAGATCTAGAAAAATAAAGGCAGATAATTTGAAAGATTTGGGCTTCAAGTGAAGGAATCTGTGAGTGTAGATGGACTCCTGTGTGAGCCCTCGCATATTCGTGGGGCCAGGCATCACATGGACACAGCGCACACGGTCCTGGCCCAGACTACTGATCACTCAAATTAAGTCTAAGAAAAACAATTTGGCATTGGCCCTGTTTCTCTTACCTATTAGTTATTAGTTATATGCTTCACTTTGGTCTTGAAATAATTTCCTTTTCTATTGAATTTCTATCAGCATGTTCCCCATGCAGGATCTCACACTCCTCACTTAATCTGGGTTAATCTGGATCATTTCTTTCCTTCTCTATTCCACAGATTTTGCATTTACTAAATATTCATTGAACACTTGCTATGTCTGGTTATTGCTTTAGATATTAAAAACAAAAATAAATTAGACATAAACCCTGCCCTCAAGAAATTTCCAGCTAAGTAAAAGAAGACATATAAAAGAAGTGCTATATGATGGAAGAGCAAAATGAAGCAGCAGCGACTCTAGAAATTACTCCAGATGTTACTCCGGAAGGGGCGTTTCTGTAGATCTGGGTCCTGATGAGGAATGAGCAGCATGAACACATGGGGACACCCAACTGGCAGCGCTGGGCAGGCATTGTGGGTTCAGACACAAGGACTTAGGAGCCAGATTCATGGGATAAACATCAACCTGTGTTTGGAGAGCCAGCACTGAGAGGCTCCAAGTAAGGATGGAGCAGATTTTATTTGTATTTTTTAAAACTCAATTAAACATGCAAGGGTATAGGTCTGCAGTGGCTAATTTTCCGTGCCAACTTAGTTGGGCAAAACCAGAGAATATGTGAATAATGAGGTATCCATTCATGCAGTAATATACAAAAATGAAAATAAGTAAGCAATATCTATATACCTCAATGTGAATTAATCTCAGAAGTGTTTAAAAAGCAAGTTATTAAAAAAAATGTAATGCAAGATTCTGCTTATATAAATTTGAAAGCATGTACATCAATACCAAATACTGTGTAAGACTCCATACGTGTGTAGTAAAATATGAATAATGTCTGGGAAGGATTGTCAATTCAGGTGATGCTATTTCTGCAGCGGGAAAGGAGGCCTAGCTCTGATGTGTGGGTAATATTTTATTTCTTCGTCTGGTAACTAAGTATGTGAGCATCCATTACCTTGTTATTTATACATTCTTCACTATATTCCATCATACCTGTGGGATAAATACTGTTAGTCATAGGGTCCAGAGGCTCTGTTATGGGTGAGACATTAATAAAGGAGTAATGCATAGAAACAGGTGATACGATCTTAAATGAAAAACAATGGGCTACTGTTTTAAATGTATGCATGAATATAACACTATTTTGAAATATGTATTGGAAAAATTTTCAAAAGAAATATCACAAGATTAAAAGACTATTGGGTACTTTTGTTTGTTTTGGTTTTTTTTTTTTTTTTGAAGAAAGTCAGACTACCACATGTGGCACCTCATGTGGATGGGTCTGGAGCCTTGGGAGCTTGGAACCCTATGTTCTCCTACAAATGGACCTTGAGGGTTTGCTTGGAGGTTCTAGCAGGGGAGTGCAGCCACTCATTACCCTTGACCCAAGAACGGTCCTCTTCTATGGGGAAGGCTGTCCCCTTCCACCACGTGCACAGCTTTGGGAGGGACACACGTGAGGCAGTGAGGGAGGGCGGGGACACCCGCCTGGTCAGCGAGGTCAGCCGAATCAACCTGGCCACCAATGGGGTGACAGATGTTGCAGCCAGGTCTCCCTCACACCCAACACTGTTTTCATTTGTTTTAATTATTTTAAAATATTATTTATGTATTTATGTATTTATTTATTTATTTATTTATCTATTTATTTATTTTAGAGAGAGGCCAGGGAAGGGGCAGTGGGAGAGAGAGAGAATCTCAAGCAGACTCTGTGCCCAATGTGGAGCCTTATGCTGCTGGAGCTCAATCTCAAGACCCTGAGATCACGACCTGAGCTGAAACCAAGAGTCAGTCGCTTAGCCGACTGCGCCACCCAGACACTCCACAGTGTTTTTATTTATTTTTTTAAAGATTTTATTTATTCATTCACGAGCAACACAGAGAGAGAGGCAGAGACCCAGGCAGAGGGAGAAGCAGGCTCCATGCAGGGAGCCCGACGTGGGACTCGATCCCGGGACTCCAAGATCAGGCCCTGGGCTGAAGGCAGATGCTCAACCTCTGAGCCACCCAGGCGTCCCCCAACAGTGTTTTTAGTAGAGCACGAAAATGACCCTTTGTATTTTCATTTTTATACCTTTTTAAAGCTGCATTTCTTAAACATAGTGCGCTACTGGGTTTTCACAATTTGTTTATTGGCACAAAGAGAGAAACAGCCAATAAAATAGTTGAGTTAAGTAACTCTAAGAACATCATTTATGTGTGACATGTAGACACCCTTTTCCCAGGTGACACGGAGGGGAGCTCAGCCCTAAGAAAATTTTACCCCATCCACCTCCATCTGGTCCTGAGGAAGGCAGACCAGCTGTCCTGTCGGGGCGGATGTCTGTCTCCACTAAACCTACTGTTTGGATCTGTCTGTGCTTTGTATTCTCTTGTCTCCTGTCTTCTCTGATGCCTGCTACGGGGCTTGGCACACAGTAGGTGCTCACAATTTCTAAGTGAATAATGATCCCTTATGTAGGCCCAATCTGGAGGAGAGAGGGCTGGGACTTGCCCTGCGGAGTGAAGAAGGCCAGAATGAACTCCATAGGGCACCGCTGCTCCTGACCTTGCAGACTCTGCAAGCCCAGAAACGTGCCGTCCTCTCCCAGCTGGGATGCATCACGCACTCTGCAGCCTCAAGAGAGGGCTGCTTGCTTACTTGCATCCCACGAAATACCCAGCAGTTCTGAAGTTCCTAAATAACTATTAATTATATTTGTAACTAAATATAATTTAAAAATTGCATATGGTCTTGCATCATAACCAGTGCCACAGACCCGGACCTGCTACTATTAGTAAAGGTCGACACTTATGTCTTTTTTAACAGGTGATCAGTGATATTATAGATCAAACTGCTTCTGGTCACTCCACATTTTAAAGCACTCAGGTTTACAGTTTCTCACACGTCCACGTCCAACTTGCAGTTCTCTGATCTGGAATTTGTCCTGTGGCCGTGGATAGGCAGGCATGGGGCCCTCGGTCTGGGAGCCCACAGCCCTTTGCTTGCACTTACCTTAGCTGTGACTGTCAGCCCCAGTGTCACCTGAGATAAACTTCTCTATGGAGGGTGGTGAGGGAGGCACTCCCTCGTGACTGTGACATGTGCCCATTGGCATCCCCGCACGGCCACCACCTGAAGCGTGAGCAGCACATCCTCGGCAGCGCCACATGAGACTCCCGGGGCAGTCCATCTGACCCTCACGAGGCTTGTGAACCCACACACCCAGCTGGTGGGGCCGGAGTCACAAAATAAACAGAGCAGTTTCTACTCACACAAGTATCTCGGTTGGCTGGCCCCTGACCCCACAATAAGAAATAAGTTCTGCTGCTTGTGTCACTGCCGAGCTGTGCTGGGGTCCCACACGTGACACATCCACTCGAGGTGAGCCCAGGGGTGGGGGGGGGGCAGCACCCAGGGAACAAGAAGCCACCGCAAGGCGCACAGGGCTCCTGTTGTGGTGGCAAAACCACTCTAAAATGGACTGTGGTGATGGTTGCACAACTTGTGAATATAGTAGAAGCTAATTTTACATTTTCAACAAGTGAATTTTTTATGGAGTGTGAATTATATCTCAATAAAATTGTTACAACAATTGAAAATACAGAATTGCCATGATTTTGGCTAATACTGATGTGTATTCTTATCATAGATGCTTAAAACGGAAGAGCACATTTTTTTTTTAAATATTTTATTTATTAATGAGAGACATACAGAGAGAGACAGAGGCAGAGACACAGGCAGAGGGAGAAGCAGGCTCCTTGTAGGGAGCCCGACGTGGGACTCGATCCCGGGTCTCCAGGATCATGCCCTGGGCCGAAGGCGGCGCTAAAATGCTGAGCCACCTGGGCTGCCCAGGAAGAGCACATTTTGGAAGATGTTTCTGTCTCAGTGAGGATGAAGACCTGTACACCCTGTAACGTGAAATGGTTAACCAGGCAGAGACATCCAGAAAGTAACACAAACATGAAACTTCTTTCCCTAAATGTACACGTTCTCCTTTAAATAGTGAGCATCTGTACCTGTTCTCCTGTGCGTGGTTCACCGGGGAAATGTACTATGACTTACAGCACAAGAGATTCACAAGGATTTGCAAGTATTCATAGCCTTTGTACATAATAAATATAATAGGATAATATACATGCGTGCATATGTGGATATATACACACAGCTGGTATATATGTGAGTAGGTACATTTTGAATTATTTAAGTAAACATAAAAATCACATCTTTGGTTTATTTGAATTCTGAACTTCTGCTAAATAGCTTTTTAAAAAATTTCAAAGCACTCTTTTGAAAATTGTTTTTTTAAAGATTTTATTTATTTATTCATGAGAGAGACGGAGAGAGAGAGAGAGAGAGAGAGAGAGAGAGAGAAAGAGAAATAAGCTGAGGGAGAAGCAGGCTCCATACAGGGAGCCTGATGTGGGACTGAATCCCGGGACTCCAGAATCATGCCCTGAGCTGAAGGTAGATGCTTTAATAGCTGAGTCACCCAGGCGTCCCTGAAAATTATTTTTTATAGATTCCTTATTAATATCTATGCTAATTCACCTGGCATTCTACAGGTAAATGGCTTCTATGGCTGAAGCCTTCTGCATTATTCAGACACTAAGTCAAAGTGCTTCTCTCTACTTCCCCGTAATGGAGAACAGGAACGTGCTGGTGGCCGGAACTCAATCCAGGTCACTAAAGCAGAAACCCTTGGGATGGGAAAAGGCTGAACATTGGGTTGTCAAGTCTGTCTCCTGTCTCCAGGCTGCTGTATGGTTTTGCCTCAGGGAAACCTGGGACCTTCGGCCTCACTATTTACGGCACTCTGTATGCCTTGGGTACTAGGTGTTCCCGTCACTGGACCATGGTGTATGGAAGCCAAGGTGACAATGTGTCAGTGCCACTGGAACACTGAGTTCTTTCTCTAGGTTTCAGGGAAATTTCACGCCTGGACTTGCAAAATCCGTACCTCGTGTGGGAAAACATGCACCACGGACAAAAGTCATAAGAGCACCACTAGGTCACACGCTCACCTCGGCACTCACTGAGGACCCACATCTGGGAAATCGTTCAGTGAGAAACCTATTTTTCAGCCAGGAGGTATCCATGGTGTGCTGTGCTGAGATGGTGTTCCTTTCCAAGCTATCCCACTGGCCAAGCAAAAAAGGGCTTAGTAGTCAAAAGCTTGGTTTGGAACATTTTGCTGTTTCCAATCTTGGCAGTACCCACAAATCTGTCTCAATGGCCCATGGTAAGCATCTAAGATTTTGGCCAACAAAAGAAGGAAGGAAGCGTAGAATGCAAAGAGAAGATACTATAGTCCAGATGCACCTGTGGCTGGCTGGCGTGAGACCCACACGCTCAGGAGTGTCCCTCCTGCAGGGTCCCATATCCTCTTTCCCATGGAAGTGGCCTGCAAGCTTCCCAAGGATGTCTCCCCAACGTTGAAGGCTTTCGGAAAACTTGAAAGTTTTGGAAGAGTTAAAAGGAAGGGAAACGGAGTTTGAAAATTAGGTATTTGAAAAGAGTCTTGGAAATTTCATGGGGTAGGAAAGGCCCCGGGTCCAGGTGCTCCCCTGTGGGAGTGAGGGGAGGTCTAGGACTCTGAAGGTGGGCAGAAGCAGCCTTTTGCTTCCTGGCATGAAATGAAGGGATGCGAAGCAGGAATATGAGGTGTTGGGAAAATGGGGATGACAGCCAGCCACTTTCCCCAGAGAATTCCAGGTCCCAGCCCACTGTGGTGTAACCGGCAGGCAGAGGGTGATCCCATCTTGGGAGAGGTCTGCTTGGGAGGACAGCGCTGCACCAGCTGAGTTCAGACTCCACTGCCACCAACTTCCAGCTCTGTGGCCTCAGGCAAGTCAGGAACGACTCTGTTCCCAAGTATCCTCGTTTCTCACTAAATTTCCCATGAGGGGGACACCTGGGTGGCTCAGCAGTTAAGCGTCTGCCTTCAGCTCAGAGCATGATCCCAGTATCCAGGATCGAGTCCCACATCCGGCTCCCTGTGGGGATCCTGCTTCTCCCTCTGCCTGTGTCTCTGCCTCTCTCTCTCTCTCTCTCTCATGAATAAATAAATCTTTAAAAAATAAAAAATAAATTTGCCATGAGGATTAATGAGTTAATATTGACAAAGCACCTGGAATGGCATGCCAAATACATAAAGGGTTGTATAAATATTTGTTAGATAACCTAATGGCACCGTGCAAGACTCCTAAATGAGGCAATGCCTGGGAATGTGGATTTCAAGAATAATTGGTTTGATTTGCCAGTTTTTTAGAATGGAGATTAGACATGAAGTGGCATTTTAGATAATAAGGCAATGATATTTCTTGCATGGCTCAACACGTAGGCTGAGATTTACATACACGCAATACCCCTGCACATAGAAAGGCTTTCAAAATTTTTGAGGATGTTTAAATTATGCCCAGACTTTCAATCATGAAATGTGAGTCTGTGCATGAATGTTACTGGTGTGCTAGATGTGTGTGCATGAGTCTATATAAATGTATGTGTGTGTGAGTGATATGTGTGTGCATACAACCTGCATGTGATTGGTATGTGTGTATACACGTATTGTGTATGCGTGTATTCCATGTGTGTGATTGGTGGGGGGGAGTATATGTGTGTGTGAGGTGTGCTCCAACCCCCAAGGGACAGGGACATTATGCTCTCTGATAAAACTAAAATTTTCACTTAAACTAATCCAGTCAGAATGAATTCACGTGTCAGTGTGTGGGTAATTAGTGCTAACCCAGCATGTGAGGAGTTTTGTTACTGTGCACACTTGCAGGCAATGAGAACAATAAGCTGGCTGCTCTGGCTTTGCTCCCTCCTGGCCCATGGGCCGCGGGTAAGTCCCGCTCTTCCTGGAGGGCGGCAGGAGGACCTGGGCTGGATGGGGCAGGGCTCGGGGGAACCCCCTGGCCGAGGTCTGGGACGCGGGGGTCATGGCTGTGCGGTGGTCATTGCAGGCGGCAGCGGCAGTGGCAGCTCCTTCCGTCAGGCTCGCCCTCGCATGGGGACAATCGTCCTGCACAGCTGTGGTTAGGGCGCTCTGCACACAGGATGTGAAGTCCGACGCTCCATCAGCGCAGTTAACGGGCGATCTTCCAACCACACATGGCAGGCGTCCCTCCTTTGAGCCCATCACCCAGCCTGGAAACTCGGAAAGTGGGGGACGAGGGACACACGGGACACATGCCAGCAGGATGACACCAGGCTCGAATCTCAGCTGCCCTGGAGGGCGGGGCCTGGCACAGATGCAAGTGCAGGTGTGGGCGCAGGTGCAGACGCAGGTACAGGTGCCTAGGCCAAGGGCCAGCAGGTGCTGGGCTGCAAGCTGTGCCCTTGGAAGCTGGCGCATCGTAGAGACCACTTCTTAGGAACCCCGCCTCACCCTCTCCAGCAGCTCCTGCTCAGGGGACACTGGGTCTCTGAGGCCCTCCTCGCACCACAGCTCTGCTCAATGGTGATAGCTCAGAGGCCGCCTCCACACCTGGCTCACTGACCCCCCGGGCACCACTTGGCCCCTGGGTTTGTGGCAACCAAAGGGAAGTGCAGCATGTGTCCGGTGGATCCCCAGGAACGGGATAGGATTCCATGACAGGTGCCCCGCAGGTTCCCGGTTAGGGAGTAGGATCCCAGGACTCAAGGGTGATCATCGAGGAGCTACAGCCTCAGGTGCCTGGGTGGACTGCAAGCAGGGGAGCAGGGAAGAACTCTTTGGGGCAAGGACAGGGTAGAGGGGAGGACCTCCCTGCGCATCCCCTAGCCTGACACACTGCCGGAGTTGCAGCACCTGCTGAACCCTAGGGAAGCTCAGAGACGAGGGATGGTGACCACATTCCCAGTGCCCCATCGCAGACTCAGTAGGGCCAAGTGGCCTTGAACACACTTCCCACCCTCTGGTTATCCACAGTGTGATACAGACCTGTGTAAATAAACACATGTTTTCCAGACATGGGAAGTGGCAATGAGGGGTAGCAGGGCTCCCTGACAGGTGCATGTGTGTGGGGATGGCATTGGGGCAGTGCTGCCAGGTCACCTCATGTCTGTGGCCGGGAGTGCAGGGGGCCGGGCAAGCTACTGAAGGACCCAGCGAGCAGGATGGGTCAGTAAAGCAAGAAGAAACAGATGCCATTAACTCTAACACCATATCTTCCTTAACCAATACATCCCAAAGCCCATTATCCCAACGTGTAATGACTATGGAAAGAATTAATGAGACATCTTACATTCTCTCACATTCTTTCTTTTTTTCATACTAAGTCTTCACCTTGGGTATGCATTCTGCACGTTCAGCACATGTCCATTTGGACTAGCCTCACTTGGAGTGCTCCCGACTGCCATGGGGACACTAAAGACCTAGGTTTGCAGTTGCTCAGATTCCAGAGATCTCCCTCCCATTCAGAAGTCTTGAGTCCATACCAAGACAAGAGTTGGAAATCACATGATCTGAAGTGAAAACAATGATAACTTACTTAAAAACATTTTTCGATTTTCAAATGTTTCCACAAGTATGATCTCATTTAATTTCTTCATCTAAAAATGTAAAAACCTTGAAATACAACATTTTAATTCCAAGTATTAAAATTTACTTGATAGGGACACCTGGTTGGCTTGGTGGATGAAGGTCTGCCTTTGGCTCAGGTCGTAATCCCGGGGTCCCGGGATCGAGTCCCACATCAGGCTCCCTGACTGGAGCCTGCTTTTCCCTCTGCCTGTGTCTCTGCCTCTCTCTCTCTCTCTCTCTCTCTCTGTGTCTCTCATGAATAAATAAGTAAAAGTGTTTAAAAAAAAACTAGTATAAAATGAATGACAGAGAATAATGCACATGAAAACATGAAATCCAACCGAAGGCATACTTAAAAGCTCATTTATAACCTTTAGTGTATATATTAGAAAAAAAGGAAAAATAAAGACAAAAACCTAACAGTAAAGACTAAGAAGTTAAATTTGATTCTTTCTCAAAGTTAGCACCAGTCAAAAAGGGGGAAGAAATGATATCAGGCTAGGTATACACAAGAACTTCTGTTCATCAAGACACTCATGAAAAGTGAGAAAAGGTAAGGTCCAGAGAGGAAGGATATTCATTGAATGAACAAAGAACTCTTATCCAGACTACATTAGGATCATCTATATATCAACACTAAAGAAAATCACGTAAGAGACTTAAGCTTATGAATATGGATCCCCAAGTGGCCAGGTGCTCCATCTGGATAATGGCCGAGGGATGCACATTGATGAAGAAGTAGATGCAATCCCACCATGGCTGGAATGGCTGAATCTGAATCCGTCCTCACCGGGCGTTCACGAGAGGGCACGTGGGCAGAGTCGGCCTCATATGTCGGTGGGGGAGGTAAGTCAGTGCAGCCGCCCTGGAAATACTTTGAGATCTTCTCTGAAGGTGACAGACATGCATACCTGTGCCCTGGCGAGCCCACACCTAGGGGGGAGATTTGTGCTCACGAGCGCTGAGGCTGGTGCAGGGTGATTTGCAGCAGTTACTGGTATTGGATCCCCAAACTCTGAGCAGCCCCCATTGCCTCCACAAGAGATGCTATGGGACAGGACAATACACAGGAACAAAGCTAAAGGGATGACAGTTCCCAGTAGTCACAGGTGCATCTCACGGACAGAATGTTGAGAGAATCCAAAGGACTGTACGCGTCATGATCGTGTTTCGATGAAGTTCAACAGCACTCAACGCTATTGTGTTTAGGGACATATGCTTGTGTGGTAAACTTTTTTTCAGAAAAGCAAATAAGTGATTAGCATTACAAACAGAAAAGTAGTGAACCCTGTGAGCAGAGACAGGATCGTGGTTTGGAGCAGACAGGCAGGTCTTCTGATACCCTGGTCGCCCTGTGTGTGGACCTGGCAGTGGTGTCATAGATCATAAGTCATTGAATAGTTTATTTTTGCTTTGTGTCTTTTTTTTAATATTTCACAATACTAAGAATATTTTTTAAAAAATAAAGTGAGCCATATTAAAAACCACAGCTAAACTAACAGATGGGATGGACGCTCGCGTGACCCTGAGATTGAGGGACTCTCACAGCAGGGCGTTGGAGCTGAGCTGGCTGCCCCCTAAGCCCTCAGTCTGGATTCCTAAGTAGACGGAATTGCACACGTGTGAAGAGCTGAGGCCAGACTCATGGCTCGTGGCTAGGGGAAAGCTTTCTGCCATGTATTTTTTTTAATATTGTGGGAAGGAGATCTGTTTTCCGCTGCCGCCCTCCTGCCTAGAACTAAGGCCGTGAGGGCTTGGTGCCTCTGGTCTGGCCGCTGTCTCTACCCGTTGGGGTAAGGCCACGGAAACTGCAGTGGCTAGCCCAGAACTGGGCCGCCACAGGGCCACCGAGGGGACCTGGGTCCCCAGTCTTCAGTCTTGAGTAGATAAAAAATGCCTTTTGATTTAAAAAAGATCATTTTCATGAAGTATTACTTTTTAATTTTTTTAAAAAATTTACTTTTTAATTAAAAAAAATTCCGGAAAATGTCCTCACTTGAGAGTTTACTTAGTGTGACAGCTGAACACAGTCTGTACTTATCTAACTTTCGTTCAAATAAGCCAATTGTCAAAAGAGGTTAATAAAACTCTTTACAACCATATTAACTATGTTCAACCAAAAACCTCGATGGCTCTGCTGAAAGCACAACCACTGTATCATTAAAGTTAACAGTTCACAGAAGTGCTGGAATCAATGTAATTTAAATGCAAAGAGCAAGCGATAGGGTCTGAGGGTCACGTTCAAGATGCCCGGTGCTGAGGATGGGGTTTCAACCCCCAATCCAAGCTTCCGCGCCCGTGGGTTCCAGTCACATCTGCAGTGCACTTTAACACATTTCTGTGGTTTAATTTCCTTTGGTTTGCTTTATAATCCTGTTTTGAAGAAGTGGATGAACTGATCTGAACTTGCTTTTTTTTTTTGAACAGTTTAAAGAAGGGTTCCAAAATTTTCCAGCTACATTTGAAAGTCAGAAAAAAATAGGCTTTATAACTTTTTTTTTAAATGTCAGCATTTTGCAGTCTCCTTTGTCTTGGTTTAAATTTAGGCTACACACACACAAATAATGCCAATAGTCCTGCTGTCTTGGGAATGGCTCACCAAAAGAAGCTTTTGGAGATACACGTTGTCAGGTTAGTATATCCCACAGCTCACAGGAGGAAGATGGAGTCCCAGGACCAAAGGGGCCGCGCTCGCTCCAGCATCCATCCTGAAACCCATTTGTGCTCGAGGGTAGCCTGTCTGTTCTTTCTGGTCCTGCTGTGGGGCAGCACACAAGGGGGAGGTAAAGAAGCAGACATACCACGTGAATCTGTTGAATTTTCCTTCTTTCTCTCCAACCCCCAACACCATCAAACTCAATGATTCATGGAGAAACCAGACAGTACACTAACTGATGGGAAGCCTGCCTCCCGCTGCCTGAATGGGTGTCTCAGGCTTGGTAGTTTGGCCAAAGAGAACACCGAGCCAGCAGCTAGACAAACCAACCAAAGAAGAAAGAAAAGCAGAAGGTCATGTGTCATTTCAGCCGTAATTCTTATAACTAGGCAAAATGTAGTCTCCAAAATGAAAAAAAATATATCTATATCTCATATATCCATAATATCGTGATAAATTATTTTTATCACAATGTTACTTAAAACTATGTCGATAATTAGGTATAAAATCTTTATTCTTTTAATTCTTATACAACTAAAAAACCTACAAATCGCAATACCAATTAAAATTGACAATATTAATTTAATATGACAAATGATATTTAGCTAAATTCTTTTTTTTTTTAATTTATGATAGTCACACAGAGAGAGAGAGAGAGAGACAGAGACATAGGCAGAGGGAGAAGCAGGCTCCACGCACCAGGAGCCTGACGTGGGATTCGATCCCGGGTCTGAAGGATCGTGCCCTGGGCCAAAGGCAGGCGCTAAACCACTGCACCACCCAGGGATCCCTGATATTTAGCTAAAACCAGCTGGTTAAACAGGGGCTGTGGCACTCAATTGTCTGGTGCAGGTTCTTTGGTTTGGCATGTGTGTACACCTCCTGTTCAGACGCTCTTCCTGATTGGGAGCATAGGTCCACCTGCATTTGTATCGTGCACATGACATCACGTAGCTGTCACGCTACAGCTCACATCCCGCATGTCACAGAAGAATTCCATCTTTGTCTCATTTGCTGAGTTACTTCTCAAGTAGTTTTGCCATCAATCTGATGACAAATACAAGAAGCGATGCAAACTGATCAATGGTGCTATGGTATTAAGTGATACAAGTGGTCACATAGGTATTTCAGAATTTTTAGACTAATTTCATTAAATAATCTTGGAAGTCAACTTAAAAATTCTTATAAAATAGGTGATCATCCCTGAGGCAATATTCTTGGCTCTTTGTTTGAGAAATGTAGACTTTGGGAATCAGCATATAGATGGAATGGCACCACCGTCAGCCTTGAGGATGAGCTGAGCTGTGCTCCATGAACCAGAACCACAGAGGACTACTTGGGATGGAGATAGATTTGCCAGGTAAAATACAGGACACCCGGTTAAATGCTACTTGTAGGTAAAAAATATGTTTTTCGTTACTCCAAGTATGTCCCAAACCTTGCATGGGACATACTTATACTAAAAAGTTATTCAATGTTTATTGATATTCGGGTTGAACTGGGTACTTGGTTTTGTAAGTTTGTGTTTGCTGATCTGCTTGCTAAATCTGGCAGACCCGGGTGCAGAGTACCTCTAGGGTCAGCGTGGGAAGCATCTGGTCGGCCATCTGACCAATAATGTAACTGAAATGGAAAAATCCCATAAGCCTAGAACGTTAGTGTACACATCTTCCCTTGTCTCGTGCCAAACTAGTTTTGAAGAGTAAGTTCTTCAACACTACTTGGGTCTTGTTTAATGTTTGCCATAGCACAAGGTAAAATAAGGGGCCATGGCTGGGCATTGCTTTGTTGGTCCATAGTTTATCTTTCCCATTCCTGCTGTGGGTGTAAAATAAGTGTCCCAACTCAGAAGTCCTTTGGAAGAGCTGGGAGTCAGGTGGTGGATTTCTAGGAAGTCCCATGACCACACCTCTGCCACCCCATCCATGGCAGGTGGCTGATGCATACCAACGGTGTGCCCTCCATGGAAGAAAAGCCTTTGAAGAGCTGTGCAAAGATGAGACTCCTCGTGTGAGCAGCCCCACTTTTAGTTGTGCAAAACTGTCACCACAGGTGCAGGGAGATCTGCACCCCCGCCCCCATTCTTGCTGATTGAATAACAGAGAGCAGCCTGCGTGAAGAGCGATGGCCTGAGGCTGGCTGCACAACCCACACACCTCTGAGCCCAACCTCACCATCCTTCCTGGCTTCGGGCTGAGCCTGCTCAAGATGTAAAATTCAAAATCCACTTTATTACTTTAGTTTTTTATAATTAAGTATGATTTTCTCATGCCATTGTCACATTTATTTCTTAATATACCCGACAGTAAAAGTTTCTGCACTACATGAATTTCTCTGTAGGAATGAGGCATCATGTCAACCTCACACCATCCCTGCATCTGATGAACCACGGTAAGCATGAGAGTTCCTTAACGTTGGGCCTGATTTTGATCTGCTTGAATGAAACACACGTGTGCATGGAAACACTACATAACTGTTTGCAAACTGTTGTCTTTATTTTTGAGGTTGAAAAATGATCCTTGGCTCTTTAGTAATTGAAAGCAAAGCCCTGCCTGATTGTGAAACGAAAGAATAGGGAAGACGTTAGGAAAATGTGCTCAGCGGCTTTCTCCAGCTGCTCGCCTCAAAGGCAGGGGTTCAGCAGGAGGAAGCCCGGCAGATTAGGCCGTCCCCAGGGCTGGGTCTGCCCAGGGTGGCCGCAATCTTCCCTGAGCTGATGAAGTCGAAACCACAGGATGTGAAGAAATTCCTCCATTCTGAAAAATAATGTCAAAGATGGCTTATAAGGATAAAAAAGTTTTCAAACTGTTATTTAGACAAAACAGACAGGCAAAATGACATTTGTTGGTCTATTCAGAACCATCTACCAAATCCGTTGGGACCTGGCTTTCTGGGTACAGTGAACATTTTCTCATGGATTTGACATCTCTGCTGTTGATGTTGGGCACCTACCAAAAGACATAGGAAGACAATAAAATTTCTTGGAACCATACGCTCCATGAAGATGGGCAAAATAGGGTTGAAGGGATGTTGAATGACTCAGTAGGCACTATCTTTGTGTGGTCAGAGAAGACCCTCCTGAGAAGGTGACATGGGGCTGGGCAAGCCAGGCAGAGAGGAGCCCAAGTGAAATACTGCAAGGGTCTTGGAGTGTCTGAGAAACAGCCAGGAGTACAGGAGGAAAGAAAGAGGTAAAGGACGCATGAACCCTGAGATATTAGATTTGATGATGGGACTGCAGCTGGCTGTAGGACAGGCAGAGGCAGGGGAAAGGCATTCCTAAGCCAGAAAGGGAAGAAAGTGGTGCAAACACCTGTGTATTGACCGGGTGAGGTTGGCCATGCCGCTGTCGAGTAGCTAAGGGGTGAATGTGGCTCCTGTATCACCCTCGCACCTCATTTGCAAACGTCCCTGTTCTGTGTCCTGTGAGTGCCGGCACATCAGAGAGGTTCTCAGTGTCCACGGGATCCCGCTTGGTATCTCCCTGGGGACGTCCCGCCCTTGGGAGGTGGGCATCACACACAGAGGCTCAGTGCCTGTGCTCTAGAAGCAGACCCCCGGTTCCAATCGTGACTTCCAAACTTGCGGCCTTGTGATCCCGGATGAGGCATGTCCCTTCTGTAAGCCCCCATCTCCTCTCCCCTGCAGAGTGGAGGCAAGAGCCAGGCACTCCGCACTTCTGATCTGTTGTGAGGACTACGTGAGATGCGGCGCAGGAAGTGCTTATTGGCGGTTGCCCCAACATTGCCCAGTGGAGGTGAGGACTGTCCCCCCTGCAGGTAAGTAGAATGTCCTGTGTTCCAGGCCCATTCACTGTGATCGGCCGTTGGCTGGACTGACCATGCAGGGGTGAAGGGGGCCGAGCTTTCCGCGTCCCAGCCTCCTCCCCAGTGACGTACCTGTCAGCACAGCAGAACCAGTTCTGGCAGGAGCAGACTCCAGTTTTCTCAATCAGCAGGTGCAGTGAACTGCTCGGTGGGAACACAGGATGTGGATCCCAGTCTCCTGCTAGCACTCCCCGCCTCCTCGGTGTGGGACTCTCTTCTTAGACCCCTAACTGGAGAGTCACAGTTCGGTAGCACTTACACTCTGTGCCCTCAGGTACCGAGACCAAGCTGCCATGTTTCTGGTTTTTGGAGAAATAGAACGCTTTCCTGAGTGTGGTCGGTCTTTTGGTTTCCTCCAGAAAAGACTGTGAAGTGACTTCACAGTGACTTGAGCCTGCTTTGAAAGTCCTGCCTTCCTCCACCTTCTCCTCCGCACCATATCCTTAGACCCTCCTGGAGGCCATTCCCTTGACACCTCCCTCCAGGGTGTCCCCAGCTCTACTGCTTTCAGAGTTTCCATATTATGGAAATTTCCATATTCCATAGTGTTCTTTTATATCTACTAATGATTGCATATAAATATGAATCCTGCAAATCACGTGTATTGTGTGTGTGTGTGTGTATAAAATGAACATATATGCACATATACATCTGTAAGTTTGTGAGGCACAATACAGCTAGTCATATTTCTTACCTGCCCAGTAAATGACTTTACCCATGGTCCAGCCTCAAGACACGCTTTCTGAAGAATGATTTCATGACATTTTAAGCTGTAGACTGTGCTAGATAATCTTTATTGGCAAGTGGCATGTTTTGAACCACTAGTTTCTTGAGGAGTCTTTCTCAGCCAGGGTTCCACAAGAGAAGCAAGCCCTACTGAAAATGATTTGTGACTATGTTCTTTATTCTCACGAGTCTGGCACTATTCTAGAGACAGAGAAGGTACTTCATTAAATATGAGTGAAGCCTCAGGGCATCAGGGCTTCGCCCTCTGGCAGGACTGGTGGAGCAGGGCTGCAGTACCTTGTACCTCCTTGGACATCGACCCAAGTTCCTTGCCAGCAGGAGGGACCCTGTTGGGATCTGCTGGTGAGGGGCACTTGCACGCGTTTCGAAGGCTGACCCGGAGACACCTGTCTTCCTCCTAAGTTCACAGCCAGCCATGAAGCCATACATTCTGCTTCTCCAGGCCTTCTAGTGGTTTTGCAGGGTCTTAATTCTTGTTTGAAGCCTATGTTTGCTGAAAATATAATCTTTAGTGAACCGTAATACCCGGCACAGAAGCCCTTCTAGGCCAGGCTGTCAGGTGACTTAATTCCCACTGTGGGTGGGAAGGATATGCTCACCCATTCATTCCACAGAGAAGATCAGCAGCTTCTTATGGAACAAGAATAAAATATTTCTTATTCCTCCAAAGAGGTTCCAGAAGTGCCTCCTTGAAAGAATTGAGTAGTTTTGTTTCACTTGTTTTCGCACCCAACAAGTTCTGTGTCTCAGGGCAGGTGCTCTGTGTTCTCTATGTCCTCTATTTCATGCTCCAGGACTGGCAGGGGTTCTGGCCCAGAGGGCAAACCAGCCCAGCTCAGACTTGCCTGAATCCAACTGCTCTTTGCAGCTGCCCTATGAAAAGAGTTGGGACTTTGTAGCTCAAGTGAGCTTCTGTCCTACTGGTCTTCCTGGAAATCACAGGCACCAATCCCTGGGAGTCCCTGGCCTCCTCTCCCATGTGCACATGGCCTCTGGGGGCACAGCGTACATGGCAGCAGGCAGCCTTTCTGGCACAGGAATTCCCCTCCTGGGCTGGGGAGAGATAAATGGCCTTATATTCCCATTTCTCACTGTCTCTGATCTCTTGCCCTTGATCTCTGGGTGAACCTTGCAGACAGAAGTGTCAGGGTGGGCATCTGCTTTACCATGTAGAGAAGAGGCGTGACTACTCTGGACCACATCCCCATGGACTATAAAAACGGTGAGTGTGAGGTCACATGCCAGCATGACGGAGGTTTGTGTGAGGCCCTGGCCACCATGGTGCCCCATCTAGTGGTACAACACTCATCCATCCATCTCACTTTGCATCCTGTCTGCCTTGGGTCCTTGGCACCTTGCGTGTCACTTCTGGCTTAGAGCACAGTAAGTGTGCATGTGACAATTGCCTGCCTGAAGGCCGGATCCCCTTCTACATGGTAAACTCTTTGTTGGCAGTTTTTGTGTCTTACCCATTTCAGCACAGAGTAGATGCCCAGTGAATGCTTTTAAAACCACTGCACAGCAAACCATCACCCCTCCTTCTGCACAACCAAGCAAACACTTAATGAGCATATTCATGCACCTAGAGGGTCTCTTCATAACCAAGAATTCTTCTGGAATAGATGTTGCTCTACATTTAACCCTTCTGAGAGGGAGATTCTGGGGAAAAAAAAAACCTTGAAATTTAAAAGCAAAACCACCTCGATGCCACAGACGGGGAATTTGCAGAAGATAAATAATCGAGTTCAACTGGGAGAGTTAGAGTCCGAGAAGCTTTCCACTCAGGAAAGGCTGTGGTCTCATGGGATGTTCTGGGATGCTTGAAGTCCCTGTTGTCCTTCAGAGAGCCTGACAGGTAGGATCTGGAGGGGCAGCATGTCCCCAGCAGGCCACGAGCTCCGCGAGGTCAGAGCACCGGGCTGCAGCTGGCCCTCTGCAAATTCCTTAAGTCCATCTGTGAATCAGTGGGTTAGAACCGCCTCTGGGTGCTACGTCACAGGACAGAAGAAGGAAGGACAGAGAAGGAGGCCCTCCATGTCCCAAGGGGGTTCTTTGCTGCCCATCCACCGGGGACTCCAGGGCAGTTGGAGTGAGGACCACTGCCTCTCCCAGTGAGGAGACCGGGAGGCATCATCCTTCCATGAAACCCCATCTGGTAGATTAGCCTGACCTGGTGATGACAGGGGCCTCGCTGTGTTCTGCGGTGTGGGGAGGCTGGAGACCAACCTCCCTGAGTGTGGGCCGGGCTGTGTACAGCACCCATTCTGCACCGCAGACACCACCGAGTACCGCGCATGGAGCTGCGCTCAGCGGGAATGTCTGCTGCGACCAACTATCCCTGAGAACTCTGAACGGATGCCATCGGACATGTGGAAACGGAGGCCGTTCCAGTGGGATGGATGTTGGTAAGGAAGTAAGCGAGCCTCGGGTTCTGGGTGAACTCCATCCCAGGTAAAGGTGGGGGTCACCCAATGGCATGCCCTCTGTCTGGAGTCAGAGGAAGCAAATGATTGTCAAGCCCAGGCTTACCTTTGTTCCAGGCAAGTGCTGGAAGGAGAGGAACAGATTGGATGAGTAGAAATGGGGGAGGTAGGGGGAGGAACAGATTTTCAACCCAGCTGGTGAGCGTCTGGCGTCTTCCGCTGTGCAGCCCAGTCTAGGGATTTTAGGATCCCACTGGCTTTAGGAAGAGATGAGACAGAGACATCCAGGAAGAACAAGATCAGAGCAGAGAGGAGGCCCAAGGATGTTCAGGAAGCAGACTGCAGAGATCCACTGCCCAGGAACGCATCGGTGACAGAAAGGACAGACATGGGAGATGCCCAGGGTGTGCGGATCACTGTGGAGAAACCAAGGCAAGCAAAGGGCTCACTGGACAGGGAGTTTTAGGGCCCTGAGGAAGTCTGGATGGCCTGTTGCCTGTCTCATTGTCCACAGCAAGCCTTGGCCTCACATTAAAGACTGCAGACATTAGGCCAGAAGTAAGCTCACTTTACAGAGCCCAGTGTACAAGGAGCCAAGCTCATTCTCACTTAGAGGAGACAGTGACATTGTCTATGGCTCGAGGCGTTTGCCCAGCTGAGCAGTAACAGGAGACTGTGTGAATGTGATTACCTCTGGATGGGAGAGCCGGAGGCTGCACCCCTGAGGCTCTGCCCTGGCTGTGAGCCAGTTCTCACAATACCTCCCAAGGCCGGCCCTCTAGTCTGCCGTATTTTTGAGCTGAAGAAACGAAAGCTCGCAGGATTTTAAGAGTTTGGCTACAGCAGCCAGTTCTGAATTAGGAGATCATACTTTAGGTAAAGATATTGTGAGGATGTGCATTTTCTGTGATGTGAGCATATTAGCAAGAGGGAGGTGAGAGGGAGAAGGAGCAAGCATTGTGGAGTCTGTGTGTGTGTGTCCGTGTGCATGTCCATGCATGTCTGTGTGCATATCTCTGTGTGTGGCCATGCATGTCTGTGTCCATGTCTGTGTGTATGTACGTGGGTGTCTGTGTGTGTGTGTGTGTGTCTGTAAAAGACAGGAAGAGCAAGCATGAGAGACTAAGACACAAAGAGAGCAAAGCTGAGAGCCACCACCCCCCCGCCCGTCCTTGGAGAAGTAATCACTCCTCTGAGACTCATGTAGTCATAATATGGATTATATACATCTTTATTTTACAACAAAACAAAGGCAGGTAGTATTTTGACTTATTTTTGTGTGTGGAATCTCAGAATTCCACTTTCAGTAGCAAGTTTAAGGAATAGTTGACTTGCAGCCTTGTGACTGACCTCCATACTTGAAAGCCATTATTCCAAACAGTTGTCTAAAATGGTCACAGTGGATAGGAAAGGCAGGAGATATGGTCACTAACTGCTGTAGGATCCTGGAGGGGACCTTGGGATGGACGTTGGACATTAGGGGAAACAAGGAAACATGAATAATATCAAATCAATGTTGGTTCATTAATTGTAACAGAGGTACCATTCTAAGGAAAGATGTGAACAGGAGAAACTGATGCAGGGGCTTATGGGACTCCCTGCACTGTTTTCTCAGTTCTTCTGTAAATCTAAAATAAAACAAAGTTCTATAATTTACAGCTATGAAAACCACACAGTATGCAGGCATTTCAGACATGCTGAGTGTCCCAGTGTAGCCGTCTGGAGCTCTGAGGGGTGGGAAGGGTGCACAGTACATTCTGCTGACGGAAGCTTCACTGCTTCTGGCTCAGAACTTCCCTGAGGCAATGGAAACCACACTTGGGCATTTTTCTCATATTGTACATGCATTTGATTTGTAATGACAGAGCTATGTAAATGTCATAGCCTGGCCCACTTGTTCCCATAAGAAAAAGAAAATCTTTACATTAAGCTGCAGAGAAGCAAGGTCAAAATGTGGAAGCTGTGTACATGCCAGAAAGTGACACCATAGTTAATTGTCCCCATTGTGCATCTGAACCCCCAGGGCTGACGGGAGGGCACCTCTCAGTCTGATTCAGATAACCCTGGAGGTAATTATGGCTGATGAGGGGCATGTCGTGAAAAGGACAGCATACACAAAAGCAGTGTCACGGCATGCCACTAAAGATATCTATTTTTCTGGTTGTGCACTAGTGCTGAAAAAGAGACCTGGAGGCCATGGTGGTTGTGGTAGGCAGGCACCATGCTGGTGGTCAGCATCGTCCTTCTAGACGCTTCTTTCACAGGATGTCCCTCAGGTGCAATAGCTTGTTCTTGTTCTGCACTGTCCCCACCAAGTGCATGGGAGGAAACAGGTGTAAGTGAACCAGGCCACATCCCCCCCACCACATCCCTCCACCTGCTGAGAGCCTCTTTGTATTCTACTCACTGGTGAGGGTTTGGAGGCAGCTGGCCACTGCCTGCACATGAATCCTGTCCACCACCACCTGCCTGATCTGAATCCAACAAGGAGCTTTGGAGATCTGACATGAGAATGGACTTTGGAAAAGAATAAAACATTATGTAATATGTATTTAATATATAATGTGTCTATTTCTGTATTGACAGGGTCTATGTAAATCTCTTCTTACTGAGAATTTTCTCAGCACGTTCCCTAAACATTATGGACCAGTAGGTGGGAAGAAACATGAGAAATACTTTTTTTCCCCTTCTGAACATCAGAAAAAATAATTGCAAAAGCCATGTACAGTCATGTAAGCGGGGTCCTAAATCTTCCATGGAGGCAGTGCACAAGTGGTCTCTTGGTCATGGATGCTTGTCATGTGGGGCTCACTCCATCCAAGAAGCCCCAGCCTGGCCATCTGCTGGTGGTGTGAGCCCCAGCACTTCCTGCTTTCCATCTCATCACAGCCCATGGGGACAAGTTGATAAATAATTCCTATGATACAGACATTTGCCCCAGAAATATGGAGCATATGTTGCTCATTAGCTACAGTTCGAATAAACATGTCCAACACTGTCAGGCCTTTCTCCTTCCACATAAAAACTTCCCCCAATTTCCCCCTTAGCAAAGCAACATCTGCGTGTGTGCGCGTGTCTTACAATTCATTCCTTTCTGTTGCATAAATATTTATGCATTTTTCTACTAAGTCTTTTTCAAAGAAAATCCCATTTTTCTTAAGAGGCTTTGATGCACATCTGCATTTGGGGGTCGTTATCAACCAACTGTAAAAATGCTGAAGAGGGACCCGCAGTGGAATATATCCCTGGAAGGCCTCCTGTTCAAGGCACGTGACATAAATCTGCTCAGTTACCCTGTATTAGTGCAGGAGATAGTCATTCCGGAAATTGAGATCACAGAGCCTGGAGCATCCTTACTCTGAGCTATATAACCACGAAAATAATTTCCTACAGGATGTATTCAATGTTCTTATGTGTAACGCAGATGGGGATAAATTTAAAAACTCTGCCAATCTTCACTTTCTTCAATATTCTTTCTGTGTTGTCAACCACAACAGAAGTGACTACTCATCAAAACATAAAGATGGAGCCGATGGCTCTGATGATTCCCAAGGTCCCTCCTAGCTGAGTATAACATGTCCCAATAAGACTATGTGTGCATTTTATTTTTGTTGCAATTGAAAAATGTCTTCTAAAGGAAAAGTAATTCCTGGGCATACAGATTGAAGGAAATGTGGATAAAACAAATAATTATATATGAGAGAGATATTAACAATATTTTGTATTTTGTGTTATATCAAGGGTTCCATAGTGGAGTATTGCAAAAAAAGAAGTAATCCAAAGTAGTCAAAACTTCACATAAAATTTGGTTGTTTTTCTCATAATATTGACAAGACTTCTTATTCCTGTCATTGTTGCATCCTTTCATCTTCATGTACATAGAATCATTTTAGAATAAAATCTAAATCCTTGGTATAACATCAAATCCATGGGGGCCTATCTGCTGCTCTACATGGTAGCCCTCATCCTCACCAACTGCCCTCCATGCCACTGGCTCCTCCAACTAGGCTCACTCCAGGGTTCCCCCAGACCCTTTCATCCTGCTCTTCCCAAGACAGCTCTTTCTTGTCTCGGTCAATGATACCTTCTGCAGAGCAGCAAACCTTTTCCCATCCCAGGGTTCATCCCTACTTCCTCCTCTCACTGACCATGAACAGTAACCACCCTACTGCTTATTTGCTTGCTTATTTGTGAACAGCACTTTTTTACTAGGAAGGTAAAAAGAAAAAATCTATGAGCATTTTGTTCTTCTTCATGGCTGACTTCCAGAACCAAATGTATGGCTCCTCAGAATGGGAATCCAATGACTACTTTTGGAGTAAAGAACTCCATATTCTTACCACCTTCAAACATCAGGCACAGTTGGATGTTGAGAATCCTAAATTCTATTTTTAAAGAGATTTTATTTATATATTTGGGAGAAAGAGATGGAGAGACAGAGAACAAATGGGGAAAGAGGTGCGGAGGGAGAGGCAGAGCAGATTCCCTACAGAGTGGCAAACCCAATGTGAGGCTCGATCCCAGGACCCTGAGATCATGACCTGAACCAAAGACAGATGCTTAACCACCTGAGCCACTCAGGTGTTCCAGGAATCCTAAATTCTACAGAAGACCCTTAGGAAGAATATCAAGAGAAAAAGAAGGAAAATTGACTATCAAAAAATATGCACCAGATATTATTACCTCCCAGCTCCCAACACAATAGTAAACTCACACTAGTTGCTGGGTCTCCCCAAACATAGCCCCGAGATATTGCAGAGATGGATATGGAGCAGGAAAGAGGCAGGTGTGAGAGCTACAAGAAGCCTGGGGACACTGGAGAGGGACAGTGAGAGCTACGAGAAGCCTGGGGCCACTGGAGAGGCTAGATCCCAGGACATAAGGAAGAGTGTCCTGCTCAGTAGGACAGCAGGTGCCATGAGTGGAGTTTGCAAAAGCAGCACCAGTGGTAGGCTTTAAGTTGTTTTTATATATATATATATATATATATATATATATATATATATATATATATATATATTTTTGGTGTTCAATTTGCCAACATATAGAATAACATACAGTGCTCAGCCCATCAAGTGCCCCCCTCAGTGCCCATCACCCAGTCACCCCCACCCCCCACCCACCTCCCCTTCCACCACTCCTAGTTCATTTCCTAGAGTTAGGAGTCTCTCATGTTCTTTCTCCCTCCCTGATATTCCCCACTCATTTTTTAAGTTGTTTTTTTTTTTTAACTTTACCAAATTTATGACACAAAGCAGAAGCTACTTTTTTCCAAGGAAGCCCTAATAACTAGTGAGAAAAGTGTGATCTTTAGTGGATAGTGTTAGGAATACTGGTTCACCTCATTAAGAGAAAAAGTTGGATTCTATCTTATGCCATGTTTGATGAATGTCACAGGGATGAAAGCCCTAACTGTGAAAGCTCAGAATTGTAAAGGAAATAAAGAAGAACTCTAAGAATATCCTTGTGGATTTGAAGTAGACTTCTTAAATAAGATGCCAAGGACAAAACCAAAATTAGAATAATTGATAAACCAGCATTAAGGATTTATTTCCAATGAAAGAGGACATTAAGAAAGTTGAGAGGTAATTGACAGTGGGAAGATTCTGTATAAAATCAAGAAGTTATCAGAATCTTTCATAACTGATGACCACACCCCAACACCAACAGGGCTCATCTGTCCAAGACAGATCTGAATACGAAAATCACAGAAGTGAAAACTGAGCAGCCACTGAGCATGTGGGCCTTACCCAGTGGGAAATTGAGGTTGAGACTTCTTTTTTTCCCACCAGAATGGCCAAATGAGAGAGACGGGGAAGGGGAAGCATTGGCGAGAATGTGAGGAAACAAGCCCTGCCCAGCGATGCTCAGAAGGTGCTGTGGCTCAAGCGGACTACAGTTCAGCAGCTCCCAAGGGGATCCAGCCACGCAGCTGCAGACACGAGGGGCTCACTGCCCACTTCTCCGGGCCCCTGAGAAGTTCAGAGGTAAGGGCAGGAATAATCCTAAGTGGAGTTTGCATATTGTAAAGTACCTTTTAAATACTAGAAAGGCATTAAATTCAGTTGCATGGGGTACACACTGCCCTGGGGTAGACACACACCGGATGACGCTGATTTTTTAAAAGATGCTGTTGAATGACAAAGATGGGAAAACAGTGTGATGCCTACAGGACAATGAGGATGATGGAAGCTCTATAAGGTAGAACCACAGAGAGACAGAGGGAGCAGCCATACTAAACACACCTAAGTTGTCACGCGTGGAGAAATCGAACAACAGAAATGGTGCTGGGGACTCCACAGTGTTACTCTGAGATCAGTTAGGCCATGCTAAACTGAGCAGCTGTGCCGACGAAGATGACGGTGAGCCCTCCTCGGGTACTGTCCAGTGAGTCTTCTGCACTTGAGTTTCAAAGTGGGAAATAAAAAACCCTATTTAAGTATAGTCAGAATATAGTGTAATACATGGTCATGGGAAACTGAGAAAGCGATTACCAAGTAGAGGAGCCAACTCGTAGGGAAGGCAGTGTGGAAATAGAAGGTGAGGATTTTGGAGGCACATTAGTGTGTGGGAGTCCGTCACTGTTACTGCAATGCAGAGAATCCCATGACCCTGTTATGTGCACACGGGAGTCAACATACAGGCAAACCAGAGCCTCCAAGGTCACCCGAGCACCACCTATCAGGAGAACTGTGGACGCAGGCTCGTGCGCTCTCTAAGGTTGACAGGAGGAGTTAACCAGGGGCTGGTTAACCAGAAATGTTCTGTCTGTGGGAGTAGGAACACACTTTCTTGTGCTAGGGGCACACCTCTGATACACGGGCACCAGATATGGTTGGAAGGATTATCACATGCCACTCTTCCCAAAGTTAGTGGATCAAAAGGCAATCATTGCCAAAATGTGTGGGTTTGCAGAAAGTTGAGCTAGCTTCTCCGAGACACACTGCAGCAGGGATAGTGATTTTCCTGTCCTCTGGGAAGGAGAATATCCCTGGAGTGAAGAAAAAAGTTTTACACATGACCTGAATGAGAAGGCAGGGTACCCCAGACACTGACCACCAAACAAGTAGCCGAAGAAGGATCATGGTTCTTGGGGCTTTTTACCAGGCCATTTTCTTCCAAAAACAGAAAACGAATGAGACCCTGGGCACTTAGACCTTCTGCTGAAGCCAGTGATGGAGGGTTAGTTGGTTGGTTGGTTGGTTCCATTAATTTTGTGTGTATTGGCTTCTAGATATTTGAAGGGGATTCATTTGGAATTTTTAAGGAAGCCGGTGAGATCTCCTGCAAGAAAAGCAGGCAGTTCATACAACCACACAGCTACAAGCATCTTAACTTTTTCCTGGCCACCATCCACTCCACGGATATACCACAACTCCCTTCTCCATTCATCCATGGGTGGCATTAATTAAGATTGTTTCCATGTCTCAGCTATTATGAATGTTGAGATGAATATGGGAGTATAGACACCTCTTTGGGATTCTGATTCAATTCTTTTAGATATATACTCAGTGGGATTGCTGGATCATGTGATAGTGCTATTTTTAATTTTTTGAGGAGCCTCCATATTGTTTTCCAAAGGGGCTATACCATTTTACATTCCCACTGGGTGGAATAAGCCAATCACAGAAGGACAAACACTATAGCACTTAGGTGAGAAATCTAGAACAGTCAAACTCAGAAGCAGAGAATAGAATGGTGGTTGGCAGAGCTGAGGGGGAGGGACAGTAGTTTTTCTGGGTGTAAAGTTTCTGTTATACAAGATGAATAAGCTCTAGAGTTCTTCTATACAACAAAATGCCTATTTTTCATACCATACTGTGCACTTTGAAATATGCCAAGAGTCTATGCCTCATATTAAGTGTTCTTAACACAGACTTGCACACACAAGCAAACACAAATACTGCAAGAGAACAAAAGGACCTTTATGGAGGTGATGGATATGCTCAGGAACTCGATTGTGGTGAGGGTATTGCGGGTGTGTGCATGTGTCAAAACCCATCTAAATGGATGCAATGTTTGTGCATCAGTTATGCTTCCAATAAAGCTTTACAGAAATAGCTTAAACATAGTGGAAGCTCAGAAAAATCAATTCACTCCCTTCTCTTTCTTTTCCTGGGGCCACTCCCCAAGAAAGATCTTTATTAAAACCATTGATTTTAAAGTATGAGTTTTTCCAGTGGAAACTGGAACACCACATTTTTCCAAACCAATGATGACGTATTTCAAGAAGCAATGGGAAGGCAAATTCCAACACAGTCTTGTTTAGGTCAAGGGAAAATTCTAGAATAGAACATTGCAGTCTCCAGCAGTGTCAAAATAGACACATCAAATCCAAGAGCCTTAACATTTTGTGTTTGTCATAAACCCGGGATCACGTTTTCATCAGCTGCCCTCTGGCTTGCTTTGGGATTTACTTAAGGTCCCAGCATATATGTTCTGGACAAGTCCTGTTTGCAGGTCCGTATATGTGGAAGATGAGAAGATGAGATTGTGGTAGATATTTTATGAAGCAGAATTTCAGACTGGTGGTTAGAATGCCAAGAAATCCTTTGAAGAAAGGAAAGGAATGCACCCAGCTGGGATAAAGAGCATGTTCCAGGCTTAAAAGGAGCTTGGAGTCATGGTGGGCAGTGAGGGACCAAGGGACTAAGTGGCCTGAACTTCAGCTCGTGCAGCTTTTCCTTCTTCCTTTGCCAGCACAGGAATGCACCACGTTAGCCTTCTGAAGATCATCCTGGGTTTCGTTCCAAGGAGCATTTCCACCTGCTGGGAATGTTTAGTTACAAACTGAGACAGAGGCATAAAGCTTGAAGAGCTGAAAAACATTATGCAAATCTAATCACTTCTGGACCGTTTTCTGAGGTGCAATTATGTGGTGCAGCCAGACGAAAACAACTCAGAAGCCAAACACCCTTTTTCTCCCGGCTCATTGTGCGCCTCCCCCAGCACCCGGACACTCTTCCCTTCTAAGTCTGTGATTCTGATGCTCCTCAAATTCCCATCACAGCATCATCCTGGGTCCGAATTTCCCAAAATGTGATCTACAAACCAGGACCACCTAGTATTTTGGTTTAAAATGAAGATTTCCAGATCCTACTCAGCACCCACCGTCCTCATTTCCCCGAGGTGTCTCAGCAAACTGCACGGCCTGGGGACTGAACAGAGGGGGCTTATTGTCTCCTTATCTCAATGATTAAGACTGTGCATATCTTCAGAGCCACCAGTCAGTCCACTATACCTGCCGAATTACAAAATGGGATAAGGAAACATTGCAGGGGGTGGGTTTTGTGCACTCCTCATGGCTTTGGATCTCACTTGCAGGCTGCTGACTCCACGTTCCTCCTCAACCCAGAGCATGCTGCACAGCCCCCAGGCCATGTATAGTCAGTCACCTGTTTGAACTTTCCCATCAAAACGTCTCACCTGCACATCTCTGTGCTGTTCTTCTCCAGCCACATCCCCTCATAGGCCTTGTTTCCATGTCACCACGCTCTGTCATTCCCCTTCCTCCAACCCATCATCAGACCTTGTAGATTCAGGTGGGAATCATGAGGTTGTTGTGGAACAGCTCTCCTTCTTGCACCTATTTGTTCCTTCTATGTATTCACAGCAAGCAGTTTATCTTCTACCTGAGGTGATTTTAGGGATTTCGTTCCCATGTCATCCTGGAGCACTGTTTCTAGTGATACAGTCCATTTCTGTTGCCCCACTCTGGGAGCTCCCAGAATGTCTCCCCTTACGCAACCACACAGCTCTTGATTACTCTACTGTCCAAGAGTCCTCTTTAACCCATTGGCAATTCCGGGGGAAGGGCTATCTGTTTATCTCATAAATTATATCAGATTACCCCTGACTATAACCTTTCAATGTCCTTCCATCACAATATCTCTAAAACCCAGAGTTCCTAGTTTGGTCTGCCGTGCTCTCCTCAACTCACCCCCTGATTCTGCCCCTGACCACCTCGATATCACCCTCAATTGGAGTATTAAACTCCATCCACATGGACTTCTTTCTCTTATTTTGAGATGCCAAAACACTCTGTCCCATCCTAGGGAATCTCATCATAGGCTTCTTTATGTCAAAATATTTATTTCTTAATTCATCAGCTCATTTGTAATTAAGTTATTTTCATCCGCAGGTATCAGCTCCAATATTGCTTGCATGGCTGTACTTTTCATAAATACAGTCTCTAGTGACTTTCTCTCCTATGCCATTACATCACATTATTCCCTCATTTTAGAGCACAAGAGGTATTGTAATAGTTCAAAATGTGCTGCTTTACTTGATTGTTGCCTATCCAAGTAATTCATGTTTTATGAATAAATGAAAATGAATGTTCACTACTAGGAGTTAAGCTCAGTCTTCATGACCAAAACATAAGAATCTCATGGACAACCTCTGGGTCTGGAAACCATGTCTCTGTTAATCAGTGAGCTATTTATATGGAGAACATGTGAGGAACTTCCTTATCTTTCTATGGGCATACATGTATTTCAGTTTTCTAAATGATTAAATATATTATTAAAAAAAAAAAAACCCTCACAAGTGGATGTTGGAAAGCTCTCTGTGAGCACTGCTATTGATCAGACCAAAAATTAGGGACCCCTGAGTGGCTCAGTGGTTGAGCATCTGCTTTTGGCTCAGGGCATGATCCCGGAGCCCCGGGATTGAGTCCCACATTGGGATCCTTGCAGGGAGCCTGCTTCTCCTCCGTCTGCCTATGTCTCTGCCTCTCTGTCTCTCATGAATAAATAAAATCTTTAAAAAAAAGACCAGAAATTAACATCTCAGAAGTGGGTAGAGCTGTGATGGAAATTAGAACAGATATTTATAGAAATGGGGATCTCAAACTGAGCCCAGAAAGAAGAAACAGGGAAGCTTTTCATTCAAAATCAAAGGGCTTTTAATCATGCCAATGACTGAACATGTTCCTACAGACCCATCTTCTCTCAGGTAGCAGCAATAAGCTCTCTTTGTCGAACTGCTGCTACCACACAATACACACACACAAACACACACACAGAGCAACTAAGTAGGGGAAGTGGACAGCGATCAAAACCAGGGATATTCCAGAGGTAAGTCAATCTTTGAAGGAAAAAAAAAAGACAAGTGGTGTTGAACAACAATGTAGCTGTAAATTGGTGTCTCCACCACCCTCCCCCCCCCCCCCCGCCAAAGAGAGAGGTGCTTGATAATTTGTCAGTTATCATGGTGTTAATTCCCACCATGTCTGATTTCAAACTGTAAATGACTTTACAATCAATTGGAAAATTTCAGAATATTTGGCAATTGGTTCTTGTGAGCCAATGGAAGATGGCTCCAGCACTCTACAGGCATAGGATGGGTTTCCCATCCTTATAGTTTATCACGTGGCCAAGAGTGGGCAGGTTTTTGAGAGGAATCATCACTTGGAAAAAAAAAAAGGTACTTTGTAGAGAATTGATTTTCTATCTTCACAGCTTCTAGTCTGAGGCCATGCCCCAGAAAGCATGTGAGATAGCTAAAAGTCCAATAGATAGTCTGCAGTCTTTGTCACCTGAGGAAGTTGACATGTAGTTAAAATGTAGGGCCAGAAGTCTTTGTCTCTGAAGAGCCAGAAGTTAAAATGTAGGGCATCCATAGATATGGGAAAATTTAGTAGAAATCCTAGGAAGGAGAGCATTCATAAAATCTGTGCTAATATGTCTGGAGCATGCATATATAAGACAGATATAGGAAGGCCAGCTAAGGACAAAATCTGAGCTGCCATCCAGAGACAGAGCTTGCACTTTGATTCCAACCAAGTTAGTATACTGTAACAACCACAGAACACTCTTTAGGGGAATATAACAAAATCCAGAGTCTGAACAAAATAATATTCACAATGTCAAGAAGGAATCCAAATTTATACAACCTTCAAGGAAACAGGATGATATGACCCAATCTCAAGAAAAAAGATAGTGGGAACTGACTCAGACTAAGACTCTAAAGCAAGTATTAATACTATGTTTAGTAACATACTGGAAATATATCCATAAAGAATTGCATTGGGGGATCGGATGTTGCAAGAGACGTATTGGAAGGTGAAGTGGGGAGTCTTCAGATCCAACACATGTCTGGATCCCATGGGAGGAGGAAGAAGAGGAAAAGACTGGATAGGAAGAGGGCCAGTCTGTTTCTCCCAGGAGAGGGCCTGCCTCACTGCCCTCGCCCAGCTCAGCTGCTTTGAAAGGCAGACTGAGAGAAGGATGGCCACCTACAAATGCAGGGATGGCCCACAAGGGCAGCAGATGGGGCTTCCGATCTTCCCAGGGGGACATCTGAGCATCCCGTCTTCATCACTGCCTCAGTGCCCACTTCCAGGTCATTTCTTCAAACTATCCTCTTATTCACCTATTCTTCTGCTTCTTACACATTCACTAAATAGAATCAGTGATCCTATTTTTATTTATAGAATTTTTTTTCAAATCTGCCCATTTGTTTTCCTTAGAGTTAACTATTTTGTTATAGTTTCTTTATTGCCTTTTATGTCTCTAATTTCAAATAACCTTGTTTTAAGTCTCCATTCAATTCTTTGTCTTTTATTTTCTGTCAATGGAATCTTTATTGAATTGACTGACTTTTTGATCAAAATATATTGTTCTTTGTGCGTTTATCAATTTTTATTGTGAGCTATTTTCTTTTTTCAGATTTCTTTTTCCCTTCTTTTGTTTAAACTGTAATATACCATCAGGGTCATCAAACAGTCTCCCACAACATAACTGCATGTATTTTTGTGGTGTACTGCAGAGACATTACTATCTTAGGACCAATTTTTGTGTTAATCTCTTTCCCTGGGATACCGGCAAGCAGGGGGCATAAAATCAGATTCTGTGCCCATTAGGGACCAGGCTTATCCTTTGGTTCCTCCTGTTCACAGGCCGTGTGGGGGGGGGGGGGGGGGCTCACGCATCTGCCTGGGCATTAGTGCTCTGTTCTGCTCAGAGACCTCAGCTCCTTGCCTGCTCTGGGCTTCATGCCCATCTCATATAGGCCTGCATGACAAGTACCTTTCCTGTCTTGCAAGGTAAACACAAGACTCTACTTGTCCAATTTACTGCATTTACTCACTTGAGCCAGGAGTTAAAATGAAAAAGTGTAAACAATATTGAGCTCTGTTTCGTGCATTCAATGGGAGGTTTTCGGAGCCCTGTACCCACCGTACGACTGGAACCAGGTGAGGGGGATCACCATAAGTGCAGTTTAGAAAGCCTGCTCTCATCCAGTAAAGAGGAGAGTGTGGATGGTATGAATATGTCCAAGCTGGAAGTAGGACACCAGTTACACAGCGGGACCAGCAGTCGAAGTGAGGGGCAGGGTGGGGCAGGGGCAAGGACTGAGTCTAATACAGCAGTTGTGGCACACATCAAGGAACGGGAATTTAAAATTAATGAGACTTTCTCTTTGGATGTGAAAATGAAAATGAACAGGAAAAGTGCAAAGTCAAGCAAGAAGAGAAAATCTTGGCGGAATGTTTGCAAAACCATGTTCTTTGCTTCCTTGGGTAGAAAAGGTCTTGTCTATTCTTGAACTAGTGCAGACGCCACCTTGATGCACCCTTACCTGAGGAAGACAGACTCCCGCCAGGGCCGCGAAGCAGGAGTGGAGGAGAGGGGTGGGTGTGGTCCAGGCCACGGCCCGGAATTCCACCGACAAGCAGAGAACTCCTCTTCCCCAGTGGGGTCTTTGCCCCCAGGGCCCATGTTGTATCCTGGCTGCAGAAGCCTCTTCCTCATGGGGGTGTGGAAGGAGAATAGAGGGAGGTGCTGTCGTGGCAGGTGAAGGGTCAGAAAGGTGATTATGTAGATGTGTCAGATGCACCCCCCTTCTCATCACAGGAAGAGGCCAGGCTGATGGGGATGCAGGACGAGAGGGAATGGGCTGCTCTCTTGTAGGTGTGGATACATACTCCTGAAGGATGCTGATGGCAAGTCGTTGTGGCAGGTGCCTCAGATACTACTTGGGGGTGTGGTGAAGGCAGCCAGGGAGGGAGGGAGTGGGGGAGGCAGGCCTGGAATTCCAGAGCACCTGATTCAAACTTCCTCATCAGAGAAGCAAGGGCACACTTGTATAAGTAATTGCACCAGGATATATGTTGTGACAAGCAGAAATGTCATGGTTTTGCTCTAACAGCGCAGTGTGATTTTGGATCTGCTCGTCCCTGTTACAGAAAAGGCTTCAGAGGCCAGCAGACCAGCCGCAAGTCAGGCCCTGCAGAAATGCCAGCCTGCTTCCTTTCCTCACAGGTTCCGTATGTGGGCACACACATGCATGCACGTGTGCACACTCTCCGGCACAGAGATCATGGGCTTCATCAGATTCATTTTGGACGGCAAATCGTTTTTCAGCGTATGTAAAGGAGATTATTATTATTGTAGCATCCTGTTAGCCTTTTATCACTTTGTATGTTTCTTGAATGTATCAGTGAAAGCACCCGGAGAAGCAAACAGACCAACTGAGACAATTGGAAGAGCAGCTCTAATCCGACCTCTGCTGAGAGCGCAGCATGCCCCGAAATGCTGGTGTGTGGTGCCCTCGCGTGGACCAGCATGGCCATTGCACCAGGCGGATGGTGGCCCTGCCACAGCAGGAGGCCAAACCCCTGCATTTGTTGGATGCACTAAAATCCATTAGACTGACTGTCTGGCATTTAAATAATGATTTTTTTTTCTTTAGCAAATGGCAAAGACGATTTCAATATGGTTCAAGGATGCTGAAGAAAGAGAAAAAAACAAAACACTTTGTCTATGCCAATAGGTCTGACCTAAGGAAGCAAAATTTTGATTCAGATTTACATTTCTAATTCCCAATTTCATACTGATAAATTTACTGTTTCACATAAAATTACGTTCAATGGTCTAGGGAGAGAAAATAAAAACCATCACACCGTTGTCAGACTTTGAAAGATAAAAACCTATTCTTTTAAGAAACAAAGACCGAACGCCATCAGGTGGTCAAGGAGGTAAAGTGATAAGAATATTAAGCAAATACAAAGTGGGGACAAATTGAACCAAAATACTTTGTGTTCCAAAGCAATTGAATGCAACAAGAATAACACCACAAGTAGAAGGAGCTGGTAAAGGGGAAAAGGCAATGTTTCTAAAACAATGGGAAAAAAAATCAAATACATATTTTGTGTATAGAAAATAGAAAACATGGGTACCCAGATTTGTGCAGAAGAGAAGGAACTAGAACATACTGTGGCTACAACAGCACTGCACGCTGTCATCATAAGAACCTTGCACGGGAGCTCTCGTGACTCTGCTGGGATCACAGCAAGAAAGAGTGAAGTCAGTTAGGAAGACAGCGCTCCACGTTCACATTCCCCCCTCCCCCACCAGGAGCTAGGCCCGTCCCCAGAGGCTCCTTCTCAGCCCACCAACAAGGTGAAAGTCATATCACCAGACGAGACGACACCCACAGGCCGCTGGACATCCTCAGGGTGACCCGTCCCCAATAAGGTCTCCTATACACGCCAGGAAGCTGCTGTTCCCCCTTTAAATGGGGCCAACACATGAGCTTGAGGACCAGGAAGCCAGCATGATCTGTTGGGGGAAGTTAATATGATATCTGTGAGGACCCCTAAGGAGATCTAGTTACCTAGAGTCCTCTCCCCTGGTTAGAGCTTCCTGGAGATGGAGGGAGGTGTCGGTAACTGGGCACAAATGGAAAGTGGTGGTTATACCTTTCAAATACTTTCAGGAGCCTTCACCTCAAAATGTGGGGTTTGAAGAGTGAACAGCTGGAGCTCCCAGGAGTTAATGCGTTAGGATCGTAATAAAGACACAAAATTGAAAAGCATTAAAAAAACGAGTAAAAATAAAAACGTAACAAAGTCATAACAGAGATATATAAAATTAGAAAAAAAGACAAGAAAACCAAATCTCAAGTATGACAATGAGATGCGAAATTATAAACTGGAAGAACTTACCCATACACACGTGATTTAAACTCATGGCTTCATTAGAAGTGAAGCGTGTATTCACACATGCACGATCCACGCGCTAGTGTTGCAGGGGTTGTGATTCAGGAAGTGAACCCCCCACCACCCAAGACCAACAACCTCAAGGTCCTCTTGCAAGAGCTTCAGTACTAAACTCAAGCACCAAACAGTAAAATGTATGACTGGTGGATTCCTTGCCATGTGCTAAGCCCTGTCCTGTCTCAACTCAATCTGCACGAGAACCCGGCTGTCATTCCTGTTCCACTCACTCCTGAGGTCACCAGGGCATGAAGGTGTTTGGGAAGCTACGGCAGGTGAAGCCCAGGTTTCAAGTATTCTCTGGAGCAAGTGTGCACCAATTTGGCAGGAAGATGACAATGTCACTTCTGATCTGACATTCTTGTAAAAGTGTCCTTTATCTAGCAAAGTGATCTTTGAGTCTTAGTAATGACGATGTTACTTTCCCAAGGTCCTTCTGTCCCTCCTGGGTCACCATGCACAGAGCAGGGGCCCAGTCTGGCCGGCGTGTGGGCAGCGTGTCCCAAAGGAGGCTGCTCCCTGCTGCCCAGACCGAGGTCCAGGCCATGGGCCTCGGCCATCAGCGAGGACACCTGAGCAACACTGGTTGTTGGCTGTCACATTATACCCGATACCCCTGGCCTGTCACCATCAGTAAAATTTGGTCTTAATCTCAAGCCCAGAGCCAATCCTTTGTTCCTAACAGGAGGAGTCATTACATGCACTGGTTCTTCAAAGAAGCAAAACCATGTTCTTTGCTTCCTTGGGTAGAAAAGGTCTTGTCCGTGCATGAACTAGTGCAGACGCCACCTTGATGCACCCTTACCTGAGGAAGACAGACGCCTGCCAGGGCCGTGAAGCAGGAGTGGAGGAGAGGGGTGGGTGTGGTCCAGGCCACGGCCCGGAATTCCACCAACAAGCAGAGAACTCCTCTTCCCCAGTGGGGTCTTTGCCCCCAGGGCCCATTTTCTCTGAACCAGAACGTTCGACCTCCTAGAGCCTCCGCAGACCTGCTCTGAGCCCACAGGGACTCGAGTGGACATCCCCCGGGCCCACAGAAATCTGCTCAGCCTGGGGGCCCTGCACACAGGACACTGACCTGCCCTGACCATAGAGGCGGCTGGATCTTTGCCCTCAAGGTACATTCCCTAACTTTTCTTTCTTTTTCTTTTTTTTTTTCTTATATCATTCCAGACTTTTTTCTATGTACACACGGATACAATTTACAGACACATTTTTAAACGAATAGGCTTATTTCCAAATAAGATTTTCTCACTTGTATGTTTTGGTGAGTTTACAATAGAAAGTTTTACTCATGGCAATTTTATAATTTCAAAACATAGTTTTTAATTTTTTGTATTGTGAAATATTTCATTGAAGATTCTTTAAAATGTGTATGTAAAGAATGAATTGATAATGTTATAAAGTTTAAAATGTTTTCAATAGATGTTGTACCCATATTTGGTAGGGTTTATCTTAAATTACCTTTATGTTGCCAAATAGTACACTAAAAGTTACATTTTCTTTTTTTTTTAAGATTTTATTTGTTTAGTTAGAGAGAGAGAGAGAGAGAGAGAGAGAGAGAGAGAGAAAGCACAGAGGGAGAGGGAGAAGCAGACTTTCTGTGGGTAGGAAGCCCAGGGCTCGATCCCTGGACCCTGAGATCATGATCTGAGCAAAGGCAGATGCTTAACTGTCCCTAAATTTTCATTTCTTTTTTTTTAATAATAAATTTATTTTTTATTGGTGTTCAATTTGCCAACATACAGAATAACAGCCAGTGCTCATCCCGTCAAGTGCCCACCTCAGTGCCCGTCACCCATTCACCCCCACCCCCCGCCCTCCTCCCCTTCCACCACCCCTAGTTCGTTTCCCAGAGTTAGGAGTCTTTATGTTCTGTCTCCCTTTCTGATATTTCCCACACATTTCTTCTCCCTTCCCTCTATTCCCTTTCACTATTATTTATATTCCCCAAATGAATGAGAACATATAATGTTTGTCCTTCTCCAATTGACTTATTTCACTCAGCATAATACCCTCCAGTTCCATCCACGTTGTCCCTAACTTTTCATGACAAATACCAGCGGCTACAGATGCAGGTGGCGGGAGGCCTGGGCTCAGCCGGCAGGTGGCAGTGCTGCTCACCCTGCCGGGCAGGCGCAGCTGGTGTCCAAGCCAAGTCCCCAGAATCTCAGCTCCTTGCAAATCTGTCCCGCGGACAGGACAACAGAGAACTGTCCTTTTCTGAAGGCGCCCTGTGAAACAGCTCAAGGGCAAGGGGTGGCAATGTGTCGTTAAACTACCTTGGGGCGCTTTCTGCGGCCCGGGCATCCCATCCTGCTCCTCAGCACTCTATCTACTGCAGGCACTGTTGCCATAATCCCCTCTCTGCTCTCCGGAGCCTCCAGCTCACGTCGATCCGTCTGCAAGACATCCCAGTGGCTGTGCAGGCTGCAGCCTCTCCTTGCATGCCCAGGGCACCAGAATGGGCAGTCCAGGGGCCCGGGAGGGCACCCTTCCTCATACTGTGTCTCCCTTGTCCGGTGCATCAACTAGCTTTCCCCCAAGTACCTTGTCAGCTCACTGCAGACCAGACTGACTCCTAGTCTCTGTCAACCAAGCACTACTTTCGGGCAACTGTGCAATGTAAGTACATGGGAGATGCTTCTTAAATATACACAAAATGATACATCAGGAAACATATGCACACGTCTGAGATGGAAATAAAGAGCCTCCATTGATTAAAAATACCCGTGGACCACCCATGCTGGGGCCATGTCAGCTGCTGCCACAAGAAGACCACAGCCGTGCTCAGAAGCTTAAAATTCACACGTGCAAAGTCCAACTCAGATTCCATTTATCACAATGTTCTCAATATATCTGAGGCCTTCCTTTAAAACAGAATCTGAGCTACCAAAACATACAGACTTGTTTCAAAAATATTCAAGATACAGAAATTACTTTCATATAATCTAGTTGGACCATATAATCTAGTTGTCCTTTTTTGGAAATGAAAAAAAGAAAACATTAGCTTTTAAGTATAAGCCCAGAATATATATCTTAGACTTTATATTTGTAGTCAAATAAAATGTGGAACAAAATATATAAAAATGAAAATGCCTGTGCAGGTGGGTTACAGGAAGTCATGTGGTTTAGTTTTAATCAGAACCCACGTGGAGATGGAGTTTGTTTTTTCTTTTTAAAAGACCCGATAGTACTTAAAATGCATTCAAGGCTTCCTGATAGTGTGAGCTTCTGAATCCTTGATCCAGATGCATTGCACCCTAAGGGAGCACATGCTTCACACCTCCTGCTGGGCAGGTGGGTCCCCACAGGCCCCCGTCCACCATCTCTTCCTGTCCTCTGAATGGTGGAGACTTACACCACTCCCACCCTTTGTGGAAACAAGGCGAGAGAGGTGGGTGCAGGGGGGGTCCCCAGTCTAGGTCAGCAACCCCTCACAAACACAAATACCAGCAGAAGACTCCAAAAGAGAGGCCTGCTAGCCAGAAGCCTGAGGGGAGGTGCACGAGTAGCTGGTCAGTAGCTGAGGGACCTGTTACTTTCCTCTTGTTATTATATCACAAATCACAGCAAACCAGTGGATTAAAACAACACAGATTTACTCTCTTTTGGTTTTGGAGGTGAAAGGTCTGCAGTTAAGATGTCAGCAGAGTTCCTTTTGGCGCCTCTGAGGGAAACCTGTTTCTTGCCTTTCCAGCTTCTAGAGACACCTGCGTACCTCGGCCACAGCCTCCCTCTGTCTTTAAGGGCCCCTCCAAGCTCCAGCTGTCTGGTTCCTAGTCCCGACCCCTTGGCCTCTCCTTACAAGACCTTTATGATGACCCTGGCCCCTGGACAACCCAGGACTATGTCCCCATCTAGTGGGGAGGCCCCCAGTGTGGAATCTTAACCCAAACCCCCTGCAAAGTCCCTCCTGCCATGGAGCTGACCACGTATTCACAGTCTATGGTGGTTTCAGACGTGGCCGTCTCTGTGACTATTACCCCGCCTCCCATACAGAACAGGTAAGGTTGTCCCCAGGATACTTATTGGAGGCTCAATACTCAAGGGTCTATTGCAATGTCTGAAGTTTAAAAACAACTTTGTTAACCCCAAACAGGGACAGCAGCATGTAGGTTAGTAAGGTGTTGTCAGCTGTCCACACCCACAGTGAAGGAAATCCAGCCTCATGGATTCACACACCACCAAACATACTTTGTAAGTCCTACGTGGTGGCGACCCCAGAGAGGCCCAAAGAGCAGCAGCACAGCATACAAAATGGATACTTTTGAAATCCTACAATTTTTACAGAAATGAAATCCAGGAAGATTTTTACACCTCACGTAAGGTGCTAGGGAAGGCCCTCTTGGGGTGACAGGCAGGTCAGTAGGCGGCTCCACACTCTGAGACCTAGGCCAGAGGGGGTGAACATCCTCCTGTCTGAACCGGGACCTCGTTTCCTCCATTTCCTGTCATCCTTTTCCCCAAAAGGTCTTAGAGCAGGGCAGCCCCGGTGGTGCAGCGGTTTGGCGCTGCCTGCAGCCTGGGGTGTGATCCTGGAGACCTGGGATCGAGTCCCGCATCAGGCTCCCTGCATGGAGCCTGCTTCTTCCTCTGCCTTTCTCTCTCTCTCTCTGTGTGTCTCTATGAATAAAATCTTAAAAAAAAAAAAAACATTATATATTAGAAAAAAAAAAGATCTTAGAGCAGAAGGTGAGAGCAACGGGCATCTCTTCAGACCCGGGCCCCTCAGCTGCATCTTGGTGGAAGAGGATGCAGGGTCACCTGTGTGACTTTTAAACCTGAGGCCCAAGCGTCCTCTTGTGACAAGGCCCACCTGGGAAGAAAGAAAGCAAAAGTGAACACGCAGCCCCAACAAGAGTGGTGCTCTGCTGGGGAGCAGTTCCTTTTTTGCCCCGTGGTGCCACACGGAAGACCCCTCCCCTGCCCTGTGTGCAACACAGCAGCCCCCCAGGTGTGTGACATGGAGACCCCCTGCCCCTAATGTGTGACACAGCAGTCACCAGCCCTGGTGTGTGACACAACAGCCCCCCCAGTGTACTACATGAAAGACCCTCCTGTGCCATGTGTGACACTCCAGGTCCCCCTTGTTGTACAACACAGCAGCCCCCACCCTGCCCCATGTGCAACATGACAAGTCCCTCCCCCTCACCCCCCAGCAGCCCAGGGCCTCCTGACCCCAGAGCATAGCAGCCTGAGTGGGGCACCCGCCCCTGGGGGGGGGGGCATTTCCCGTGCTGGTGCCCCTCATCTGGTCGACGCCATGTGTCTGGGCACCATGGGGAGGTGGGAGGGACAAGAAAAGATGTGAGAAGCACGATATGAACATAAGCCTCTGGATTTTCTTCCAGAAGAAATTGAACAAAAGCCACAGACAGTCAACCAGACAAAAATCCTCAGGCACTGAGGCTTCCCAACTTCATCTTGAAGAGTTTTGCATCAAACTTGTGAGCAGAGCCCAACAGTGTTATCTGTTCCCTCCCAGGGCAGGCTCAGGGCGCAGCCAAGCCTCTCCTGTGATCATCTCATCACCGACAGGTACTGACCTCATCTGATTGTGTAAACGTTGAAGTCGGACATGAGTCACCTTTTAAATATTAACTAACCCTGCAAACCTTCCCACACTGAGCGTGCGGCTGCCGGGGTGCAGTCACACCTGCCCAGGGGCCTAGCGCGGTCCCCTCGTTAGAGAGAAACATCAGGAAAATAGGGACGGAGGAGGGACCTCCCAGCCTTAGTTTTAGTACTTGTTGAGATTTTACTTTCTTGTAAACAACGGCTAGTGTGTCATGCATTTTAAATTTTCTCTTGGAACTGGAAGGAGAAAGGGAGAGAAAGGAGCCCTGGAGCCGGTGGAAATCCATCCCCCGGCAAGTATTTCCCGGCTCTTTGTCCCCCGCGAGGCTGAGCCGGGCCGCCTGGACCTTCCGTCGGTGACAACCTGCCTCCTCGGCTTTCTGTTGACCGGCTGCCTAAGATAACCTTTCATTAGATACAGAAATGCAAAAACAGCTCTTACTAATAAAGTCTGGAGGTTCCGCAGGAATCCTCGGCTGTGCCGTGTGGCCAGGCTAATGAGAGAGCGGCGCTGGCTCCGTGGGCTCTGCGGGCACCGGGGCGTCAATCTCGGCGGCCCAGGCGGGATGGAAGGGCCGGCCGCGCCACCAGGGCCACCCTCCCGACCGCAGCCCCCGGCGGCCACCACCTGGGGAGGCCCCACTCGGTGGCCGCGTCCACTTACTGGAAACGGCCCGGCCGTGTCTTGGGGTCAGTTCCTGAGCAGCCCATAAATAATAGTTTCCAGAAGTGCATTTTTCCTGTGTACAGTCAGCCTTCTCCTCCGCACCCCCTCCAGTGATAAATCTAGCCGTGGGAATCAACAGCATCGTTGTTCTAGGATATTACGGTCAGGAATGAATAAATGCCGCAGGTCACACGGCCTGCAGACATGCCGTAAATACGGCATCATGAATCTCTGTTTCATAAAATAAAGGGCAGGGCTGCAGGACGGCCGGCGAGCGGGATCAGTGGGCTCTTTGTTGCTGGCGGCCCGGGCGGGGTCGGCGCCGGCACCTGAAGACAGAGACGCGGGGGCTTGGCCCTCACCGCTAATGACTCATGGGCCAGCCCTGGAGCCCTGCATCCAGAAATAATGCACACGGGCTCCGGATGGCAGCGCCGCTGGAGGAAACACTCAGCCCGGACTCGCCACCTGCGTGGCAGCCACCAGGCCACTTACGCGCCGCGGCCGCCTGCTGTGTCGGGACCTCTTGGCACCCTGGAGACCCTCGTTGTCCCGGGGGCAGGGGACCCCGGGGGAGAAGGAACCCAGCGATGCCGGTCAGGGCCTTCTTTCCTTTCTCTCTCCTGACTTTCCTGATCATCAGAAAAGGTAGAGCTTCCACACTTATTTAAAAATTTAATACAGAATTCAGAGGCAGTTCCCCTCTCAGTCTCTGCAAGGGAAGAGAATAAGGGTAAGTCCAGGGACGCCTGGGTGGCTCAGTGGTTGAGCGTCTGCCTTTGGCTTAGGGTGTGATCCCAGGGTCCTGGGATCAAGTCCCGTATCGAGCTCCCTGCATGGAGCCTGCTTCTCCCTTTGCCTGTGTCTCTGCCTCTCTCTGTGTGTCTCTCATGAATAAAATCTTAAAAAAAGAAAAAGAAAAAGAAAAAGAAAGAAAGAAAGAAAGAAAGAAAGAAAGAAAGAAAGAGAAAGAAAGAAAGAAAGAAAGAAAGAAAGAAAGAAAGAAAGAAAGAAAGAAAGAAAGAAAAAGAAAGAAAGCCTAAATCCAGATCTTCCAGCTTCCAGCCTGAGCCCCAGGGTTTGGTGCTCCTGGCGGGCATCTGAGTCTGGGATCCCCGTGGCAGGACTCGCAGCTCCAGTGCGTGGCTGAGATTTGTCTCCAGGGCAGAAAGAGACCAACTGCAGCCCAGCAGCTGCCTCAAGACCAGATCCTGAGACCAGAGTTTCCTCCCCCAGGAGCTTCGGGCTGCTGGTCCTCCCGAGAGTGATCCCAGGACAGAGAGGATGCTCCAGGGCAGGGTGGGGAGGAGGGGGGCTCTGGACAGGGTGCACAAAACTACGCGTGAGCACAAGACAGGGTTTCTTTCCCTTGCCCCTTCAAAATCCCTTCAGTAGATTCCCCAGGATAAAGCCATCACTTTAAGTGAGTTTCATGGAGAATGAGGAGCTGTCGCCCCAGGACACTGCCCGACTTCCTTTTGAAAGAAATGGGAAAATGTGGGACGATTCCCCTGCGTCTTCTCTTTGTAATTTCTTCATAGGCCTCCATGGACCATGGAATGCATCTCACGGTCCTTAGAAACATTACTGACCCTCGAAATTCTGGTATAAAACAGACACGTAGTACATAAACCTCGGTGTCTATGGACACATCTGAGGCATTTTCAGGTTGACGGATACACTCAGGTGGATGCAAGTTTTCACACCGAGAAGATTCAGGGAGCCTCTAACAAAAGTAACACGGAAGCACAAATAGAAAATGCGTTATAAAAGTGAACATTTATTCACAATGTGGAAAGAAACCTCAACAAATTATGCATTTGAAAACTCTGACAAGTACTCCAAACATAATAAAACCCATACGAGCATAATGTAATATTTTTGTTGAGTAACTACCCGATAGACGCCAAATTTCCCCCAATTTTCTGCATACTCTTTTACCATCTTTCCATGTACCAATGTCTATTCCTAACTTAATGTTTCCTATAAAGAGAACAGAATGAAAAATCAATTTCCATAGATGCATTAAATCTATTTTTATTGTTATTAATTGCTGGCCGTAAAACATGTGACTTCACACCAAAAATACTTGCTGTCTGTAACACCATTCCAGATGTGTGCCTTGCTGACAAGGCAAGATGTGTGCCTTGATGAATTCTATCTTGCATTATTAGCATAAATGTTTATATGTATGCATTTTATATATGTACATGTCATGTGTTTATCATTGCATTCTTAACAGAATATTCTGGACATGAGAGGACTTCTGTTTTGACCAGGCCTGGATGAAACCTGCTAATAATTTATGGGCATGAGAAATGCAAGCATTTCCCACAGAATGGCTTCAGGCCACTCCCTCAAAGCCTGCCCTCCATCCCCCCCCCCACTGCCCAGCTTGCCCAACCCTGGCCCAGAGGACACCTCTGTATTGGGACTGGCCTCTGCCCTCCCCTTTGGGTCACAGGCCAGGTGGAGGGCAACGTGTAGGTGGATATTCTAGAAACTGTCTCCAGGCTGGGAAGATGGGAAGTAGTTGGACTGTCCACAGAGGCAATGGCAAACTATGTGAATATCCCACTTTGCCCAAACTAAACACAGCACAGACATGGGGGACAGGCGGCAGAGATGACAGGAACGAGGGCAGACAGACAGCGGCCTGCACCACCTGCTTTGCCTGCACCTGCGGTAGCTAACTCTGCAGGTCCCACAAACACACATGGCTGATGGGCATTTCCACAGCATGGGCCCTGGCCATGGGAGCAGCTAGGGCCATGGCTGAGCCGTCAGCTCCACTGCTATCCGTGTCCAAATGTGTGCAAGGTGACTGCGGAGAAGCAAACATAGTGTCGTGGACCATGATCATTTCAGATCCAAGGGGACTGATGCACACGGGTCTGGTCTAAGTGTCCACTTGCCAAATGAGCAAATGGGCCAGCAACCTCAGAGCTGGGCATTGACGGGGCGTCGGCCTTGACCTCATGCATGAAAGGTATTTCCTTGCTGGAACATGCTGGAAACGTGCTGGAAGTCAGTAGGTATCTATTTGATGAAGTGCATGTGATTATCAGAGTTTCAAGTCAAGTTTTAAGGTTAGACCCTGTGCCAAACCCAGGCCCTGCGGTAAACACACCCAGGTGCTGCCCGTACACCTTGAAAATCTAACAAAGAGAGTATTACCACCTGCCTAAGTCCCGTCTGACCTTGCCTCCCCCAGAATCAGGTATTTGGCAGGGGGTGCTGGTGATGGGAACAGGTGCTGCCCCGCACTGCACAGGACACTCTGGATCATTCAGTCCAGCAGCTCAGCTGTCGATCCTGGCCCTGGGGCCCAATCCACGGAGCCCTGCGCCCTCGACGGCCAATGTTCTCACCATCACTGAACAGGCCTCACTCAGGGCAGACTCAACTCCAGACAGTGAGTCTGCGTGGGCAGAACCAGGAGGAGTTCGGTGGGCTATGTGATTGCTATCCACGGAGCAATAAATTTCTTATTGGATACCTGGCTTTATTCTTCTAGAATTCTTTCCAACCCCCCCAGTATATCATGATTACAGACCGCCATCAGCCTTATTTTCTAGAACCTGTCCACCTTCTCCCTTTCCTGTGTTGGGAACCGTATGTGCTTTGGGCCACCATCCTGTCTAGGTCGTGAGCCGCCAGCCGGAAAGGACGCGGAGGAGCACAAAGCTTCTCTCCGTTACTGGCTGCTGTTGGAACCGGGTGGTGGCTACAAAATGATGACTTGTACCACATCACACTCCCACCCAGACCATCACACAGCTGCCAGGGGCCCCAGACGCCATGCTCCACCCTGCCGCCAGGTGAGCACTCCCTCCAGGACTGTCACCCGCCACAGAGCTCTCCGTCACTGTCGCTTAGGGAGTCCCTGAAACACCCGTTGAATTGCTGGCTTCTCTGGTCTCAAAGCACCATGCACATATTCCTGTACAACACAGTCTTACTGTAAAGACACATCTGCATCTGACAATGCAAGTCCACCTCATTCACACTGGTTCTGGGCACAGGGCCTCACTTGGTGCAGGACCATAATAAAGAAATGGGCAGAGAAATTAGGGAAGACTCTAATGACTGTGTAACTGGAGAGTGTGAGTGATCGGCAGGGCCACTCACAGACCGCTCAGGATAATCAGCACTGAAGTCACAGACAGAAGCACCCGCCCCCAGGTCAGTCCCCAGACTTCCTTCACCTGGTTGTGAGGAACCGGGCAGTGCCCCCCGGGGTGCCTATCGCTGTGGCTGGTGGTGTACGGGATGCCAGAGAAGCAGAAGACTTTGGTCTTCCTGCTCTTGAAGAGGAAGCAAGCTCATGCAAGCCAAGGTGGAAAGGCAAAAGTGAGCCCCATGAATAATCACGAGCCCCCGTCACCAAGTCCACGTGGCTTAGTCCCCAGTGCAGGGGTGGCAGGGGGTGAGAAAACAGCACAATTTGTGGAAACTCCAAAAGTCAAAGATGAGCTCCCAGGAGGCTCCTGGCCCCTGGCTTTGCTCCTCCAGGGTCACCCCACCCACCCTGTCCCACCACACCCTCCTCTTCTCCATAAATAATAATTTTGACAGTAGCCAACAGTCTCCGTGCTCTAGCAACATCTATGTTGTACTAAGAGATCTGTGTGTACTTGCCCACCTGGCCCTCATCAAAGCCCTGCATTCCAGAAAGGGAAACCAAGGCACAGAATGATTGATCACTGTGCCCAAGTGACGCAGAGGTCTGATCGCCCGAGCTCTAGCATGGCTGTGCTGGAGAGGCCAGGCTGGAGGTGGGGTCCACAGATCCTCCACAAACTGATGCCACAGCGATTTCAGTACAAGTGAGATCATTTCAACTGCCCTCCCGAGAGGGTGAGGCAGAGAAGGGAGGCTGGGTGGCACGCAGGGCACTCTGGCCTCCTGCCATCACTGAGCAGACACAGACGGCTGACCCCTGGTGCCCCGCTGCTTTGCTTCAAACAGTGGCCAGAACCCGGGGAGAAGTCTGTCCAGCAGGCAAGCCGCTCGAGGAGATTTATGGAAGACCGTCCTGTAAATGATGAGTAAGAGGTTCTGGCTCATTTTTAGAATTTTAGGACCAGTTTGATTTGTTGAACTGGATAGGAAACAGATGCTGGGGTAAAGCATTTGGTTAAATTTAATTTCAGTATTGGATTTAGTATGGCTTTCCTCTGCTAACGCTCCAAGAGTTTCTATCACATCTAAATATATCTAGCTCCTGGATCCGTAGGTTACCAAAAATATGTGCTTCAGAGCCATTGCTTGCCCCCAACCATTAATAACCGACGGATGCCAACACAAGGCAGCAATTTGGAATATTTCTTAAAATTTCCATTTATTATAAATTGAACTTTGTACTTAACGAATGTTGAAATTGACATTTATAAACTGTCACAGTAAACTTTACTCTGCTTAGATGCAGTTTGAAAGGTTCTTTTAAAAACTGCTCGTATCAGTCAGTGGTTTCCAGAATTTCTGTTGTCCTGGATTTCGCAACAGTCTCTGTCTTAAACCACCTCTGACGTGTATGTGTTGTTTTACTACAGTGAATTAAAATACGTAGTTTAAGAGAGATGTGCCTTTTCCATTTATATATATATATTTTTAAATTTTCTTATTTATTTATGATAGTCACACAGAGAGAGAGAGACAGAGACACAGGCAGAGGGAGAAGCAGGCTCCATGCACCAGGAGCCCGACGTGGGATTCGATCCCAGGTCTCCAGGATCGCGCCCTGGGCCAAAGGCAGGCGCCAAACCGCTGCGCTACCCAGGGATCCCTATTTTTATATTTTTAAAACATTTTTAATAATCTATGTTGAGAAAATAGTGTAGCTGACCCCTGGACAGCATGGTTTCAAATGCAGGGATCCACTTATCTTCTGTTTTTGATAAATACAGTACTATCTTGTAAATGTATTTTGTCTTCCTTACAATTTTTAATAACATTTTTCTCTTCTCTAGCTTACTTTATTGTAAGAATAATGCACGTAACACACAAAATACATGTTAATTAACCTTTCGTGTGATTGGCAAGGCCTTCCGTCAATAGTAGACTCTTAGATTTGAGGGGAGTCAAAAGTTACACTCCTGTTTTTGACTGTGCTGGTTTGGCGCCCCTAACTCCAACATTGTTCAAAAGCCTGTCGTACCTGCTAAATCATCACTGAGTGATTAATAACCAAATGATTAATAACGTGTTAATACTGTGAAATAAGAGCAAGGACTGGGATCCCTGGGTGGCGCGGTGGTTTGGCGCCTGCCTTTGGCCCAGGACGCGATCCTGGAGACCCGGGATCGAATCCCACGTCGGGCTCCCGGTGCATGGAGTCTGCTTCTCCCTCTGCCTATGTCTCTGCCTCTCTCTCTCTCTCTGTGACTGTCATAAAAAAAAAAAAAAAAAGAGCAAGGACTCACAGTGCATGCAAGGTATGACGGAGCAAAGCGCCTCCATGAATGGTTCAGTAGTGTCAAGTGAGTATGTGGGGTCCTGACTGGGAACCGTGGAAGGGAGCCAAGGCTGGCCTATTGTTTCTCTCCCCTTCTCCTTCTCCATCTCTCTCCCTTTCTGCACCTCCCTCTCTATCAATTCTTCTCAATATTAAAAAAAAAAAACAGATATTGATCATGAAGTGGTTATTCCATGTCCTGGAGATAAGTATGGGATCATTCTTACCTTGGTCAGAATTTAAACCTATACTTTCTTTCAGAGAAAGGGAAGTCCTAACAACACCTGGAGAGTCCCAACCGTTCTTCAAATTGGAGAATTAGCTTTCCATTGCTCTTTACTTCTTCTTCGGGAGTCTGTAGGATTGTCTACGGAACCTCAATAAAACATTACTTGATGAGATATAATGCTCTTTTTCATGGAAATAAAACCCTTTCTGAAAGAGAAATACAATCTCAGTGTTGCATGCATTCATTCTCTTTGCCATACAACATGCTTGCATCATGGTGCGGAGGTTAGCATCTCCATAAATTGTATGTGTTGACTTCTTTTTAATCCACAGTGGTTTTGGCTTATGGCTACTTGCCTTCTGCTGAGAAGTGCTCTGCTCACTGCAGGCAAACACAGGTCCCTGCTCCTCACTCTCTCATGGTTCCTGGACTAAGTCCAGCCCATGCCATATTTTCACCCTTTGTGGGGCCTTTAGCAATTACACTTTATAGGATCAGCATATTTCACAGAACATGGCAAGTATCTTATAATAAGAAAGCGAGCCCAGAGCAAGGCCTGGGACTATAGCTGTCGGAACACGTTCTCCTTGGCCAACTACCAGCAACTCAGCCTGCCATCTGCCTTTGAAAGTTTCTCTTTCAGATGGAGTGCATCTGGAGCGGTCAGTGTCTTACCACTTCACTGATTCAGTTGATTCTGGGAGTCTGCACTGCTGAACACGGGTTGGCAGGGACTTCCCAGGGAGACACAAAGTGCTACCAGAGCCTCCCAAGCCCAACCAAAAGCTGAACAAAACTGAGCAGTGGAAAGCTTCCAAGATCAAAGCATAATGACTTAAAAATGTGTCATTTCTACTTAAGTGGCTATGGAAGTGATTTTGCTGCTAAGCTTTCAAAAATAGGCATTTTGATCTATCAGGGGGAAATTTGGGGTGAGGCATAATCTTTAATAAGTTCCTATGCAGCTGGGTAAATTTTCTCAGAGAGAGAGGATGAAGCCTTATTCAATGCAGCAGGGAAGAGTTTGTGGAAGGGACACTGGAGTGGACACACAGTGGTGGGGAAGACAGTAATACGAAGGAGAAGGCTGACATTCTACTTCCTGGATCATAATTACCTGCACAGACAGCCCTGCTTGGGTCGGCCAGTTGTCTGGTGTGCCTGACCCTGAGAGGTCCTGGAACATGGGACTTTCAGTGGACCTCAGGGCCATCCCAGGAAGACTGGTCAGTCTGTGGAGGAGGAGAGAGTCCTTTCTGCCTGCCTTTGGGTAAGCCTGAAAGGCAGCAAGACATTTATTTAAATGGTTATACTAAAGAAACTGGAATTAGGGCTTCCGTTCAGTATTTCCCTTTGGGTTTCTTATGAAACATAGTTCCTTTTACTGTCCAGTTTCCAACTCACTTTACCAATGAATCCAACAGAGCCACTGAGCAAAGTCACGGTCTCTCCCTCCCCTTCCTGTATTTTGGCTTGATGCTTTTATCTCCGCCCACCTTGTCGTTCTGACAGCAGGGCAGCTACACCAGCTCCTCTGAGCCAGTTGTACGTGGCATCTGCCTCCCAACCCCTTTCTGTGATTTATCTGTATCTATACCTTGAAAATGGGTATCTCGTAGGCAACATGCAGTTAGGTGTACTACTATTATTGTTTCTCATATTATTCATTCTGACAGCTTCTGCCTTTCGATTGGTGCATTAGGACCATTGATGTTTAAAATGATTATTGATATAGTTGGATTCAATATCTACCATGTTTATAACTGTTTTCTATTCATTGTACTTCCTTTTTTCCTTACTTTTTTCTGCCTTCCCTGGTTTTACCTGAACAGTTTACATGATTTCATTTTCTCTCTTATTCTCTCCTACCTTAGCATAAATATACTTCTATTTTAGAAAATGTTTATGTCCGTCCTAAAGTGTACAATATACATATACAGCTAATTCGAATCCATTTTCAAATATCCTGCACCAAATGTCATGAGTATTAACACAGAATTCCTATGCCTCTCCTCTGTCCCTAATAACGCTGCTGTCATTCATTTTGCTGACATAATCACCAATCCAAGTGTCACATAGTTACTGGGAACAAACAGCTGTGTGTTAGATAAGGAAAATGAAATATTTTACTTTACCTTCACTTAATTCCATTTCCAATGCTCTTCTTTCTTTATGTAGATCTGAGTTTCTGAGCTCTATCATTTTCCTTCTAGAGAATTGTTTAAGCATTTCTTTCAGGATGGCTACACTTGCAATGAACTCCCTCAGGTTCTGTTCCTCTGGAAAAGTCTTGATTTCTCTTTCATTTTTGAAGAATAATTCACTAGGTATTAAATTCTTGGTTGGTGCTTTATTTGCCTTTTAACATTTTAAAGAAAAATATTTCTTCAACATTTTACTCCATTCTTTCCTTGCATGGATCTGATGAGGAGGCCAATGTGATTCCCATCCATCCATCCATCCATCCATCCATCCATCCATCCATCCTCACTCCTTTATACATAAGGTTATGTTTTATTTTGCTCTTTTAGCATTTTCTTTTCATCTTTGATTTTCTGCACTTTGAAAAGTGGTGTGTCAATGTGTGGGTTTTTAAGTATTTATCCTTGGTGTTTTCTGAATTTTCCAGATCTGTGGTCAGGTGTCTGTCATTAAATTTGGAAAATTATTAGCTATTATTACTTTAAATATTCTTCTTTATTCTCTCCTTCTGTTAATCCCATTATGGGTGCATTACACTGTTATAATCCTTGTGCTTGGATAATTGTTTTTTTTTTCTTCTTCCTTCTTTTGTTCTGTTTTTCAGTGTAGGATCTTCTACTGACATACCTTCAAACTCCATGATTCTTTTCTTGGCCATGCTTTATCTACTAATAAGATCTTCAAAGACATCCTTCACTGCCAGTCGTATTTTTGATTTTGAGCTTTTGTTTTGATATGATCTTAGAGGTCCCACCCCCCTGTTGACATCACCTGTTCCTGTGTGCTGCTCAGTTTTTCATTAGAGCCCCTCACCTACCAATCACAGTTATTTGAATTTCACTGTTTGATCATTCCAGAATCTACATCATAGCTAAATCTGGTTCTGATGCTGGCTTTGTCTCTTCATGTTGCATTTTTTTCTTGCCATTTATCACGTCCTAATTGTTTTTGCTGAAAGCTGGACATGATGTATTAGATCATGGGAACAGAGGCAAACAGATCTTTGGTGTGACTATATGTCAGTACCATGAGGAGTGGGTTGTGTTTAACAGTTAATGCAGCTGTGGTGCCCAAGGCCCCAGTGTCCCTAGGGTCCTGTCTGTGAATCTGCTCTCGGGTCTCTAAGAATTCTCAGACACACTCTGCACACTGTAACTAACTGGACACTAACTGGACACTACTGCCACTAACTGGACACGCCAGCATGGTGCTGATTTACTCATCTATAATCTGATGACACTTTCTTCTCTTCTGTGGTTCTGTGGATGTGTCCCCAGATTGTTACTTTCCCAAGTGTCTCTTAGCTTTGTCTGTACTCCCTTCAGTGAGACAGGAAGGAGAGACGGGCTGGTGCTGGGTAATCTCCTTCCCCCAGGCTGGATACCTCTCTATTAAGTCTTTGTCCCTTGAGAGTTGCTTTTTTTTTTTTTTAACAGAGAAAACTCTGAATCTATGCATCAGTGTCATTGGGCTATGGTGACAAACACCACAGACTGTGCAATTCAAACAACAGACCTTTATTCTGCCCCAGCTCTGGAAGCTGGAAGTCCAATAACCAGATGTGGGCAAGAGGCCCCTCTTGAGTGTGTCAATGGCATCTCACCCTGCATCCTCACATAACCGTTACCCTGTGTGTGTCTCTGTCCTTATCTCATCTTCTAATATGGATGTTGATCAGATTGCATCAGGACCCACCCTGATGGCCTCATCCTACCTTGATTAGCTGTGTAAAGACCCCATCCCCAAATACAGTCACATTCTGAGGTCCTGGAAACTAGGACTCCACATATAAATCTGGGGATAGGGACACAATTCAGCCCATAAGGGCATATTTCAAAGTGGTTATTTTTACTTCCTACTGCCAGAAACATGAAGGCTTTTTCTTGATTCTTTGCCTTGAGAAGATGCTGGGACACCTGAGGGAAAAGCCTTGGAAATTGTTGGGTCCCCTGTGACCACAGCCCCTAGGGTCACTTGTTCTCACAAGTGTCCACACTCGGCCTCTGATAATTTAATGACCATGTGACCTTTCTTCCCAGGTTATGGCTCCATGACTCCTCCCATTGAAATTGAACTTGGCTGTCACCCCTGGGTCTGTCTGTCTGTCTTTCCAGACTTCGGGACAGTGTACCCAGAAACCCAATCCTGATAGGTCCATGAAAAGTCACTGATTTTCAGTTTGTTCAGCTCTTTCTATTGAAAGGATGGAGGGACAACTTCCAAGCTCTCTCTAGGTTGGAGGTGAGCTGGAGGTGATGCCCCGCTGCAGCCCGAGGTAAAAGGACCACAAGGAGACCTGAAAGGGCCCTCACACATCAGAGTGTTCACAGGCACGTGGAGTAAATGGCCTCTTTGGTTGTTTCCCCACAGCTACCCTGTTACGATGCTTTTACTTCCCTGAGATGAAGCTAGACACTTAAGAGCATGCCTCCCACCACCTGAAAGAGTGGACCAATAGTGAGATTCCTTATCATTCTGCGAAATCCCTGCCCTCCTGCCCAATGACACTGTGTCCCCTGGCAGGGCCCAGTATTGAGCCCCCAGACCAGCCCAGGCTCATTCCTAGTGCCCTACTTCTACCCTGTTACCTCCCAGACCCCCTCACTGCTATCCACAGGCCCCCATTCCCTCAGATTGCTTGCAGGAAGCCACCTTGAGCTCACCTTGTGGACTTGTTCTTTCCTCTCTGAAACTGTCCTATATCAAGTATGTACAGTTGTCCTAATATTATCTCGCAGCAATTCCTGCTGTGTGACATTTCAGAGATTCAGGACACCCGCAAATTCAAATCCATGCCCTCTCTTCACAGTCTCTATGACTTTGTCCTGTGCTCCCCACGCACATGTACCTCCTGCCTGTCCCTGCCCCAGAGCCCCACACAAAGACCAGGTCCTCACCTTCACAGCCCTTGGCCCAACCTGTCCCTCATCTGCCTCCCGCTGTCCCTCCTGGCACTGCCTGCACTCCCCATCCTTATATACACAGCAGAGATTTCACCCATCCCTAGCAGGCCTCCATGGCTAAGTCCTATCTCCAGCACTAAGTCCCAACCTTGGAGCTCTGGGAGCGTGTGCTACCTGCACCATATCACTTTGCCATCATACGATCACGTGTACTGCCGTATGAAGGATGCTCTGCCCACAGAGAGGTCAGGCTCCTACAGGGAGGTGAGGCACCTCTGCATAAAGCCACACCTGTGAGGAAAAGGAAAATAAAGATGGTGATAGTGAGCTGGGGCAGGCAGGGCAGGTCCTCGTTCAGGGCCTGCAGCCACGATGACCACACTTGTCATATCACACTGCTGATCTTCACATGAAGGACGTTTTGAAAATTAGAAGTAAATACAAACAGTGAGAACATTACATAAGAAGGATGTTGTCTTGATGGTTTTGCCCTGTGGTGTGTGGGGGCCGGTTGTTTATTACCACCTTCATTTCCTGCAGGACCAGCAGAGAACATGCTGCACACATGATGTAGACAGGTGAGTTCAGGTGCTAGGCACTTCCCTCATAGTTTCTGGGAAGATAGTGAGCCTCAGGGATTCATGCCCCCCGGTTCCTGCCCTGCGGGTTTGCACCCTCTCACCATCAGGAGTGGCTGCTTCTTAGGAAGACAGCAGCCCATGTGGCTTTGGTACTGATCAGAGATGCAGATTTGAAAGATTTAAGTAAAGGGGCATTTCTTCTGACTCCATATTCACACCTATTGGCCATATTTGCATGCTTTTACAGGTGCCTGTACTTAACACACATACAAACAAGTGTGCTGGACACACATGTACTTACACTTATTTCCAATGGCCTCATCTATTGAAGACTTTCTCTCTTCATCTCAAGTGCACTTGTCATGACATGGGTCTGCCCTCCAGGGTGTTGAGCTTGCCCAGTCCAGGAAGAGTAGAGACGTCCCACCCAGGGGAGCAGAGTTCCATAAGAACTCTCCTACTCAGGCCATTCCTTCATGGTGCACATCTGCCCCATGTGCTGCCCAACCATTGCTGAGGAAATGCCCTGATCATTCATTTCCAAAAAACATAGAAAATACAATTAAATGAAGCAGGGAAAGGTCAGGTGCAGAGGTCAAGGGTGCGGTTTCTGAAATCCTGCAGAGCTGGATGCTGGGCTCTGGTTGGCACCTGGCCTGAACCAATCATGGCCCGTGTGGTGTCCTGAGCCACCTCGCCTATCAGCAGAGCAAGGCAGCAGCCGCGTGAGCCCCTAGTCAAGGGCACAAGCTGTAGGTGGTCCTGGGACCATGGGGCCTGGTGGATCACGAGGCCCTGGAAGGTCCATATCTCTGAGTCGGGTCCCAGGAATGGGCTCTAGCAGTGGATCTGCACCCCCATGGTGGCTGTGGGGTCAGACTCTCAGTAGCTGTGTCAGGTGCTCTTGGGGCTGCAGAGACTACTCTTCTCAGGAAGGGCTGGCCCAGGCCCCCCGTGCTCCACCATTTCCCTGTACACCTCACACCCAGAAGCATTCTCTAGCTCCCTACATACACGGAAGCCATGAGGGCACTCATCAATGACCATGGAAGCCCTGTCTGTGGACACAGTATCTACCGTTTATTCTCTGAGTGCTGCTGTGTCCCTGGGGCCAGCTCCGGGCTTGCCCTGCATGAGCCTCTCCAGCCACCAGAATCTTACTGCCCTACTGACCCTACGTCCAGAGCTTACCTCAGGGAGCCAAGATGCAGGGAGGTCCCTTGCTCGAGGTCCCCCAGGATGTATGCTGTCATTGCTAACTTTCTGACTTTTAGGTCCTGTGCCAGCTGCAGGCAGGAGCAGGGAGGACATGGACACATGCACGGTGCCTGGGGGACGCTCACAGCTCCATGCAGGAGCAGGAGGCTGCTTCCCCCGAGGTGACCAGGTAGGGTGTGTGGCATGAGCAGACAGGGTCCACGGAGCCAGCAGGAGATCTCCCAGCCTCTGAAATAGTTAGGAAATGCCCTTCATACCTGTTTGTGAGACTGACCAGCCTACTGTGCTGCAGGGGTGGGGGGGGGTAGGGGGAGCGGTTAGAGAAGGAAGCAGGTGCACAGGCAAGAGTCAGACGCCCTGGGAAGTGCTGATGTTCTTGCTTCCCGAGCTAACCCTGCATGTGGCCCCAGCTGTGTCACAGAGAGGATGCCCTGGGACATGGACCAGTGTCCACCCCAGTTGTCCTACTTAGCCTTGTGACCCCAGACCACTCATCTAGCTCCTCTAGGGTTTAACTTCCTCCTGAAGAGTCTTTCCCTTTAAGAGTTGTCCTCAAGATTATGCAAGAAACAGCTGGAGGCACCTGCTGTGCATTCTCAAATGCATCCACCACCCAGCGCCAGTGTTCTTGGAAGCCATGACCACCCTCTTCCTCTGTAGGCTCCCGCTGTGGAAGCGAGGCTCTCGGCAGCCCCCCATCCTACCACGGTGCCAGGCCACCAGCATTGCGGAGCTGGGTCTGCCTGCCTGCATATCCCTGCTGCACATGTTAATGTATATGCACCGTTGAGTGCAAGGTCAACTTCATGAGTCAACTTGGCTGGGCCAGGGTACAGGGTGCTCAAATATTCGGTCAGACACCAGTCTAGACATTTCTATGAAGCTATTTTTCAGATATGATTAATATTTTAATTGGTAGAATTTGAGGAAAACAGATGACCCACCAAAATGTGGTTGGGCCACATCCAATCAGTTGAAGTACTAAAGAGAAAAAGACAGAGGTCCCCCAAGAAGAGAGAATTCTCCTGATGCCTCAACTCCTCTTGGGTCTGCAGCTTGCGGGTCTGCCCTGTGGGTCCCCACGATAGTGGAGCCAAATCCTTATCATCCATCTCTCTCCCTCCCTCTGTCCCTCCTATTGGTTTTGTTTCTCTGGAGAACCCCGGCCGATACACCATTTAATTTAGGTTCGACCACATTACGGTGGTCTGTTGCTGCTACCAACCCACTCCTAGGCCCTCCAATCATTCATTCACGGGGCATCCACTAGGAACCGATTACTCGGTGTCCACCGGCCAGGTGAGGAGATTGCTTGCATGTCGCTAGAAGATCAGCTCAGTACACAGACTAGCAGGTGCAGGAAGGCAGTGCATGGTCTCTGTCATGGTTACGTAAGACAGGAAGCATAACGCTTCAGTGGCATAAATGTCATTTTTCAACAGATCACACAATAATACATAAGTTTATTGGAACCTTGGTTATGAATCCAAATCACGATCTGTCACTCGTCATGATGTCAGCCACTTTATGAACAAAACCCCCAGGTCCGTAGTCGGTGATGCCAAACCTCATTACAGGTGCCGCCTGTTGGCCCGAGGGCACTCACTGCTGCAGACGTGCTGCAGGTTGTAGACATTTCTCTCCCATTCAGTTAAATGGTGCACCGTCCTTTACAGAAGGTCCAAGGGTCTGAGGCCTCACCCGTGTTTTCACACTGTCACCCCATCCCGCTGATACCACCGTTTGTGCTGTTACCACCTCTGCATCCTTCCAGATGGGAGTCCAAGGAGTGTGCTGGGCCCGCTCCTGGTGATGCGCTCTTCCCTGGGCATCCGTCAAAGGGCAGAAACGCCCAAGCCTCCAGGTCTATGTCCTCAGTCTGTGGTTAGGGCACGCACTGCAGGGATGCTTCCTGAGTGAATGAATGAATGCTGTCAGATGTGTAGATTGCTTCAGAATAGCCAGTGGGATGCCATCAAATAATTTTTTAGGTAAGACTTTCTGAAATTTAAAAATCATATATATATACACACATATTCATACAGACGCATATATAGATTTGCACTGTGTAAGGCGTAGTAAGCAGGAAATCAGTAATTCAGCTTTCCAGCCTGAGGACAAGAACCCCCCTCAGGTCCCCATCGTGCCCATAAAAGGCACAGTAGTTGCCATCCTGAGAAATGCAGGTGTGTATCTCACGCACTTCACATGCAAACGCAGAGGGAAGAGAGAGGGATTTGATTCTATTCTGCACATTACCCATCACACCACGTGAAACTTCTTGAAATGAAGAAAAGCAACGAGAAATACCCCTGCCAAGTCGTTCTTTAGAAAAATCCCTTTTCGTTGATTTTGAAATTTTGAAACAATACCACATAAGCGTTTCCATTCTAGAATAATAGACTTTGGAAAAATTAACATTCTTTTCCACTAAGTTGAATTTGAATGTAATGTAATTTGCGATCACCGGGGAAGAAGATGAGACAAGGATAATTAATTATATTATGTGTGTGAAGCAAAGTCCGAGTAGAAGCATTTACAGAGACATTAGTGTGTATTGAAGCAGCAGCAGCAGAAGACAGCTGACAGCTGGTTCACGTTAAAGTAATTCTGACTTGGAATACCCAGACATAAATTCTCTGTAAAAGAATACAGATTATGCTCTGCCTCGTTCTGTAGAGCACGAGGGGATGTCACCTGACCCAAGGCCCTGTGTGCCTGGTCGCCTCCCGGCCACCCGCAGGCCAAGAGCATGTCATGAGGTCCCATAGGCCTAAGAAATATGTATGTGATTTTGCCATGACCAGATTCTGTGCCATTTTCTAGAGGTGTGTTTGGGGGAAGGAAAGGAAGACACTGGGGAATCCTGATGGCAAATACAGATGCAGCCCAGAGGGGAGACGATGATGGGGCATTCCTGGGTTTCTGAATGATGCCATTTCCACCCATCGTGGGTGAGGTCATGGGTGGAAGCAGGCCAGTGGAGCAGATGCCGTCCCATCCCTTATCAATGACAAGGGAAGTGTGATTTCACTCTGTGGGATCCTGGATTCTGAAACAGTTCAGCTTCCCCAGTGATGGATGAACTGATTCATTCCCTCTTTTGTAAATATCTGAAGTCATATTCTTCTTCAGGATAAAGTTTGTCTAAGAAAACTGAAGATTGTGCAGTCAGACCCCATTGACCCTACAGGTCATAGACCAGCAATATCAGCGCTGAGGCCCATTGGAGGAGTGGACGCCAGGGATGTCCCCCTGGGGAGAGGGCATGGGTGGGAGTCCAACACCGCTCCTCCAAGACCAGGTCACGTTTCTCCATCTGAGCATGTGCATCACCCCAAATTAATTCAACTGGGAGAAACATATTGTGTGGGCAAACCAAATGCTCCTATTTCATCTTTCAGTTTTTGGAAATATTATCCATGTAGACTGAGTGGTGTGGAACGTGGTTCCAAGCTCCTGCTGCCTCCCTGTGAGAGGGGCTGGCAACAAGGGGCCACACAGCACCCCGCCTGGGGAGGAGACATCCTTGCCTGTCCTCCGAGGACACACTGCCATGTAACCTAGGGTCACAGGCTGTTCCACACGTGGGACTTTCCTGGTCTGTGTGGGAAGGGATCTGTTTGGAGGGCTCCAGCGCCTTGTACCCATGACCCCAGAAGGAATTCCTGCTTCCTGTTGGCCCTTGAACCTTACAAACAAATCTTAGTATACCACGTGAAGTGGGGAAGGCTTGTCATACATGACAGGGCAGCTCAGAAGTAGCTGCAGGGAAGGGCATCAGGTGAATGACTGGGATCAGAGAGGGGGAAGTATCAGCCTGGGCCCCAGATTTCAGGCCTGATGCAGTCATGGACCCTGCACACTCTGAGTTGGAAATGATGCAGATGCAGCAAATCTGGATAAAAGGTCTGGACTGGTGCTTCTTGAAGCCCTGCATCCTGTCCAAAGGGGGCTGTCCCCAAACCTGAGTTTGGGCTCAGCAGAAAGGCTAGAGCTGAGCCTACGCAAGAGTGAGCTGCCGCAGAGAAGCAGGACCAGCAGGGATACACGTGTGTGCCGGGGAGGGGGCGGTGGGGGTGGTGCCACACACAGACACCACAGGGCACCAATGTCTGCAGGGCATTGGAGGAAGTACCGATGCACACACCCGCACACACACAGTACATGCACACTCACGCTCTCATGCTGTGCACAATGCAGTGTGCACACCCACACACTGTGCACACACAGGGTAGATGCACCCACACATGCACACACTTATACACCACACATGCATGCACACATAGTGCATACACTCACACATGCACATACACCACACATGCATGCACAAGCAGTGCACACACCCACACATGCACACAGCCACACACTGTGCACACACAGGGCAGATGCACCCACACATGCACATACTAACACACCACACATGCATGCACACGTAGTGCACACACCCAGTGCACACACTCACACACACCACACACTCTGCACATACCTCCAGAGCAGAGGGGCCCAGAGGAGGACCAGTGACCTCATACCAAGAAGGTCCAGGCTAACTCAGGCAGAGGTTCCCCAGCAGTAGGTGGCAGGAGGGAGCAGACTGGTTTGTGTTGTCTCCAGAGGCAGGCCCAGGAGGGGCTGTGGCTGAAGGCCACAAGTGCCTCTGCAGGTTGCCGACCCTCAGCACACACGCCTACCAAGGCAGGCCTGTCCCCAAGAGACATTCAAGAGAAGGGATCCCCGGGCAGCCCCAGTGGTGCAGCTGTTTAGCGCCACCTGCAGCCCGGGGCATGATCCTGGAGACCCGGGATCGAGTCCCACATCGGGCTCTCTGCATGGAGCCTGCTTCTCCCTCTGCCTGTGTCTCTGCCTCTCTCTCGCTCTCTCTGCATCTCTATGAATAAATAAATAAAATCTTAAAAAAAAAAAGAGAAGGGATCCCCTTGTGCCATCGGGTTCAACCTGCTAGGGCCCTGGGTGCACGTGGAGCAAATGTGCCACAGGCAGTAAGGAGGAGGTGGTGACCTGTCCCCCGTGAAAAGGGCAGGGACTCGTGCTCAGGTGGGACAGGTCCCAGCAGGGACGTCCATCCATGCACCATCTGTGTCCCTTCTTGGGCTGGAGGAGGCTGCAACACCGGCTGGCAGGTCTCACACGAAGGTGCCAGCCTTAGTCTTTGGCCTGCCCTCTCCGGATCATGAGCTTCCAGCCCGTTCTCTTTGGGATCTAACCCTCCTGTGTGAAACGCCTCCAGTCTGGAGGCATCCAACTGTGAGACTGGCCCCTCGGCAGTGGGGTGAGGGTGGGGGGTGGGGTCAGTTGATGGGATTCCTGCCAGGGCTCAGCTGGGCCATCCTGTCTATGCTAAGAGTGAGGAGGCTGAGATGAGCACACGGACACACAGACCATGGAGCTGCACGCAGCTGTCACTGCGGAGCATCTGGGCCTGCCCTTGCTGGGACTCATGCCGACGGGATGTGGATGCGCCCCCCTGCCTCTGCTGTAGCTGGGGCATCTTGTGTTTCCCCTGAGACGATGGCCCCTGTATACCAGAAAGAGAAGCTGATTTGGTGTTGACTTCAGGAAGAAGGAGAGGCAGAGGCACAGCATCTGCAGTGATATCGGCTCGGGTGAGGCACAGGACCGGTGCCATCCCCACGTCACCTGATGTGCGTGTCCTCTTCCCATGGGGCCAGCAGAGTCCTCCACTGGGATGATGCTCCTGGGGAGTCAGGATGCTCTTCTCCTGAAGGTGCCCTGTCCACACTTAGTGGGCTTACCCTAAACTCAAGATCATGATGACTTGCCCAATTATCAGGAGACCACATTCAAAACCCAGCAATTTTAATGGAAATTGTGTTAGATGTTGTATGGTGATGGAATGTATATAAGGCGATGAGTTATACCCTTAAATATTCAAGTGTGTTCACCATCGTATATTTACCATTATCCTGGGATCTGAAAAAAGTTCATTCTGAGGATTCCTGAGTGGCTCAGCAGTGGAGCGTCTGCCTTCGGCTCAGGGTGTGATCCCAGGATCCAGGGATCGAGTCCCACGGTCAGTCTCCCTGCATGGAGCCTGCTTCTCCCTCGGCCTGTGTCCTTGTCCCTCTCTGTGTGTCTCTCAAGAATAAATAAATATTTTTTTTAAAAAAAGTTCGTTATGCAATGAAAGTTTGAAATAACAGAAGACTGAAGGAAAAAAAAATATAATGAAGTATTTGTTCAGGATTCCAAGTAAAATCTGCATGTTCACCGCACAGCCGACCCTCGTGTTCACTCACTGCACAGCCTCAGAAAGGCATCAACGTCCCCACACACCAGGGACGTGACGAGAAAGAAGAAAGCCAGATGGTGAAATAAACCACAGCTTCGCAGAGTGGCCTTGGAACCTAGAAATCACTCAGGAAAGCGTCTGAGTCCGCGTCCCGCACAGAGGAGGTGCCCGATGAGCAACGGTTACTGTCGTCCACCCTTCTCTGAAAGGCTCAGGCACAAAAGGAACACCAGGTACACCCCACCCCGTAAGAGAATTCGCATCATCAAACTCGTACCTGCAGGAAGAGAAACACCTGTGCATGAGCCATCTGTGCAGAGACCGACTCAGTGGTCAAAGGAGCAACAGGCTGTGTGGGGAGAGGCCGTGGCTTAGTGGAACCTGGTGGGACCCACAGCCCTGTGGTCCCCTCCCTGTTGTCCGGTGAGCACGCAGCCCTAACTACCCTGAGCTCGAGTGTGCTCCTCAGGCAGCCCTGTATCGGCCTCTTCGCCCTTAAGAATGTTCTGTAGCTCTAGGACATACACCCTGCAGGTCGGCAAGTTCTCTAATGTATGGACAACAGCATTTTCAGAAACAAACCATACCGATCAGAAATCTCACGTCAAACCCACATTCAAGAAAACCTCCAGAAAGCGAAATCTATATAGAACATAAAAATAACCACTTAACCAGGACCATCTTAAGAAACAGGAATAGAATATGAGTCTGGCTATTCCTGTAACTGTAGCTTGAACACCATAACCCATCTTAGGTGAAAATCTAAAAATAGGGTTTTTTCCCCCCCGAGAATTCCATTTATTCACAATTAACCAAAACCAAAGCAAAATGGTCAGATCATTATCCTGATTACCCTCATTACTGCATGTATGCAAAACCAAACGCAAGCCCATGGGGAAGTCTGTAAATGTGATATTGGTTAGAAGGTTCTTGCCAAGATGCCTGACTTCAGAGACGTGACCGACTTACTTCCATTTTCCCAAGCTCATTTGTAAATGATTAGAATAAAATAGCATTTGTCGTTTTAAAGCTCAGAGCTTAACTCTTACATAAAAAACATGGACTACCTGCTAACATGGGGTAAAGGCTTTGGGTATTGAAATCATGCTCCCTCAGTGCTGTGAATGCCTGGAGGCTGAGGCTCAAACTGAGGCTGGAGGCTGGAGGTTGAGGTTAGAAGTTTGGAGGCTGGAGCCTGAGGCTGAGACTGAGGCTGGGACTAGAGCCTGAGGTTGAAGTTGGAGGTTGGAGACTGAGAGTGTAGGGTGAGCCTGGAGGCTGGAAGCTGAGGTGGAGGTTGGAGGCTGGAAGCTGAGGTTGAAGTTGGAGGCTGAAGGTTGAGTGTGGAGGCCGAGGCTGGATGCTGAGGCCGGAGGTTGAAGTGGAGGCTTAAGGCTGAACGTGGAGGCTGAGGCAGGAGGCTGGAGGCTGGGTTCCACCCAGAAGCCTCAGGCAGCCTCATGCCTCTGAAAAGCATGAATGCAATTGAGCATAGGGTCCAGAGTCCCACTTTCCTGACCCTACAGGGGACAGAAGGCAGGAAAATGCACCAGAGGCCCTTTGGGTGAGTATCACCAGGATGTAAGTTAGATCCGTATACAGTTGGCAACACGTGGAGGAGTGGGGTGTGCGGGACCTGAGGGAGTTGATGGACATCAGTGAAGGGAAGTCGGTCCCCTGCCCCAGCCTAGATAAAACCACATGAGATCCAGCGATGCTTTACGGAGTGGGGTTCCCGGGTGAGCGGAGGTGGCAGTGGGGCGGCTAGTGCAGCACAGCCGCTACCGTGAACGGTGCCATCAGAGTTCCAGAGCGCGGGTGACACGGCAGGACAGTCTGCGGGGGCTCAGGTGCACCCAGAAACACAAGGGCATTCCCCAGGAAAAAGCACGTGTGCATTGCAGGTGTTGTTGGGAAAACCCTCTGCTTCCGTTCCAGGGGATATGAGGTTCTGTAAGAAAAATCGACAGACAAACTCTGATGGCTCGGACTCGGGAATCAGGCAGACACTTTCTCAAGAACGAGGAGGTGACTGTCCTTTCCAGGACCACAACATTTGCCAAGGTACACTCCAAGCGTCCGAGTGAAAACTGGAGCTTCTGGCCTGTAAACCTGCTAATCGTCCCATCCGTGAGTTTTCTGGTAGCGGTGGTGACGTTAACAAAACGATTCTGAACAGAAGGTTGAATGAGATGTGATGATGTTTGGAAGATCTGCATATACCTCAGCTGACCGATATTTCTGGAAGAACCATGCGTGATGCTATAACGTGATGCCGGGGGAACAGGTGTGCTCACATGGTATGGCAGGTCGATGAGGCAAATGCAGAACCCAGACCTTCCAACTTGGGGGCTTCCAGGTCCCCAAGTGCAGCTCACTTTCAGGAAACTACCACCACAGGACCTGCCGGAGAACAACAGCCAGTTTCCTGGAAAGGCTAATTTCTTAAAAATAATCCTCCCTCTTCTGTCTACTTACCTGAAGGATGCTTGATATTCTTTGCACACTTCGATCAAAACATCCTATCGACACAGACTTAACACGAGGGCAGGTGGGAGACCCTGGCTGCCTTCTGCAAGCCCACTCTGGATTGTGAGCAATGTGAAGTAATGCCAGCTCTTGCCACTAAGGATTGTTTGGCTTGAAAATTACATTTATTTTTCATTAAACGTTACTCATGTTGACAAATAAGAAATGGGTTGATTAATGTGCTTTTAAGCTTTAAAACCTCTTCAGTTTTAGTTTCTGATAGGATAAATATCAAAAGGTACAGCGTACTCTATCAATTCACTTTCCCACTACAGAGTGACTGGTTCCTACCTTTGTTCTTTTCTGAACTTTTAAAATGCAGACCTTAAAGAAAACAAGTAATAAAAAAGGAATGTAGACCTTGCCCCAGAGTTAATATTTTCAACCTCAGGATAAAATTTTATTTCGTACTTAAATTCAATGTGTAAAATGAATATCAAATGTTGTATTTTTTAAAAAAAGATTTTACTTATTTATTTGTGAGACACACACACAGAGGCAGAGACACAGGCAGAGGGAGAAGCAGGCTCCCTGCCGGGAGCCCGATGCGGGGCTCGATCTCGGGACCCGGGATCATGCCCTGGGCCAAAGGCAGATGCTCAACTACTGAACGACCCAGGTGCCCCTCAAATGTTGTATTTTGAGCCAAGTTTTTACATAAGTGAATCTTTAGTGGGCCGCTAGCACCACTTAAGTGGGTGCACCATTCGGCAGCTTAACCATCACACATGAGCCAGATGGTGCGGCCCATCGGGCCGCTGATGGTCTCACCACTCTGCACGCCCACCACTCCTGGGGTAGGTATTGCTCAGCAAGTATGTTTTCCCCAAAATGAAGTTCTAGTCACTGTAAGATTCATTGTATTTTCCTTTAATTGCAATATTTTATTCATTTCATATCCAGTTATTCTTACCCTAGGAAAATCATTCAAATTCAGTGCTCCATTTCAATTTTTAATAAAGCAAACTAAACAAAAACTAACCTCTGAAAAAACAAAACACATACTTGCAAGACTAATAAATTCCTCTCCCCCGTCCCCTCTTCCCCTGGGACCCGTGATCAATCCCTAAACCCTGAAAAACAAATACAAATAAGGCATTATTTTGCTTGTTGTTGGTTTTTGCTTACGTTTCCCTCTGTGTCTGGCCCTTCCCTTTGACCAGCATTCCCGGAGAACTGTTCTCAGTTCTTAGAGACTTGGAGATGGAAAGCTCTCTCTTCTCACAGATGGAGAAAGGCAACTTTTATGAGGTTTTCAGCTCCTGGGTGAATCACTCAAAATTTTGCATTCATGGCAATTACAGGAAATATTTTCCTACATGTTGGAAATTATCGAAGATCTCCATTGGATTTTATTTTTATCTTCAAAATAGCAAATCCACAAGCCCCTGCTCTGCAGGTAAAATACTTTCTGTGGGCCCGACCATGCACCATTTTATCCTATTGGAAAAGCCGAATCCGGCTTGTACCCCACACTCATTGGCAATAAATCCTGGTCACAACATCCCCATGGTGCTCCCAGTCCCCGGGACACAAAATGTGCATTCCTCGTGCAAGGATCCGACTTGGAATTGCAATGGGAAAGTCACCTGTGTCGTGATCTTTCCTTGTTGGGAAGAGTCTCAGTTACCTTCCTGCAGTCTCATCATTACATAACGACGGGATGTCGGTTCCTGACAGCTTCGCCATGGGCCTCCCGTCGCCTGCAGGGAGGACAAATTCTAGTATGATCCATCCCTTTAGGCTCTCAGGATCCTGAGGACCTTTCCTGTACTCTGCTTTGCTCTTTGATAGATTGGTGACTGTGATTGGTTTTTAGTAGATACGTCGTGATTAGCAGGAATGTAACAATATCGTAAACAACAAAACAAAAAAAATGGCACTTAATACAAATTCAGACCCGTTATTTCTGGTCCCTGCTACAGAGAAGTCCATGTGCGGTCAGTGCTGACCCAGGCTTCCTTTTACAGCCTCAGGCTCTTCTTTTAAAGAGTGTTTGCTGTTATTTGCACACCCATCGGGTCATGCACCCACACATCGGTCTGCCCAGAATATTGACAACCGAGTGTTTCCTGACCAATGCCAAAATAGTCCAATAAATTACAGCTCCCTTAATGAACCAGCTCCCCCTAAATGAATGCCAGATGTTTTACAGGTGGGCTGATAGAATGCCACAGTCCCCTGGTTCCCATAAATAATAGGAAAGCCGTCAAGGAGAATAAGCAAAGATAGATCATCAGCATTCCTGCTTGTTAACTCTTTGTCAACTAAAAAGTCCTACTTTCTTTATATCAAGATAAAAGAAATGGTAGTAATGGATGACAACTTCTGGCTGATATTTCTATGTAGTAGAATAAATGGGGCTTTGCTCTCGGCATCTAGACGATGCTAAGATGTGAGCATGCCATGGGGGAGGCAGGATGCTGTTGCAGGAGTACAGGGGTCGCTGGGTGCAGGGGCCACCCAGTTAGACAAGCTGTGGCCCACACGTCCTCCATGCCTGGGCCTTCCCTGCAGGACCCGTTCCTCAGACCGGCCTGACGGATGCACACACCTGGCCCCAGAGCCCTCCCATATCTGCTCTCTCTACACACTTGCTTTTTCTAGAAATTTCATGTAAACAATACCATACAGTGTATTGCCTTTTGTGTCTGCCTTCTTAAATTCTGCGTACTATTTTTTTGCTATCCATCCAGTCTATTGAATGTACTTCATGGGTAAAGAGTATCCCACGGTATGGCTAGACTGCTGCAGCGCGTTCATTCACTGGTCTCTTGATGGATATTTGGGTCTCTTCTCATTTTGGCTGTTATGAGAAATAGCATGATGGGCAGTCAGAGGCCGGTCTTTGCGTGGACATGTGCTTCCGTGTATCCCGGAGTGTATGCATAGGACCTCAGGGCTGGATCATAGGGTAGGTGGATGCTAATCTCTTTAAGGGACTGCTAGACTGTTTTCCAGAATGGCTTCACTATCTTACATCCCCCCAACAATGCATGGAGGTCACTGTACTTTGCCAGCCCCGAGTCACATCAGACATCTTGGTTATGGACATTCTAGTGGGTCTGGGGTGGCAGCTCACACGGCTGGTCTTTGTTTTCAAAGGGTATTTTTGCTGGTGTGAGATTCTTGGTTGACAGGTCTTTATTTGTTGTTTCATTACCCTCGGACTTAAAAAAGTCTTCTATTTTTACCTTTGTGTGTGTTGGGCTACTTTTAAGATTTTTCTCTTCATCACTGGACTTCAGCGATTTGATTGTGATCCACTTTGGTAGACACCTCTGGTGTGTCTGAGCTTTCTGGATCTACTGATTTGGAGGGTTTTTTTTTGTTTGTTTGTTTGTTTGTTTGTTTTATCAAATTTAGAAATGTTTTGACCATGATTTTCTCGAATATTCTTGTCTCACTATTTCTGAGACTCCAATTGTTAGTATGTTCTAACTCTTGATACCATTCTTACCTCCAAGAGAAACCTCAGCCTTGGGGCTGGTCTGGGGCCTTGCTGTGACAGTCAGCATGCCTGCGATGTGTGAGCTGCACACATGGGCATCCAGCGGTGGGGACCGCTCACAGGGGATATGCATGCAGAGCCGGGTTCCAGGATGGGCATTGGTCTCCGATGACTGATGTTCCACTTCAGAAGTGTTAAACACAGGTGTGAAATTACTGGGAAGAGGCTGCTGTCCTGGGGACGGCCACTTAACTCCCTGCGTGTTCCCTGCAAAATCTGTGTGCCACAGAGCATCCGTTTTCTGCTGGAACCTCCAGCCCGAGGTGCCGAGTGCAAGGTGGAGACACCAGGCCACGGTGGCTCGAGCATCTTGGGTGTTTTCTCCACTGGAAGTAGCTCTTCTCTCACACACATGCACACAGGCAATGGGCAGTAGAAAAAGCATGTGTGGCCTCAGAAATCCGATCCTGCAGCCTGTCTGCTGACACATCAAGTGTCAGAACAACGATCGTTCACCAAGGGTGACGGTAACCGCCAGCAATTCCCCTCCTTGATGCCATGTGTGAGGGGCTATGCAGGCACTTTCTCACATGTGCCCCTCAACCCCAAGGAGGGGGGGAGAGAACATGTAGAGAAGGTGGTCTCTATGGAATTCCCTAGGTTACATCAAACATGACTATTTATACTGCTGCTTCGCAGTACTGTTTTACATTCTGTAACTCTTTTTTTTTTTAATCAATCTCAAAGGCAAAATTGTCACAACCATACATCTTTGGACTTTTCTCCATTAAGTTCCTCATCACAAAGCATGCATTCGTTTCTTTTAAATCATTGGAGTTTCCTGTGCGGGGACAGAGGAGTGGCGGCCGTGGCGGGAAACCACTCTGTTTCCTCTGCAGGGAAAGAACACCTCACTTCCTTCTGTTCACACATGAAAAGTAGCTATTCTGATGACTTGGTGGCCAGGCTTCGTGGCCTTGACTCAGTGATGATGGCCACGGTCCACGCAAGTGTGTCGACAGCCACATTGGGCTGCCTGCAGCCTCGAACCCAGTGCCCTCAGGCTATACATGGCTCCCGACTCCATACGACAGGGTGCCAGGCAAGAACTTTCCTCACCTCCCCCCAAAAAACCCACTGGGATCCTACCAGTTTCTGAGAAAGGGATGCAGTGTGTTTCCAGGTATGTGAGATGCAATTTCATGCATGACAGCTCAATAAAGCGTATTTAATATATTCTTTTCTCCAAATTTAAACCAGACACCTGGCTTGAGTGAAATTTCCAGTTGAGTTTCTATCCCTCCAAGCCACTGACATTTGTAACTGTTCACATGCTAACCCAAACCACTCACTCATTCACCTTAGTAAAAGCATATTTTTGGATTTTATGTGCTGGGATTGGACATCAAAGAATCGCTTTTATTGTAGAACTTTTACTAGCCAAGTCTGAATTTAGAACAGGCCTAGCTCAGCAGCAAATGGATCTGGCCAGCAGTGTGCTCAGTAATAAAACAGGTGAGCTGGGATCCATCAGATTCTAAATTGAAATTTTCCCCCCTCTGGGACTTTTAGGAAGCATCCTGGTCGTTTAGCACATGACATGTGTCTTTCCTTTGCTCAGATTACTTTTCTTTTTCTCTCTCAGAAGTGACTTCCCCATCACACAGCATCGAGGCTGCCTGGGGGAGGTCCCTAGACAGCCTCAGAGGTGCAGTCGAGCCACGCTGGAGGTCTGTGGCTGTGGATCAGACAGGTATATGTCAGATTCAATAAGCATATTAAATGTGAAAATAGAAAGCGGGGCGCCTGGGTAGTTCAGTCGGTGAAGCGTCTGTCTTCAGCTCAGGTCATGATCTCAGGGTCCTGGGATCGAGTCCTGCATCAGGCTCCCGCTCAGTGGGGGACCTGCTTCTCCTTCCCCTCTGTTGCTCCCTCCTGCTTGTGTACTCTCTCTCTCTTTGACACATAAATAAATAAAATCTTAAAAAAAAAAAAAAAGAAAGAGAGAGACCTGTTCAGGTTTTCTACTTCTTCCAGTTCCAGTTTTGGTAGTTTGTGGCTTTCCAGGAATGCGTCCATTTCTCCTAGATTGCCTAATTTATTGGCGTACAGCTGCTCATAATATGTTTTTAAAATCGTTTGTATTTCCTTGGTGTTGGTAGTGATCTCTCCTTTCTCATTCATGATTTTATTAATTTGAGTCTTCTCTCTCTTCTTTTTAATAAGGCTGGCTAATGGTTTATCTATCTTATTAATTCTTTCAAAGAACCAACTCCTGGTTCTGTTGATCTGTTCCACAGTTCTTCTGGTCTCGATTTCATTGAGTTCTGCTCGAATCTTTATTAACTCTCTTCTTCTCCTGGGTGTAGGATCTATTTGCTGTTTTTTCTCCAGCTCCTTAAGGTGTAAGTTTAGGGATCCCTGGGTGGCGCAGCAGTTTGGCGCCTGTCTTTGGCCCAGGGCGCGATCCTGGAGACCTGGGATCGAATCCCACGTCGGGCTCCCGGTGCATGGAGCCTGCTTCTCCCTCTGCCTATGTCTCTGCCTCTCTCTCTTTCTCTGTGTGTGACTATCATAAATAAATAAAAATTTAAAAAAAAAGGTGTAAGTTTAGCTTTTGTATTTGAGTTCTTTCCAGTTTTTGAATGGATGCTTGTATTGCGATGTATTTCCCCCTCAGGACTGCTTTTGCTGTATCTCAAAGATTTTGAACGGTTGTATCTTCATTCTCATTAGTTTCCATGAATCTTTTTAATTCTTCCTTAATTTCCTGGTTGGCCCTTTCATCTTTTAGCAGGATGGTCCTTAACCTCCACGTGTTTGAGGTCCTTCCAAACTTCTTGTGATTTAGTTCTAATTTCAAAGCATTATGGTCTGAAAATATGTGGGGGACGATCCCAGTCTTTTGGTATAGGTTAAGACCTGATTTTTGAACCAGTATGGGTCTATTCTGGAGAAAGTTCCATGAGCACTTGAGAAGAATGTGTATTCAGTTGCGTTTGGATGTAAAGTTCTGTAAATATCTGTGAAATCCATCTGGTCCAGTGTATCATTTAAAGCTCTTGTTTCTCTGGAGATGTTGTGCTTGAGAGAGAAAGAGAGAAATGCGCGAGGCCCTCTTGAACCACAAAGAAGGAAACGTCCTTCCTCTGCTTCGTCCCATTCCCAGTCGTGGTTGCTCCAAGGTGATGGGCCAGCTCTGTGTTGGCTTCATCAGCTCAAGGAGCAGGCAACTATTTTTACTCCCATCACCTGGGAGCCAGCTGGGAGCCTCCCCACAGAAACACCTCCGGCCTCATCCTTATTTTTCTAGTCCAAATCCCTAAAAACACCTCTGGAAATTAAAAAAAAAAAAAAAAACCTATTACTCTGCTTAGATGCAAAGGGCATGCATAACCTTTCTCCTTCATCTCTTGGGATAAGCTCTCGGATGATCTCATCCTGCGGGGTTGTAACATTCCCCCCTCCTCTCCCTGGAAACAATCACTTCGGGAGATGGATTCAGACCCTGTTCCTGTCTATACGAAGGTAGATTCTATGAGGGACAATTGCTTTTTCTCTAGAACAAAATGGTAACATCTGTAAATCAAACTCAAAGCTTTGAGGGTGTTTTGCCTAAAAATTCCAACACAGCACTTACTTTTAAATATTCTGCATAACTGAATAAGAAAGATTGCCCGCATGCTCACGTGGTTCTCCGGACGTCTGGTATTAATCATCGTCCCTCAACCCGCCCCTGCCGGGGTGCATGAAGCCTGCTCCCGGCTCTCCGAGGCAGACAATGCCTCCCAAGAACGGTTTCGGACGATCGCTTTTTCTCCTTTTTAAAATGTTGCTGTTTATCGCTAACCGTGGAGCTAGAGGGAGACTCCCCAGGATGAATTTAGACTCATTCACAAAGGGGAGGCTGCCTGGGGAGGCCCTGATCACAGCCGGCATCGGCTTGTGGTTGGCATGGACAGAGGGAATGTTTTTGATGAAAAATGTCAAGTGATTTTTCTCTCCATAAAAGTTTGAAAAAGAGGAAATTGACTTACATCAAAATAAAAATGGAAATTTTTCAGTTTTTACGCAAGGGAAAATCTGACTGGAAAGTCACGAGCGTTGGCTATTGAGGACGTGCCAGCGCCATGAGGGGCAGCTTGCTGTGGCCTCGGGGTCTGGGGGTTCGGGGGTCTTGGGGGTCCGGGGGCCCAGGGAGCAGAGTGCTGGACACCCCGGCTGGCTGCCCAGGCAACCCCGGACGCTGCTATTCACATCCTCAGCTGGTCAGAAGCTCGCCGCCGTGTTGGGCCCCTTGGTGGACCCTGGTAAGGCGCAGAGCAAGGTATTGTCCCCTCTGGTGTTGGGAGGGACCTGGGGCCCCATGCCTGGCAGGTGAGGGGATGATCAGGGAAGCCTTGACTCTGAGGGCTTCCCAAAAAGTGCAGGGTAGAGCTGTGTGCGTGCTTGATTCTCCTGATTCCCCAGGAGACCCCATTTCTTATGGTCAATGGATATTTTAGAAAATGAGCATCCTATTTGTCTCATTGGACACACCTGCTCAGAATAATGGGGGAACCCCTGCGTGCTTGCTGAGGGCGCCCACTCCAACGTGGGAGCAAAAGCCCCTGAATTCCAAACCCTTCGGCTCATAGCAGGCTTGTCTCAACCTATGTGTCAACACGAGGAAACTTCCTAAGATCTTCGTGAGGTTCTATTCTTCCGATCACTCCTAGGAGGCACCAACTCAAACCCCACTGCTTGCTTAGCGCACGTTAGTTACCCTCCTTCACTTCACTTCTCGTCCACCGACGTCCTCAGAAGGGGCGGCCTGCCCATGGTCTGAGATGGACAGATGCATGAATTCAGATGAATTCAGGGGTCAACGTTTCCAAAGGTTGCCCAACCATTGAATAGCTGGATGGGGCCCCCAGTCAGGCGGGTTGAACAGTGACCAGGGTCGCTGATACTTGGGCAGCGCCGTGCAGTCCTGCCAGGCCTGGCGCCCACGCTGGCCGGCTCCCGTGTCGCTGAAAACCACCGTCCCCCCCCGCACTCTGCTCCCTCCAGAAGTCCCAATTCTGTCCTTAAAACAAACAAACACTTTGCACCGAACCGCTGTGTTAATCAAGAGACAGAGACCTCACACAAACGATGTTTTCCTGAGCGGGTGGTTACCGACTCCAGCGCTGGGTTAATGCGGAACAGCCTTTGAGGCTCTGGCCGTGTTTACCCTTCAAACGATATTTCTAGAGGAGAATGAGAAGAAATCAGCTGCACGAGTCCCTTTGAACCGTATCAAACCTAACATTTAATTTTGCAAATTAGAAGCTGGCTGCTAAGACATTCAAGCGGAGAGGTAAGTCTCGTCATCGGCACGGGTCTGCGGAGAGGCGGCGGCGGCCACGGCAGCGACGCTGTGCCTCCAAAGTCCTGGAAAAATGAGGGTCCAGGTCCTTGCCAGCAGAGACCGCCTGTCACTGCCGGGCACCTTCAGGGGACGAGGGCGTGGGCTCCCTGCGTGCCCCGCCGGGGCAGCTGTGCTGAGTGATCTCCACCCATGCGGGCAAGAACGGAGGCTGCTTATTTTTATTTTATTTTTACTTTTTTAAGATTTTATTTATTTATTCATGAGGGACAGAGAGAGAGGCAGAGACACAGGCAGAGGGAGAAGCAGGCTCCACACAGGGAGCCTGGTGCGGGACTCAATCCCAGGACCCCGGGATCATGCCCTGAGCTAAAGGCAGACACTTCAAGCCAAAATTCAACCACTGTTGTTGAGCCAAAGTTCAACCGTTGAGCCGCCCAGGTGTCCCTTGCAGGGACTGGTTAAATGTGAAGTCCTGCCTGTGCAGAGGCCCAGGGAGACCATGTCTTACTCAGTGTTTCACTCCATATCTGTCCATTTAAACAAAGTCTAGGGACCGCAACCACCGCCACCCCGCCATCCCCACCACCTCTCAGGGTCTTCGGTTTCTGGTTTTTGTCTTCTGAAAGGTCTGAACATAGGATTTGGAGCTGGAGGGGAAGTAGAGGCAGTGACCATTGAACTCTTCCTAAATACGGGACCGGAAACTGAGTGTACATCACACTTTAAAGGGTTTCTCTGGTTTTCCCTGTACCACGATCTTCACTGTACCACGAGCTTCCAGGAAGGAGTCCAGGGCCTGCCACTGAGAGGAGAGGAAGCTGGAAGTGTGGGTTCATGGGCCACACACACCCCCAAGCCCATATATATGCATAAATTTTCTGTAAAATCTCCATTCAAAAATTAGTCCCACAGGGGAACCCAGCACCCCACACTAACAACTTCCCAAATCCAAATGGAGGACATTCATTTTCTGGACAGGACATCCTAACTTTGAGTGCCCCGGGTAGATGCTACGTGTGCATTATGGGGACCCCGTGGTCCCAGTGCAGGCGATGGGGTCTTACCAGAGCTCCTACTATAATTGCCCATGTCTGTGCTGAACCACCACGGATGGACTCAGTGTGAAGGAGACAGACTTCCCACGCACGGCTGGGCCGGTGTGAGGATGACGTCAGGATGCTCAGGGAAGGAGCCCCCACACCTGGTCTCCGGTGCAGAGTCCACGTCCTCGGACAGGCCAGGCCTCGGCGTTTAGGGGTCACCGCAGCCGCAGGCTGACGAGCACGTGGCAGGCACTAAATAGGCTGATTCTCTAGGTTCCAGAACCTCCTGTGGGCTCAGATACAAACCCACCCTCAGCATCAAGGAGGCACGACGTAGGATAGACGGAAATTGCACCAATGTCCATTGTTGCCTGAGACGCTGTCTTCTTTCCACCTGGTGCGAGTTTGGGCAATGACCCCGGCCCAGCTCTGCGTTCACTATGTTCCTAAGATGAGCCCATCCCCACATGACCCTCCAGGGCCCACGTCTTTCTTGGTCATGTGGCCTTTCTTCCTGCAGCTGGCGCAGGGTTACCAAGCTCTCCGTGACTCTACCTTCGTCTTTGAAAGACCATTTCAGGGGAGTCTGGGTAGCTCAGTCAGTTCAGCACTGAGTCTTGGTTTCGGCTCAGGTCGTGATCCCGGGGTCATGGGATCAAGCCCCACAGAGTGTGGGGGGTGGCAGGGGGAATCTGTGCTCAGTGCAGAGTCTGCAGGAGATTCTCTCTCTGCCCCTTCCCCCCTAAGATCAATAAATGAATCTTTAAATAAGTAAAAAGCATTTCGAAACAAAAGTGTAACAAGGCTCTTGTCCTTACAACTTGTTGGGCAGAGGTGAGCAGCTTCTGCAGGAGAGCGCTGCCTGGTAAGCCCAGGGCCCTCTGCGGGAAGGGGCAGCGGGCTGGCCCTGCTGAAGGGGGGAAGGTCTGAGAGCCTCGTCAGCAAGTTGCCCAGTGTGGGCACCGCACTGACACGTCGCTCATGAGACCTCGAAACCCCGCAGACCTGAGCCCTGATGACGTAGTGGAGGGAGAGGTGTGGTGTCGGTCCCACAGACCAGCGGCAGGGGCCGGGCACGTGGGTCTCACGGGGGGAGTTCTCAGGCACACGCTCCCCACACTCTGTCAGACACCAAAGGCAGTTGCAGTGACGTTTCTGTTTCTATTTCCACTCCTTATAAAACGTCAGTTCCAAGAAGGATGGAGCAGCCCATGCATCAGGCCTATGAGGCATCATCTCCCATAGTTTACCTCCCCAGCTGTGAGGGTACATTCACAAACTCAGGATGGATCGTCGTCTGTGCAGGGACAGCTGTGACAGGCTGGTCTCCTCCCGCTGCACAAAGGTCAGCCCCAGGGGCCTGGGGGTCAGCCTGGCAGGCCTAGCTGAATATGAGGGACCTCTGGATGCTTCAGGCACAAGCCTGGGAAGGCCCATCTGAGGAGGGGATGCACTTCGAGGAATCCCCTCGACGGCTGTGAGCTAGGGGAAGCCGCAGCACTGAGCTCTCGGAGGGTGCATCAGCAGCGGGGCCCATGCTGTGGCCACAGTGGCAGAGAGTCTCTCCTAATAGATGCTGTCCAAGGCACCACAGCCACGGAGGGTGTCCACGGTACGCAGGAAACACAGGCCTCTGTGGCTCAGTCCAGTGTGGTGGCAATGACTGGGACCTGAATGTGAATGTGCTTGTTTATTTTTTAAAACTTTTATGTATTTATTCATGAGAGATACAGAGAAAGAGGCAGAGACACAGGCAGAGGGAGAAGCAGGCTTCATGCAGGGAGCCTGACGTGGGACTCAATCCCAGGACCCCAGGATCAGGCCTGAGCCGAAAGGCAAAGGCTCAACCACTGAACCACGCAGGGGCCCTGTGAATATGTTTTATAAGACCTTCACCAACTTACATGTCTTACACTGTCCATTTATGCTTTTCAAAATAATAATAATATATAAATCTATGTCTAAGTATGTGGGTTTATGTAGGTACAGAGATATTTCAATAAATACATTGAAGAGCACTTGATAAGTATAATAATAAACATTCAAAATCATAAAACATATGTTTTGTTAGTTTACGGGGTGTCCATCTCTGTAAACGATGGCACATCTTTGCTTGATGGTGCCCTGGAGTCAATGGGGAAGCACCGAAGCAGGAACAGGATGATGGGCACAGGCCCCGTCACGGCTGGGAGCCTCTGCAGGACAGCCCCAGAGGAGCCCACCATCCTGGTGAAAGCTCCCCGTTTGCTGGGCAGACACGCCACTGAGCCACATGCCTCAATGAGACCCCCTCCTCCAACCCTCCTGTCTATTAACTCCCGTGGACTTAGGAGGTTTGTAGCTGTGCCAGCCTCATTTTCTCAGGGATGAATTCCCGCGGTGATGCTGTCCTCACCCCGAGCGTCTGGGCTGGGGCTGGATGCATGGGCTCCCAGGCTCCAGACTTGCCTTCACAAACCAGGATTCCCAAGCCAGTTGGATGCTTCTGGGCTCTTGGAGGCACCTGCATGGCACGTGGATTTTGTGTATTTTTTTTATTTTATTTTAGTCAAAGTCTAGTTGGATGGAAAGTTGTAGATATTTTCACAGGGATGTTGGTGTCTGGTTAATGTAGAGATTTGAGGGTTCTGTTTGGGGTTGTTCAATGCTGGTAAAACAAACTAATGCACAGCCGGCACTGACCCAGCCTTCTCTGGGTCAGCGTCCCAGTGCCGAGGTCGGATCTGGGTCACCTGTGGCGCAGCTGCCCCCAGCTCTCTCGTGCCTCCTCGGTGCCCCAGGCCTGTCCCTGTTGGAGGCACCTGCAAGCTCTCTCCCAGCTCGTGCGGGTGGATGGCACACTCTCCTTATGGAGACAGCTCTGCTCACTGGGAGTGAGCCCAAGGCCATGGGGGTCACAGGTCAGCACCAGCCTCTGACCTGAGGTCCATCAGGTTCATCTCCACCTTTCTGGAAACTGCTTCTCTGATTGCCTTGCTAAGGACCTTTCTGGGACCCCCAGACCTCTGAGGCTAAACCAGGGTGGTCGGGGGGCTCAGGCCCTGCAGCCATGCAGTCCCCCTCCCTCAGGGACTCCCCTACCTCCTCGAGGTCCCCATCCCAGCCCTACTAGGTCTTGCAAATCCCTCACCTTTCCAGACGCTGCACAGGTATGGTGGTTACTGTGGGGCCTTCCTGCAACCGTCTGCACCTGTCATTCTGCCCCTGGGCAGGTGCTGCGGCTCCTCCTCACAGTCTGTCCCCACCTGGACCCTCAAGATGACCTGCCTTCACATCATTTCTCCTGTTTTCTTCCCAGATGCTCTCTGGCACCTGGCGAGTTGTACACACCGACCAAACGGTGACACTGCACACGGCCACATGGCCAGCTTTCTGCAAACGACAGGTATGAGTTTCCCTGCCGCCCCTGACTTCTCCCACTGGATGGCTACATGTAGGGTTACTGGCTGTCATGTGGGAGCTCAGCCCCCTTTTCCTCTGCTGCCCCCCCCACACACACACACACAGCGCCCTGCACATGTTCCATGAGACCTGGCTGGACCTAAAGCCCTTTCTTTGCACATTCCCGGCGGTTGTCCCTGACACTCTGGCCTCCCGATCCGTTCTGTCATGGATCCCTGCCTTGACCTCTGCCCTGACTGCTCTGTGGAGATGCGGGTCTCCCAGTTGAGCCCCTGATGTTCCCACTCTGCTTTCTGGGTCTCATGGCCACTGGGCAGCAGGTGCCCTGCAGGGATCCCTGACTCTGCCCCTATTGCTCCCTCTTCTCACCCCTGGAATCTCTGACCTCTGGATGGAATCAGACACCTTCGCAGGACCCACAGGCCCCCAACTCCCCCAGAACAGCCTGACAACGCAGCCCTCCCCTCGGCGAGCTTGCGTCTGTCCACAGCTCAGTGACGGACGTGCCCCTAAATAAGGGCATGCTGAGGACTGGCACCTAAATAAGGCCAGTCCAGGATCCAGCCTCTTGTGCTTCCTCCCAGCCCTCAACCAAGCCCAGAGCAAACCCTCCGTGCTCATGGAAGTAGAAATGCTCTCTTCCCCTTTTCTGTCCTCCATCTGGGTGGTCAGACACCCACCAGCTTGCTCTGGAGTGGCTTTGGGTCTGCTCGGGTGCTCTTGCCTCTGCGGTGGCCTCAGGATGTTGGTTCTCGCTGCCCGCCCTGCAGGACCCCGCAGACCGCTCCCTCAGGGCAGCACCTTGTCCTACAACTCACCTTGAATGTTACAGGGGTTTCTCTGTTCTGCTATCGGCGGTACCTTCTGACAGCGGCGTCCTCCCACTGCTGGGACACAGGCCCTTGGTGTCAGTCCTACACTCTCCTAACACCTGCCATCATGAGGCCACGGGGCCCTGGGTGCCCCCTCCAGTGACCCGGTGATGACCCGGTGACGACAGTCAGCTCATTGCGAGCCTGTGTCCGCCTCAAATGAGATGGGTCCCAGCCCTGTGCCGGGGGCCACATAGAATCCAACACAAAGGAACAAATCCAGCACAGTGGTCACCGTGGAAATGGCACGGGTAACAATGCTCTCCTGAAAAGGTCATTCTTGACTCAAGAGCAGATCTTTCCCAGAAAGGGTCACTGATGTTGAAACTGGGCGGTAGGGGGCCCTATTGCTTCTTGCAAAGAATCTTCAAACCGTTTTATGTTTCCCAGTAGGGAGAAAGAATTCACTTAACCAGCTCTTGAGATTTCCAAAAAGGCTCTAATTAACAGTGAAAATTGCATTTTACTTCACACCAAGACAGCAATCGTTAGTTTCTCCTTTTTTATTTTTTAAATTTGATGCACATGCAATACTATAACCGTATTCCAGTCAATGGAAGAGGAAAAGATGAGTAAGCCTGATGGGGAAATGCAGTCTTAATTCCCCGGCGCAGGAGCCCCCAGGCCCGAGCTGCCCATGAGGCCGCACCAGCTGTGCCACTTGGATGCACGAGCGTGTGCACAACTGTGCTCACAGGGCCCTGGCTGCCCAGGGACAGAGAACATTACGTGAGAGGTCTCTGGAAAGGCCTGTAAGTCTCGGGAAAGGTCTGTTTTGCTGAGAGGTCTGGGCTGCCGTTGCAGGTGGGTTCCGAACACGGTGAGAGGTAGGGCTGCACCTGAGGGTAGGCGCTGGCCGGTGGCACCCGAGCAAACGCATCCCCTCTCCGGTTTGGATGAGCAGTTCCCACTCCTTTCATTTCTTTTCTATCCCCCAGGACCTATTGCGTGGTGCTGTCACACCAATCTGTGTCTCCCTTGGTCCAGGTGTCAAGATCAGGACTCCCTCCTCATCCTCATGCTGCCGCCCCAGCAGTCTCAGGGGTTTTCTGAGAACCTTCAAATCAACGGCACTCTGCTCAGCACGAGATTAGATGGTTGGAAATACCTCCACACAGACCACTGAGCATCAGGGCCGCAAAATACGTGCAAGGTGCTGGTTGAAACACCCTGAAGCTGCAAGAGGAGAGAAAACACATCTTCTAGCCAGGACGTCCATGGCAGGAGGTGACAGGGCCGCTGGGGGGCAGCAGGGTGGATAGGGAACCCATCAGCGTGGAGATTCACGAAGCAGCGGGCTCTACCCAAGTCTTGCTGGCCATGGTCGTGGTGGGACAAGGGTGTAAAATCTCTTGATTTTTCACAGAAGCATGAAATGTGTATTTTATATAAAATATATCATTTCTAAAATGCCCCATAAACAGAAGGAGCCTTGGGGTCACCGAGGATGACTGTGGGTTTGCCAGTTTGCAAACTTCTTCTCCAGAGTCCTTGTTTTACGCATTTTTCAAAGGCAGCATCTGCTTTCCGTGTCGAGACAGGCATGATAACTCTAGAATAAAAACTGACGGGAAGTGCATTTCCATCGCCGTAGAGCTTTGTCTTAAACTTTCTCGTGTTTATTTATTACGATTGAGAAAGTGCTGAAGCTGTTCTGGTAGAGACGTTTTTAAGTGGAAATCCTGGAAACTTGATTGCAAAACCCACTTCACAAAAGTCAGGACACAAGTTACTGCTACATTTCATTCTGGTGACGCTGGAGGGAGAAAATTCTGATTCTCGCAGGATCAGAAACACAGTTGCAAGCAGAGATTTTTAAAGTATATGCCCCGCAGCCCTGGGAGCTTGCAGGGTGAGCCGGGCCGGGCACGTTAAGCAGGGGTGGCAGGAAATATGTGCTTCCAAGATAAATCAAGTAGCAAGATGCAACCACTTCTCCTTCCCTTACCACAAAGATAAAGTCAGCCAAGAGGAACCTGACACTCAACCATAGCACCTGCAGTATCTACACCCCAATCTTATCACGGCCCTGTTTTCACGGCAGAAGGACTACGCGGCCGGCCAAGACGACTGCACTTTCCTTGGAAGTCAGGCAGCCACCAGTCCCCAGAGGCACACACTGAAGTCCTCCACCTGGGAAGGTATGCACAGACCTGGGTTCTTTGCAGAAAGAAGCTGTAGTTCTACACGAGTGACATACTCACAAGTGTGCAGGCACAAAAATAAATTCTCGTCTAGGCCGGGCACAAAACTGATGGCATTTGCACAGAAGCGATGTCAGCATTGGCAGATGATGATAGACCACAGACAGTCGGATGGATGGAGGAGAGAGAGATGTAGAGGGGCAGATAAAGATGGATCGTGCGCTTCTGGGACCCTAGCTTGAAAATCACTCACCAAAAAGCTCTGTAGAAAGAGGATTTTAATGAACCTGGAGACAGCACCGTAAGAAGAGATGCACTTCATACAGAGCAAAGGAGCAAGATACCTGGAAAAAGCCATTCTGGAAAGTTTCGGCACTAGCGTAGGTCACCGCTGAGCTGATGCACAGGAGTGAGATGCTTCTTAAGGTTTTCCAGGTCTGACTTTAGGCTCAAAGCTCCAGTAATCAGGGCTGTTGTGTTCGTCACTTATCATCACCAATGCATAAATATGAATTCAAGGGAGAAGCAGCACGCCAGTGGGATTCAGCCCGCAGTAACAGGCCCCTGAAGACAGCCGCGTCCTGCTCCGTCTGGGTCGTAGGCTGGGAGGGAGCCCGTGCCTCCGTTTCCCGTCTGGAGAGTCGACACGGGAGACACACATGCCAGTCTCCTTGTCATCCAATGTCTGGAAGGGCAGGGAGCCTTTTGTGTTTTAATGTTGCTTCGAGATCTTCAGATGGAAACAGTAACAAAAAGTGTAGAGGATCAGAAATAGTGATTTTAAACACCTTGGCAAAAGTGAGCGGGAGGAAATGTGCGTCTGGATCTTTGGTGTTGGAGAAGAATTTGCTGGGTTGCTATCAGATGGATCTACTTTTTATTGGGTGTTTTTTGTAAAAGAAAATGAGGCTGAAATTGATGGAGAGGCTGGGTCTGGACCCTGATGACAGCTTCCCCCATTAGGCCCTGACAATTCCTGACTCACAGTGGCTTCATGGCCGCACCATCAGAAAGCGTTTGGCTCACACTAGTCGTTGAGTGTAAAAACCTGGTACTTTTATGGATTTGGTCCCTGACTCAGATTTGAAGTTTCAAAACAAGTGAAATAGGCTTACCACGGTCGTGTGTATTAACACCCGCTGTCTGTGTGGACAAGGGCCAGTTGCCGATGTCACCCCACAAAAGGGGGGCTGATGGGCACTCAGGTAGCCACACTGAAGGTGTGCAGAGGCCTTGAAAAATACCAACCCTCCAAAGAGGGAAGTAGGAGCCCACGGCTCCATGATTTTCTTGAGTCTGCATTTGGGTCTCCATGGCCTTCCTGTACCAAGAACCGGTAGCTCTCCTCACCCGCTGAGCAGATTGATAGCGTTTATCAATTCATGGATGGACTAGGTCATCGCAGTCCTCAGTGGCATGCCCTGCAGGATCTCATAGTCCAAGGACGTGGTCACTATAACAAGTCTGCCTTGGGTGCTGTGTAGAGACCTTTTTTGGGAGGGAACGTATTTAGAACCTGAGCTTATCAAAAAAATTTTGTAAAGCCCTAAGGGGTTCTTTTTATAAACTTAAAAATATTTAATATTTTTAAATTATAGTATTTAAAAAAATTAATCTCGACCTCATGTTGTCACTTTACGGTTAGAATATGTGGCTAACCAAAGCCAAGCCATTACCCCTATATTCCCAATGAGAAATTTAATTATATCAAGTTACAAAGATTTGGCTAAATGGGTCAGATGCTTACTATAATAATTTGCTAATTTTGATATGTACATACTAATTTAAAATAACATGTCATGGAAAATAATATATTTATTTAGAGATGTCACTTTTTCACTTCCCCATTTCGTGAAGCTTACTCAAACTTGTCTCAGGTATTATTTAAAATCGATAACCCTGTAACCACCAAAGCCACTTTTTCCTTACCAGACACATTTTTTCCAGGCCATCTGGCCTCTTCTGGGTTCTTGGCTCTGAAGCAATTTTAAATGCACATGAGATGCCATCACTGGATGATTTATACTGAGTTACAAGCACTATTTGAATAACACTTGGGTAGGCTTTTTCTTCATTTTCCCTTTTTCTTAGTAGTGTATGCTTTAAAAATTCATAACATAACTCCTCCTGAATAATAACAAATTTTAAAGTGCTTCTTTAAACACATATGGCAACTATATCCCATATGTGAGATATGAGACCGTAATCCCAAGAACAATGACTTAATCTGTGTTAGAATTCTTTGCCTTTCTATAAATATACATATGGGAAAGAAATCATTAACATCATTTCAGGGAATCTATCTTTCAGACACCAGTTTGTCATCAGTGTAATGAAGAAATGCAATAATCACAACGGCCAGTGTTTGCTGGGCGCCGTTCCACGTCCTCATGGCCCTAACGAGTCCCCTCAGCAACCACCCGTCTTCTCTTCCTTTATTGTCACGGATGAGGAGTTGGAATGAGGAATGCAGTGGCTCACCTCGGGTCATGCTGCCAGCACACACTGAGTACGTTCCAGAGAACCAGCCACACTCCCGAGTCTTAGAACGATGCTGTGGCTCTTGGTCACAGGGGCACAATCGGAGGCCATAAGACCCTGAATAAAACAACCTGCCGGATAGCCAGGCAGGAAACAAATGCATCTCCTCATTTTCAATTATTGCATCTGTCTTTCCCCAGGTCAGTCCCAGAAACACCTGTCACCTTTCCAAGTGCATCCCTGATTCTCAGGACACCTGCCTTCCTTTGCAAATGACCTCCATTCTTCTCCCTCCCAAAGATGTCTTCCTTGGTGGTTCTGCAATGGACTGAATATTCATGCCCCCCACCCCCCTGCCTCACCAGATTCATATGCTGAAATCCTCACCCCCACTGCTGTGGTGTTGAGAGGGGAGTAGCTGCTTGGGGTCAGAACCCTTAGGAGAGACTACAGAGCTAGCTGGCTCCTGTCCCACCAGGTGAGGTCGCAGCCAGCAGTCTGCCACCTGGAAGGGCCTCTCACCAGAATCTGACCAGGCCCTGGCTCAAGCCTGCAGCCTCCAGAACTGCAAGGGATAAAAGTCTGTTGGTTACAAGCCACCCCGTCCATGTGCCTCGTTCTAGTAGCCCAAACAGGCAGAGACAAGTTCCTCGATCGGATTCCAGATGGTGGGATTGACATGCTCACTCCTTGTGCTTCCCCTCCTGCTGGAGCTGGGCTTCCTTTCAGGCGGGAACGCCAGGGTGACAGTCACGCCCCAAGAAAAGGGATTTGGATGGAGAGTCTCCCTGAGAACAGGGAGGGGGAGACCTAGCACCTTCCTGCCTGCCAGGACCACATACAGAGAGGAAAAGTCCATGCAAAAGCACCGCAACAGCCAAAATTAGGTGTCACATATGTCCCAAAGCCAAAAGTGCTTTCAATGTATCTTTAATGACATTTTAAGGATTTCCCTGAACAACAACCGTCTGTGAGGCATGCAGTGGGTCTGTTCTATTTTCGCTTACATGTGTGGTTCCCAAACAATTGTCCCCAAACAATAGACTCCTCCTGGGCCGGGTGCATGTGATTAACTGACAACTTGTTGAAAATTCATCTTCCAGGAATTTACCACGAGCATTACCATTAGCTTCAGCAGATCTGGGCTCGGGTGCAGGAGTCTAGATCCTGCAAACTTCTAGGGTCACTCTTTCAAGCAGTCAGGTTTTGAACCATTGACATGCTGCCAGGCATCATTTCAGTTCATAACAAGGTCTGAGCTGAATCCTGCTCTCCTGCACCCTGCACCTTGTGGGTGCTTTCCACAGCATGGGCCATAACACAGCCCGCTGCTCCCCAACCAATTTCCAATCAGGTTTGGGAATGAACAGGCACCTAGAAGGGTCTTGCATCCAAAATACTCCAGGATAAACATGAGGAAAGCTTTCTGTGTGGGCTGCACCACAGAGGAACTTGGAGTCTCAAATTCATCTGTGATTCTTGTTTCAACCTCAAAATTAAGTCACGTGAACTCAGGATTGCATCTCATAATTCTTACTTCTGAATCTAAAATGTCACCAAAAATAGCAAAATCTGGGCTCCTGAGTTTAAAAAATAAAACAGCATGAGGCAGGTGGGGTGTGGGAAGGTTAGCGATGGTTTGGAGGCGTCACTGATGCGATATTTAACTGACACACGTCAATCGGCTTTTACAAAAAGAGAAGAGACACATCACCTTGACAGCCTCTCTGCACCCAGATAGAACCCCAGACAAGCAGCCTGCGACAGCCCGTCCTGGCCTCAGGTTAGACTTGAGATCCTTTTGTCCAGCGTACTGTCACTGGCTTGTGAACCCCCCCTGATGCGTGCACACCAGCTTTCACATGCTCATTGGATTCCAGGGCTAGAGCTGGTGCAGCTCCTCTGAAAACCAGAGGGTATTTTATTGTGTAGAGTTTTATTGGTGGTAACATTACTGATGTTTGCATTCCTCTGGTGCTCACAGATACAAACCCACCGAGAGACACATTGTATGCTTGCATATTTAGCTGAGGGTCAGGAGCACCAGCGAGCCCAAAACTCTAACCTCCAGTAACAAAAATGTGTCATGTTAAAAAAAAATGTATACTGTTTATGCTTAAATTCATAACAATCTGAAATCTAAGGTAAATATTTACCCATTTTACTTAACGAATAATCCTATAGCATTTTTACCAATTGTATTTATAGGGATAATTTATTACTCAAAGGAAAAAAGAAAAAGAGAAACCTTTGAGGAGAGAATGACCCAAGGTCAAATACCTTACAATTTTTTAAGCATCATACAAATCACTGAGGTCTTTAGGATTCCTGGATAGCTGGGCATAAGCCATTGCTTTAGTTTTTATGGAAGCGCAACAAACTGCTCCCAAAGTTTGTGGCTTAAAACCACCAGCGTGTTGTTGCTTCTCAGGATCCCAAGTCAAGGACTGAGGAGGCACATGGACAGTACACAGCTCAGTGGACAGCTCAACGCTGCTCCTGCAGCCAAGCCGCCTGTGGGAGATGCTGCTTTCTGCCCCCAGGACCCCCGACCCCAGCAGCCCTGCCCTGCCTGTGTTGGCGGGAAGGGGCAAACAGGGGCCACAGCAGCTCCCCTATGACCTTGGACCCTCGTCTTGGGGCTCCTCCTACCCACCTGGCCTGCCCGGGGGGTCCTATCTGGTGGTGTCTGGCAGGACTTGGAGTCTATTTGGCAGCCTTAATGCCAAGATCGTGAAAGAGCATCATGTCCCTGAGGCCCAGACTCAGGCTAGGCCTCTATACCAGGCATGACTGGCCAGGGGCCCAAAGCCGGGGGTCCTGTGGAACAAGCAGCCGCGGGGCTTGACGTGGAATAGTTTATCTCCACATCACAAGAATGGAGGGCTACAAACTTGTATCTCTTATGAATGCAAATGCAAAAATCCTCAACAGAATACTAGGACACTGAGTCCAGCAACATATAAAAAGATTATATACCATGATCAAATGGGATTCAGCCCAAGACTGCAATTTTATTTAATATCCAAATATCAACTAATATAATAAACCATACCAATAAAGGACAAAAAATACACAATCATCTCAACAGATGTAGAGAAAGTGTTTGATGAAATCCAACATCATTGGTGGGTTAAATCCTCGACAAATTAGAAACAGGAAGCAGCTATTACAGCATATTGATGAAAAACTCACAGATAATATCATCGCTGATGGTGAAAATCTCCATGTTTCCTCCCCTAAAACCAGGAATAAGGCAAGGATACACAGTCTTACCATTTACACATTTGGCCAAAGGAAAAAGAGTGAGAAGAAGAAGAAGAAAACAATATATATCTGCAATGAATGATCTAAAAATGGAATTTAGAATATCGTTATCCACATGCATTAGTATCAAAAGGAACAAATACCCAGAAATAAACTTATCAAAAGAAGTAAAACTTTTACACTAAAAATTATAAAATAGGGGACACTGGGTGGCTCAGTGGTTGAGCACCTGTCTTCAGCCCAGGGTGTGATCCTGGAGTCGGGATCAAGTCCCACATCAGGCTCCCTGCATGGAGCCTGCTTCTCCTTCTGACTATGTCTCTGCCTGTCTCTCTCTCTCATGAATGAATGAATGAATGAATGAATGAATAAATAAATAAATAAAATATTTTATAAAACTATAAAATATTGCTGAAATTAATGGGGATCCCATGTATATGGATTGAAAAAGTCAATATGTTTAAGGTAGAAATTCTCATCAAATCCATTCACAAATTCGATTCAGTACCTGCCAGTGAGCAGCATGTTTTCACAGTCATTGACAAGATGATCATACAGTTTACTTGAAAATGAGAAGACCCCCAAAGAGTCAAAATTATCTTGAAACAGAAGAAATTTGGAGGAATCCCACTTTCCTTTTGAAAAACTTACTCAAGAGCTTCAGTGAATCAAGAGAATGTGGTCCTGGGACAAGGACATACAGATAGACTATGGAAAATAATTAACAATCCACAAAGAGACACTAATGTTTATAGTCAATCGATTTTCAGCAAAGGTGCTAAGAAAATTCAATTGAAATGCTAACATTTTCAACAAACAGCACAGGGACAATTGGATAACCACATCCTAAAGTTGAATTCTCACCATACCTCAAAATTAAACCCAAAATGGATCGTTGAAGTCACAATTTTAAAATGGGGAAAATTTTCCAAGTGGTTATACAAATATTTCTCCTATAGCACTAAAGGCACAAAACATGAAAGAAAAAAATGATACAGTGGACCCTATTTCGCTAAGAAAATAAAAAGTCAAGCCATGGAGTAGGCAAAAAAAAAAAAAAAAATCGCAAATCTTGTTTTATACAGATGATTGTACTGAGAACGTTTAGAGCTCTCCCATAGATCAACAAAAAGACAGACAATCCAATTAAAAATAGGCAAAGGTATATATAGCTCTTTTACCAAGGAGATGAGAGAATGATAAAGACGTGAGATGGTGAGCACCCGCAGCCACTCGGGAGACATTCACTAACATCTGAGACAGCGCTTCCCACGCCCTACAACAGCGGCTGTGACCCAGTGTTGGTGAGGGGGTGCCCTCCCCCCGAGCCAGCTAGGCTGCATTCTGGAAAACAGTTTGATGGTTTCTTAAAAAGCTCTATGTCAAGTTACCATCGGCTCCAGCGGCTCTGCCCCAAGCTACCCACCCCAAAAGCAGTAAAAACAGACACTCACATGAAGACTCGCTCCTCAGGGCTTTGAACATAAATAACACAAACATGGAAACAACTGAAATGTTCACCAGCTTGTGAATGGATAAACAAGTCGTGGGACGCCTGTACAGTGGAATACTATTCAGGAATAAAAAAAATAAACCATGTGGGTGAACTTGAATAGTTCTACGCTAAACGAATGAAGGTAAATGCAAAAGACAATATGCTGTGTCCTATTTGTATGAAATGTCCAGAAAAGGCAAATTATAGAGACAAAAAGTAGATCTGTGGTTGCTTGGGGCTTCAGGTGGAAATGAGGGCGGAAATGTAGGTACGTGAGATCATTTTGGGTGGTTGGATAGTGGTGATGGTTGCACAACTCGATACATTTATTAAAAACCCTTTGAACTGTACGTTTAAAAGAGGCGAAATTTACGTTATGTAAATCCGACCTCAAAAGAGCTGTTCAAACAAAATTCCAGGTGCAAATGAGAGGAAAGAGCCCGTTACCTGAGCCCCGGGCAATGTCTGTCCCGGGTGTGGGTCTCTTTCTGCTCCATCACCCTCACCCTCTGATGGTGCTGTCACAGACGACAAAGTCAAGCTGTGCAAGAAACAAGGGTGCTCGGCAGACGTAGAGGCCTGGGGCTGACCACCGTGCAGAGACCCGGGGCGGGGTGGCCTGGCCATCCTGCAGCTGCAGAGAACCTGATAAGCAGCTGTGCGTGCTGTTTTTCTTGGCACACGTAGGAATGAAATAAGATAATACTGGATGTCAAACACTTGAGATTCAGAGATACAAACAGATTGAAAGTGAAGGATGGAGAAAATATGCAAAAGTGCCCACAACAGAGAAGCAGCGGTGAAATCACTATCAGAAGTCATATACTTTGTAGAGATTTCACTTCTGGTCTCTTTAGATGGAAAACATCAAACAAGAACATTAGTATTATTAAAACATACAATCTCTGAGATCATTCCAGGCTTATAAAAGGCATTTGATAAACTGAGATAAGAACACAAGCTTTATTGCAGCTTTAAAAGGGGCTGAGACTGTATGTGTTTATTTCTTATAATTTTAAGACGCTTTGCCAGGGGTGTATTAAAAGCTATGTGTGTTAATTTTATGTAAAGTTTTATGAAGCCTTGGCAATCCCATCTCATTGCTCCATCCCTGTTAAATGTCATATTTATAGTTTTTAGAAATTTTTTTAAGTGCACTGTTTATTCTTCTCCATAAATAACGATACTAAATGACCTTCTAAACGCTAATTTTCAAGTGCTAAACAGTAACAGTTGGGTAGCTACAGAAAATCGAGCTTTCCAAGCTGCTAGCAGCATACAGGACTGAGGACAGAGCAGTCATCCCATTTCACAACATCATTGCCGAGACACTTGTAAGACCAGCCATGTCCTGGAGAGATGCAATTGGCCTGGTCCCTATACATCTTGGGAGCCATCCCACCTTCCAGGGACGGGCAGAGTGACCATAGCATCCCCACAGTTCCCCGTTTACAAAGCCTGCTGTCCCCAAGGTCTCCCAGGGCAAGGGCAGCCAGGGACATGTCCCCTCAGCTTCCTGCTCATCTGCTTCAGCCACCAAGGCAAACAGCACAGACGCATCCTGTCTCCCAACCCAGGAGGTGGGGGTCCGAGATCAGGGGCTGACAATCTCTCCTGGGCAGATCTCTCCTGGGCAGGTGGACAGCTTTCCTCTCCTCTCCCCTGGCCCTCCTCCATGTACATCTGTGCCTAGATCCGCTCTCCCTGTGAGGACACCAGTCATTTTGCATCAGAGCCCACTCTATGGCCACATTTTTACCTTAATTGCCTTTATGAAAAGGCCTCATCTCCAAATGCAGTCATTTCCTGAAGTCCTGGGGTGAGGATTCCAATGTACAAAATTTGGGGGAACGGAGCTCAGCCCTCATTGCCAGTCGCTGGAGGGTGAATGGAGTCATTAAGAACTAAGCAATGGCGTCAGCTTATCTGAGATCAATCCAACTGGGAAGGGTGGATTCTTCAACAAAAACTAGCTTATCTTAGGAAGGAAAAGGTGACAATGATGGATACGTGACCAAGTATGTTTATTTCCCTAGTCTACATTCTGTGCTCCTTTTTTTTTTTTTTCTAAAGATTTTATTTATTTGTTCATGAGAAACAGAAAGAGATAGAGGCAGAGACACAGGCAGAGGGAGAAGCAGGCTCCATGCAGGGAGCCCAACGTGGGACTCGATCCCGGGTCTCCAGGATCACGCCCTGGACTGAAGGCAGGTGCTAAACCACTGAGCCACCCGGGCTGCCCCTATCCTGTGCTCCTTTATGCATTGATTCTATCTCCCTAAACCCAGGGGTCTCTGCAGGCCTGGCCACCCTGTACAGAGGCAGGGCATTCGGCATTGAATGCAGATTCGGGTTCTGAGCCTTCCTGCTGGAACTGTGTGCTTAGCAAGTGGGGCCGGAGCCCTGCATTTCTTCTGCCTCGTCCCGAGAGGGACTTAGGTCCTTTGTCAAATCCTGAAGCCTCCACTACGGACTCTAACAAGACCCATGATGTGGAGACTATTTTCTGCTTCCTTACACGTGGCTTATCCTGGGGTCACAGAAACAGCCAAGATTTCCAGACCCCTGAAGGAATCACAGCTGGTGATCAAGTGCTAGAGGGCGAGACAGCGGAGTCTGCAGGCCCACAGGTCACCCGAGGTATCCAAACAGGACACGAGAAAACAGAGAAATGGATGGAACCGTTGCATATCCACCCTATAAAACCTCTGCGAGATTTTTGGAGGAACGTTATCTGAGGGGGGTCACTGCAGATGCAAAGCAGCCAGGGCTACTTCACAGAGCCAGAGCCCAGAGCTGGAAGACGGACAGGAGTCACCTTCTGTCTGCTGCTGTCCTCTGAGCACAACCGGGAAACACAAGAAGGAGGAAGGAGGGATGTCCACCCTGGGAGATCGGAGCGGGTGGCGGGAACACCCAGGGACACACGGCACGGAGCTCCGGGTCCCCTGGATGCTGGCTGGCCCCCAGAGCAGGGGGTGTGCGGGACACAGAGGAACACCTGATGTGTGCAGATGCGGCCCGAGTGTCAGGTCAGCGGGGCTGCGCAGGGGCATCCAGGCCGGAGGTGCGCCCTCTGCCCCAGCCACCTGGCTGGCCTGGGGTTTGAGCAGGGCTGACCGGCACGACCCTTCCCAGTGGTAACAGGGTCACTGCAGCCAACAGAGTGCAGCTGACGACACATGCCTGCTGGAAACCTCGTTGCTTTCACAGACGGCCTCGGGAGCTGGGCTGTCTCCCTAAACCGCAGCAGGTGGACTCGCCGTCCCCCGGGGCCCCATCCTGGCGTGTCATCGTGGCATGGTCACCGGCACCTTCTCTTTTGTAAAGACGGAGGGCAGAGAGGACGACCGGCTGACGACCGACGCGGGACCCCCGGCTCCGAGGCGCAGGCCCGACTCGGCTGCGATGCTCTGCTCCGGGCCCCCCGCTCCCTGCGACGTCAGGGCTTCCCGCCAGAACATGTTTTCACAGACTTGTTTCATTACCTTCTACTCTTTATTAAAACTTCTCACGTGAGGTGGTTGTGCCAGGGTCTTAAACTACACATTTTTTAAAAGGAGGAAAGACAGTTACTTTCTCAATTCCACCCGGAGATCCTGCCGTTGACCTTCTGATGCAGGTTCTGGATTCTTGTTCTTTCTCTGTCGTGTCTGCATTTCTGTTCCCTTGCTCTCCGCCTGTCTTACCTGGTTTCCATTTCTTTCTCTAAGTCTCATCAAACATGTATGTTCACAGCTCTGTACCATAATGGAACATCACTGCCCCTGGCGCCGCGTACCCGCACCCACTCACTCGTGTCAGGGTCTCTTCTGAGCATCCGTGTTTAGACACCCGTGTTCGGGGAGCTTAGAGTCCAGCAAGTCTTCTCCTTGGATCCACACGCACTGTGTAAGAACATTCTGGAGGGCAAATACTTGTCTAGCCGCGAGATTATTTCTTTAGGTTAGACTCAGTAAAAATCAATTATCGACTGAAAGAGTGTTCCATTTTCAAATGTTGGGTTTCTAGTGCCAAATGGCCTGTGGGAAGCTCGTGAGATGTGACCACACATGTGACTCATCAACAACGTTGACCGTGATCATTAAAAACAAATCTTGACAACCTGATAGGCAGCAAAAAACCTTGTTTGACTTGCTCCCCGTTTCTTGCTGGTAACATACACTTTTTCTTAACTTTGCCCGTGTGTGGACACACCTTGCTTCATTGTGTTTTGCTTTACTGAGCTTTGCAGACACTGTGTTTTTTACAAATTGAAGGTTTGTGGCTACCTTGCATCGAGCGAGGCTGTTGACACCGTTTTTCCAAGAGCATCTGCCCATGTTGTGTCTCCACATCACGTTTCTATAATTCTCTCAATATTTCGAGCTTTTTCATTACCATATTTGCTATGGTGACTTGTTGTTAGTGACCGTGATCAACTGGAAGTCCAGATGATGGTTAGCATGTATTAGGAATAAAGTGATTTTTAATGAAGGTATGTACATTTTTAATGACACGATGCCACTGCACATGTAATTGACTCTAGTATAGTGTAAATGTAACGTTCATGTCCTGGGAAACCAAAAAGTCCACGTGACTCACTTCACTGACTGCAGAGCTGAGGGACGGAGCCCACAGTGTCCCTGGAAGGTGCCGGTATGGTTCTTCTCATTCGAATGGCCAATTCCTGTCCTTCACCCTTTCTAAATATTGGAGTGACTATCTTATTTAAATTGCTTTGTAAACAACTTATGAAACTTGATTGTTCTCTTGTATTTGAACTTGCTCTTCATTGTTTTAACTTGGGTGCCACGGTTTACCTGTTTCACCTCCTTCCCTAAATCAGTGTTTAAATGGGCATTTTTTTTCTACACTTTGACATTTTCATTTTAATGGAATTTTAAAGTATTGTGCACGTAAAATAATATCGATATACCTAGATCATAAGGAAATTATACAATAAGCACTAAAGTACATCCCACCCAGTCAAAGAAAAGAGCACGGACGTGACCTTGGGGATAGACCACCTCATAGCTCTCCTTCCCCCATCACAGGTGTCTCCTGGACCACATTTGCGTTTACCACTCAACTGTTTTCTCTTTATTATTTCACCAGCTATGTGTTCCTTAGAAACACTGAGGGGGACACTTGACGGGATGAGCACTGGGTGTTATTCTGTATGTTGGTAAATTGAACACCAATAAAAATTAATTTATTAAAAAAATAAAAATAAAAACCGTTAAAAAAAAAAGGAAAAAAAAAAGGGAAAAAAAAAAAAAAAAAAAAGGAAACACGGTATTTGGTGTATTGTGTTTTTAAGTTTAATATGCCCGGAGCAGCACTGTGTTGGAAGGGTTTGACAACTTGCTTTTGACTGAATGTCACATCTCAGGATTCCTCGGTGTGGTTTTGTAGAGCTGGGACTCATTAATGTTCATTGCCTCATATTCTGTTGTGTTAACATAGAGATTTGTTGGCTGTTCTGCTTTCAGTGCACCTTTTTGTTGTTTCCAGGTTTGATTTCACAAGCAGTGCTTCCACGATAATGCACGTTTGCAAGATGGTTTCTCTGTTCCTTACCTGCTAGTGTGTCTGCTAAATCAAAGTCCATGCCCATCTCAAAGGTTACTAGATGGAGTCACATTTGTGTTCTGTGGTGATTGTGTTAATTTACTGTCCCCCACACAGCACACAAATGTTTCTATTGCTCCGTATTCTTCTCAGCTCTCAGTATTGTCACTGTTGTAAGTTCTGCCAATTTGATGAATGTAAAACAGTATTTCATTGTGGTTTAATTTTTATTTCTATGATTGTAGGTTGTAAATACCTTCACATGTGACTTGGACAATCCAGTGTCATCTTCTTTAAATTTCTATTGGAACATTATGTACTTTTTTGGTATTGGCTTGTCTTTTGCTTTGTGTAGGAATGATTTACCTATTAAGGATTCCAGCGGATGTCTGTTACATATGTGGCAAATATTCTGTCCCATTTTATTCCCTATTTATTTTACTCTTTTTTTGGTGTCTTTTAGTGAACAGAAGTCACTAATCTTACTGTAGTGGAGTACATTCACTTTATGTCAATGGTGTCACTGTCCCATTGGATAAACCATTTCCTTCCCTGAGGCCATGAATGTGATTCTGAATTATCTTCTACTAGTGAATTCCGTCTTTCACATTCATTGTCTAAATTGCTGTTCATGGCACAAGGGATGGATTTTCTCCCTTTAATTCCCTGAGGATGACCGATTGTTTCAGTCCTCTCTGCTGGAGTCCATCCTTTCCCCCACTAATCATTCTATCTTAACACACCAGCACTTCTCTGATTCTATGAGTCTGTTTCTGGATTTCTTTTTTTATTAGCTTCCATAAGTTAAGTTTTCTCTCTCTATAACAACATCGTGCTATAATAATTTTGCTTGCAAGTTTTGCACACTTTTATTATATCTATTCCTAGAAAATTATTGCTTTTGTCTTTTGAAAAGAATTGCATGCAGCAACCTTTTATTTATGGTGCATGATGCCTAACACCGCGCATGATGTTCTCTGCTGATTTCCTGTCATGCAAGCACACTAATGTGTCACTAATTCTAAGTTTATAAATTTTTTGGACTTGGTGAGGAAGACAATGATATCATTCTTAACTATAATATCTTAAATTCTTGTTTCTCAATCTTTTCCTTTTTGCACTTAAAAAACCAAAACCACCTTATTTCCCTGGTTAAAATCTCCCTGGTGAAGGAAAACATGAGAACAACCATTCTTGTCTTAAAGCCAACACAGTGGACATGTTGCCAACAAGTACAACAGTTACTATAGGTTTTTTGAGATGTGTTTTATCAGGTTTAGTAACATGACTTCCCTTCAGAGTCACCATAAAATGTATTGTCGTAAACCTGGACACTTTTGAACGGAAACAGTATCCTATTATTACACAGAACCTTTTAAAGCAACTCAGTCCTAAACGAGGCAGGATATGTGATTAGACTTGTGTCTATGATTTATTTTATATCTTAAGGCTGACCATATATCAAATGCAATTTATTTTATCATTTAGTAAGATGATTATATGTATTTTCCTTTAAATTCTTCTATTGATCATTATGTCGATTGATTTTTGTCTTCTAATTCTGGGATAAACTACATGTGGTCATGACGTGCCTTCCTGGTTTTGTAGAGTACATGTATTTTGCTACTATATTAGCTACAAAGGACTTTAGCACCTATGTTCGTAAGAAAGATGGATTTCAATTCTCACTTTTCATGATGTATTTATTAGTGTTCTATCACAGTATTTGCCAGATCTGTCAATTAAAACAGAGAATGTACCTTCCTTCGATATTCTGTTTTTTAAAGATTAAACCATCTTTTATTTGTATGTTTTCTTGCATTTACTAGTATGTTTTTTGAAAGTGGTATTTTTTTTCCTATTGTTAAAAAATTTTTAAACTACTGGTTGAATTCTATTCTATAGAACTGTTTTGTTTTTCACTAGTTTTCTGTAAGTTACGTTTTGCTAGGAAGTTGTCAGGTTAATATTTTAAGGCAATAAAGCTTTTCATAATGCTAACTCTGCAGCATTGTTTCTAATGCCATCATAGCTTATATATTTTTCTCCATCTATTTTGCCAGTTATTTACAGTCACATTTATCACTATGAATATATTTTGTTTTCTTTATCCTCCCCATTTTAAGTCTGTTTCTCTGTCTGTCTTTATATTTGCCTTGTCTTCATTTTCAGGAATATTCTAGATGCAGTTCTCATTAATATTTAGCATTTCCCATTATTTTATGTCAACCTTGAAGCCTGTACATGTCTCTGGAAGTACTGATTTAGCTCAACACATATTTTTTTAGTGTCTTAATGCTAAGTATTAATTTTTCCTTATGATTCCTTTTGCAACTTATGATTTATTTTAAAATAAACTTCTTAATTTCCAATCCTATGAGATGTTATATGATATAAGTTCAAACAGTTATATACCAGGTGAATAATATTATTCACATGAAATCAATTTCTTTTTTTTAAGGTTTGTCTCATGGCCATTTTGTCACTAAGTTTTTTTAAAGCTCTATGTGTACTTCAAAAGATTATATGTTCTTAGATTGTATTTCTTATTCCTTATTCTGTTCATGTTCTTCGTTCTTTCTATACTCTTGTTTTTATGCTTTCTGATCCTATCAATAAAAAGAGAGGTGTGTTAAAACTTTCCATTATATTGGTGAGTTTTCAACTTATGCCAGTAAGTTTTTCTTTTTTCTTTTTTTTTAAAGATTTTATTTATTTATTCATGAGAGACACACACACATACACACACAGAGAGAGAGAGAGGCAGAGACACAGGCAGAGGGAGAAGCAGGCTCCATACAGGGAGCCTGATGTGGGACTCGATCCCGGGACTCCAGGATCACACCTTGAGCTAAAGGCAGGCACTTAACCGCTGAGCCACCCAGACCTCCCGCCAGTAAGTTTTTCAATTTTGACTTTATATAACTGGAAGTTATTTTAGTCCATGCACACGACTTGCAACGTATTATAATTTCTGATGACAAATATTTCTCATTATATAGGGACTATTTCTCTAATAGTTCATTTTCTTATAAAGACTATTTTGTCTAATATAAATATATGTCATACAATTTAATATTAATACCCATCAGGATATATCTGGTGCATCCATTATCATCCTATTTCTTCCCCATGTTGTCACATCTACATGATGGATGCTGCATACCACCTGCATTTCAAGGGCAGGACGGGTTGTATGCTCCTGAGCTGCTGGGAGTGTTGGCCGCCGGCAGGCCCAGCTAAGTCCCTGATGGGCACTTTCCCTCCGACACACAGATCCCACTGACAGAGGAATGCCTCCTGCCAGGGAACCGTCCCTATCCCAACACTGTGCAAGGGTTGGCCCCTCCGTCAGGGCAGGATGACTCGGAGGAGGCGTCTCAGAATCAGGCTCCTAGGGGGATCCACTGAGGCCTGTGTTCCTCTGAGCAGTGGTGATTTTTTTCCCACCCATAGAGGGCTGTTCCTGGAGCAGGAGGTGAGCAGGGCATCCCACCTTCTATCTTAGAGAAGGTTTTGTGGAGTACTGGTGTTCATTCTCTTGTAAATATCTGTTGGACTGTACCCCTGAGGTTCTTGGGTCTGGGCTTTCCTTGCGCAGACTTCTGATGCTGACTCCCTTGCTCTCCTGCTACAGGTCTACATGGGTCCATCCCCATAGCTGTCTTGTCCTTGCAGAAATCTGTCCTCTTCTAGGACCTGATGATTTGGCCTACAATTGTTTATAGTTTTCCCTTAAAATACACCTTACATTTTTTCTTTTAAGAGAACGAGGGCAGAGGAGGAAGAAAATCTCCAGCAGAGTCCCTGCTCTGTGTGGAGCCCGCCATGGGGCTCATTCTCATGACCTAAGGTCATGACCTGAGCTGAAATCAAGAGTCAGTCGCTCAACCGATGGAGCTGCCCAGGCAATCCCAAAACCCTCTTTACTTTTGTTAAGGTCAGCAGTGAAATCTCTCACTTCATTTCTGAATTTAGTAGTTTGAATGGTCTTTCTTGTTTTCTTGATCTCACTGAAGACAGATCAAGTTTGTTGACCTCTCCCATAACCAACCTTTGGCTTCATCGTTTCCTGCCTTGTCTGCTCTCTGCAGAGTTTGTTTCTACTCTGATCAGTATCAGGCCTTTCTTTCTGCAGTCACAACTCCAGTTTTGTCTTCTATTTCTAGTTTCTCAAGGTGGAAGGTTGGCTATTGATGAAATCTTCTCTCTTAACAGCTGTAAACTTTCCCACGATCACTGCTTTTGCTGCTTTCCACAGATTGTGATGCCTTATTAGCATTTTCATTCATCTCAAAGTTCTTATTTTTCTTGTGATTTCTGCTTTGACCAGTTTGTGTATAGAATTATATGCTTTAATTCCCAAAAAACTCTAAATCCCATTGGAATTGTGGTCAGATGTGTATGATGTCAATCCTTTTAGATGTATTGAGGCTGATTTTCTGGCCAAACATGTAGTATGTTCTCAAAAATATGCCCTGTGCATTTCTGTGTTAGTCTGTGTGTTTCCTGTGTGCTGTGTGCATTGTGTTCTGCTGCTGTTTGGTGGGAGGTCCTGTAGATGTCTGCTGGGCCCAGCTGACATCCAACAAATTCCATCCCTATGTTGACCTTCTACCAAGTTCTATCCATATTGAAAGTGGGATATTGAAGCCTCAAACTTTTTTGCTCATTTATGTATTTAGTTCCACAAAAATTTGGATGAAACTTTTATTTACATTCTTTTGTAGATCAGCTTGGGAAGAATTGTCATCTTAAGAAGGTTTGGTCTTTTAACCCATAAATAAGATATATTTCTCTATTTTCTGACAGCAGCACGTTAATGTTTTCAGCATATGAGTCTTGCACCACTTGTCAAACTTACTTCCATACATTTCACATTTTTATTTTATCTTAAATATTTTCTATTCAACTTACTAGTGTTTTTTGCTGGCATAGACAACTGATTTTTGTGTATTAACCTCGTATCCTGGCATCATTTTAAATTCATCCATTAATTCTGGTAGATTTTGTGGGATTCCCTAGGATTTCTCACATGAGTAATCATGCTGTCTATGAACAAGTACTTTTATTTTTGTCTTTCCAGTTATTTCTCCCAGTATTATTGCCCTAAGAACGATGAGTGTTTGTTGGTTCCAAGTTGTGAGAACAGACTCACTTTCTTGCTCTTCATTTTGAGGGAAGGCACCAGCCTTTTGCCATCAGAGGGATGTTAGCTACAGCTCTGTATGGGAAGACTGTGATCATGCTGAGGAGGTTCTTTTACATACTTAGTTCTCAAAGAGCTTACATTGTGGATGGATATCTGGATTTTGTAAAAATCTCTTCTGCATCTATCAATATGACTGTGTGATTTTCCTTTTCAAACCTATTTATCTGATGTGTCACATTGATTTTCAAAGTTTTGAGCCTAAGATAAAGCCCACTTGGTCACAATATACCATTCATGTTTTTATTCTTGGATTTATTTTGCTGTTTCTATATTTATGAATAATATTGTTCTGGAAGTTGTTTTGGAAATGCATGTGGCTTCTTTTGGCATCTAGTGTCGTAGACCAATGGAAATACTGGGAGTGACATACTCTGCTTCAGTTTTCTGGAAATAAAGTATGTGTCAGATTTCTATTATCTCCTCCTTAAATTTTTTTTTAAAGATTTTATTTATTTATTCATGAGAGACACACACAGAGAGAGAGAGGCAGAGACACAGGCAGAGGGAGAAGCAGGCTCCATGCAGGGAGCCCGATGCGGGACTTGATCCCAGGACTCCAGGATCATACCCTGGGCAGAACACAGGCACTAAACCACTGAGCCACCCAGGGATCCCTTCTCCTTAAATGTTTGGTAAAATGCACCAGTGAATTCATCTGGCTCTGGAGCTTTCATTATGCAATAACTTTAACTATAAATAATATACTAGAATTGATATAGTGATATTTAGATGATCTGATGCTTATGTGAGCTTTTGTAGCTTGTGTCTTTCAAGGAATTTGTACTTTTCAACTAAATTGTTAAATTAATTGACACCAAAAACAAAACAAAACTGGATCATGCCTTTTATTATCCCTCTAATGTTGGTGGTCCTGCAGGGCTGGCCACCTCACTCCTGGCTCCTGCCCTCTGTGTCATCCCCACCATCTCTGGCTTACTCAGCTTTTAGATTTGCATTTGTCTTGAGCATTTCCCATTTGCCACTTCTTTTGAGCTAAACTTGATTTTCTACTTCTGGTTTATTTTAAGACATTGCTGATTTTTAATTTCATTCCTCTGTAGTCATAAAGCATAAAGGCCTAATGTATTTTAAATGTGTTAAAATATTCTATTAACCAGAAGACATATATTTGGGTAAATGTTCATTGGCACCTGGCAGCTCTGTATTCTGATGCATTTGGTTGAGGTTGAGATGATCTGTTTTAATCCTATCGACTTGTTAAAAGCATTATTTAAGTCTTCTGTGACCTTACTGATTTTCTGTGTAGTGGTTCTATGTGGTTTTGGACCGATCAATCTGCCTCCAACTGTAATTGTGACTTGTCCGTATCTGCCCTCTCGTGCATCAGGTTTGCTCCGTGAGGTAGATGAACACTAGTTGTTAAAGGATTATGTCCTTCTGATTAAAGAAATCATTTATTATCATGAAAGGACCTCCTTTATACCTAAAACATTCTTTATTCTGTAACTGAACTTCTGATATTAATAGAGCCGTCTCATTCTTACTTGTGTTATAAGATATAGCTTCATTTTCTTTTGTTTTTAACCCATATGTGTCTCTACTTTTAAAATGAGTATTTCACACAGCAAATATCTGATCCTTTACCCAATTTGTTGGTATTTTATTTTATTTTATTTTACTTATTTATTCATGAGAGATACACAAAGAGGGAGAGAGGCAGAGACACAGACAGAGGGAGAAGCAAGCTCCATGCAGGGAGCCTGATGTGGGACTTGATCCCGGGACCCCAGGATCATGCCCTGGGCCAAAGGCAGGCACTAAACCACTGAGCCACCCAGGATCCCCCCCTTTTTAAAAAATTTTTATTAATTTATTCATGAGAGCAATTTGGTTTTTAAATCCAATTTGATCATCTCTACCTTTTAATAGAAGGTGTTTGGATCCTCTCCTTTTTACATGATTTGATATGTCTGAGCCTTTGGATAGCATCTTATGTGTTTTCTGATGTGGTTTGGAGTGTTGGGGTCCAGAGGCCAGGGCCCAGAAAGAATTCTTGAGTCTTCTTTGGTGCAAAAAGGTGGTTTTAATAAAGTGCAGGGACAGGACCCATGGGCAGAAAGGGCTGTGCTGAGGTTGTGAGGAGTAACTGATTATATACTTCGAGGTTGAGGGAGGTAAGGACACAGGAGGTTCCAAAAGGACTTTTTTTTTTTTTTAAGATTTTATTTATTTATTCATGAGAGACACAGGGAGAGAGGCAGAGAGAGAGGCAGAAGGAGATGAAGGCTGCATGCAAGGAGTCTGATGTGGGACTCAATCCTGGGACATGGGGATCAGGCCCTGAGCTGAAGGCAGATGCTCAACTGCTGAGCCACCCAGGCGTCCCACCCAAAAGGACTTTGATGTGCTAAAGTGGACCCTCAGGCCATTGTCAAGCAAAGGTGGTTTTTCCCTTTAGCAAAGTATTAACTTCTAGATAATGGGGAGCTTCCTGGAGCCTCAAGTATTTGTCAGTGGGCTATAGGTTATAGGGAAATTTAATTTTCTGTACATTTCCTTTGGCCTTGTTTCCCAGATCATTCCCCCCTGAATACTTATGATGCTTAAATCTTTCAGGTTGTAAAAGGTGGAAAATCTCATCTGTAACTTCCTTTTGCTGAATAGGGACATAGAGATGTCTCTACCTACAGGTCAACTTTGGTCAGTTGGGTATTTTACATACAGGATTTACCAAAGGGAGGGCTGCCAATCCAAGGTAGACAACCTGCTTAAGTATAAAGAATCATCTGTCAGCTGGAAGTTATGGCAGTGGAGGAGTCTTGGCACCAGGCGGGGAGACACGGGAAAAGATTAAAAAAAATAAGTTTAATATTATTATGAGCAAAAGAAGCCCAATATAAATGGCCATTGATAGTTGACCAAAGTGTTCCTCCAGTCCAAGGGTTTAACCAATCACTCTAAGAAAGACCAATCTATAAAAGCAGTAATTTGAATATTTATATCTCTTAGCAATCCTGTTACATTTTTGTGATATCTGGAATACACACAATATTCTTTTCTATGCTGGCTCATGTTCTGCCTTAAGCTGCAGATGAAATACCTAATGCCAGTGAGTCATTTAAGGCCTTAATTGTATAGCAAGTGGTGTTAGCCATCATGCACTGTTTTGTTTAGCAAGTAGTCAGGTAATTAATAAGAGGCACCATTATGAAAACTATATATATATATATATATATATATATATATATATACACATAGTTTAATGGTTAGAGCAAGTTATAAACCCAGTGTTGAGTCTCTGGTGCTTAAAATCTAATATCTACAAAGATGTGTTGTGGAAACATTTTCTCACTAAAAAACCCCTCTTTTTTTAACCGAAGGTTGCCAAATCAAGACTACTTTATTGTAACACAAGTCCAGGTTTAACAAACCTGGCCTAATTATTTACATAAGCTCAGCAGAAATAATGATTGATCATATAAATCTTTTAAAATCTGCCTTTCTGGGGGCACTTGGGTGGTGAAGTTGGTTACATACCCAACTCTTGATTTCTACTCAGGTCATCATCCTGGGATCATGAGGTCGTGTCCTGAGTTGGGTTCCATGCTTACCACCAAGTTGGCTTGAGTTTCTCTCTCCCTCTCCCTCCACTTGCATGCTCTCGCTGGCTCTCTCAAATAAATAAATAAATAAATAAATAAATAAATAAATAAATAAAATCTTTAAAATCTGCTTTCTGGAGTTTTTTTTTTTTTTTTAATTCTTTCTTAAGATTTTATGTATTTATTGATTTATTTAAAGATGGGGGGAGAAGAGGGTGAGGGACAAGCAGACTCCCTAGTGAGCAAGGAGCCTGAAATTGGGCTCTATCCTATGACCCTGAGATCATGACCTGAGCCAAATGCTTAACCGACTGAGCCACCCAGAGGCACCTGCTGGACCTTTTCATAAGGAACCTGTAGGTTGAACTTTCAGTAGCTTCTTCAGACCAGAAGCCAAGCCCAGTACTTGCCATCAGACCCTGCAATACCTGTAGATGTGAGCAGATTCCTCTTCAAGAGGTCCTCAAGGTATCCTGAGGTTCCTGTACCTGCCAGGAAGTGACATTCTTTACTCACCTGGTGAGGCCTCTGGGAACTCTGTAACCAGGTATCAGGTCAACAGTTCCAGATGGCTTTATGGATCCAGGTTTCATAAAGTCCACCTCAGTTCCTTAAGGCCATCTGGTCATATCTGCGTCTATACATGTCTCTCTCAGATGACATTCAGTCAAAACCTTGCTAAAGTAACTACTGTTTCCAAGGGTGTCCTATTACAAGGAGAACAGGTTCTTAGTGAATCTATGCAAATGACCATGGTTGCCATGGAAGAAGGAATGCTCACGGAGACCTGTTGAATTTCAGAGGGTCCAGGTAGAGAGAAAAGTTAAATGCTTCAAGTTGTTCACAAATGAATATTGTATCTCATTTCTATAAGTCAGAAATCTTAAGAGAAAGTTTCCTTAACCTGGGAGAGCAAACGTTAGAGAACCAGCAGTGTTTCAAGCCAGGGTCACAAAACTATAACAATTTTCAATTTATTTAATCCCATATTATTAATTTTTATTCAGTTGAATTAATGCATAGTTTTAGTTAGTTCTGGAAATTCTTATCTTTAAAATCATAAAACTATTTCAAAAACCCATATTTGTTTAAAAAGTTCATGAATCTCCTTGAAGATGAAACTCATTCTGCAAATAACAAAAGATTATAATGCAATTGACAAAGAAATTCAGTTATTTCTGTGACACATACATTTTAATAATTAGGATGTAAAGTGATGACCTTATACTGAACTTATTAAAACTTCAGGAATAGGATATATTGTCTAGAATAGTTATAGCGTTTACCCAAATATAATAAGACTTATTATTTCTCGACAATGCTTTCTAAGCAACTTAACATACCAAATAAACAAGGCTAGATGGCCAAAAAGACTTCATTTAAATCCTGGGAAAGTTTGTTTAAAAATCTTAGAAAGTTTTAAAAGCACATGCCTGGGGCGCCTGGGTAGCTCAGTTGGATGGAGCATCTGACTCTTGATTTCAGCTCAGGTCTTGATCAGGGTACTGGGCTGGGGCTCTGTGCTCAGCGGGGAATCTGCTTCTTCCTCTCCCTCTGTACCCCACCCCGCCAGGCTCCCACTCTCTCAGATAAATAAATAAAATCTTAAAAATAAATAAATAAACAAACAAACAAATAAAGCAAATGCCTAAACAGGATTACAGATCATTACAAAACTTAAAACTTAATTATTTATTTAGCCAAGGTGACAATAAGAAATTCCTAAGACAAGTAAGTAGGGTTATACAGTAGTTAGCAAAACTTAACTTCTGTAATCCTGAGAAGTTTTAACTAAGTCATCAAAGACCTTATAAAGGCAAAACATAGAAAACTGGTTTTCTTGGCAGAGAAAAGAGAAAAGACATTTGTTTACATTTTCTTATCAAGAGCAGACCCACAATTCAAGAAAGTTTTGTTGCGTCGTGTTTTGGTTTTAGACAGAGAGAAAGCAGAACTTCAACCTTACACCCGGGCACTTTTAAAGTCCATTCATTTCAACCTTAGTCCATCCTGACCACACATAAAACTGCTTTCCTAAGATTGCCTTTCATGAGCCTTCTACAACTTTCTCTGGCATTCAGATTTCGTTCCAAGACGTTTTTCTCCAGTCTCATTTTAAGACAAAATTACTTTCTTTTATTTTCGACAAAAAAAGTGTTCGCATCCCTTATATCTTTCTTACCCACACAGAGTTGCTTCCCATATTTGCATCAGCCTTAATTACAGAATTTCTCACTCTTAGAAACCTTAGTCTCCAGTGGAAACCAAGGAGTAACCAGCTGTGAACTGTCAACCAGAACTTTTTGTATGGTGAGTTTATGAACACATTTAAGTACAAAGCATGTTTGCCAACAGATCCAAATATCCTTAGTTTCTTTGCAATAAATAGTCAAAAAAAACAAACTTACATTCAATAATCAATGCTCTAGTATTTTATCTCATTTGAAAAAGGCCTAGATGTCCAACAAGCTCAATCCCAATTTATCATCCAAGGAAAACTTTATAAAGTTTTAGGTTACCAAAGGCTATCCTACAATTACTCATGAAAACTTTGAAATAGGCAAAACTAATCATCATTTAAGTCATCTTTTTGCTGATGAATGACAATGAGATAACATGAGCTTATTTGATCTTTAGTAAACCTTGCTAGAATAAATTTTAGTATTTAATGCTGAGAAGTTTGACGACATGACTATCTTAAGCCAACAAATATAAAATGGTATAAATCCCGAATTATGTTCCGCTAGGGTCTACTTAAAAGTCAATCAATTTGTTTCCCATGGTCAGTTTTTATCTGGGTCACTTAGAGGAAATCTAAAGTGGGCAGTGTAATTCCAGGAGAAGGATGTGCTCTTTGCTCTTTGACAGCGAGGAAAGGAAGAGGAGCCATGGTATCCAGAGACATAGCTGCCCACTCGCAGGGGCTGCAGAGACTGGGAGGGGGGGGGGGCAGAGGCAGAAGAGGGGAGGTGATACCAGCAAGGGCGGAGTCCACAGGGCGGAGACAGAGGTCTCCCAGTCCTAAAGCCGGTAAGCTTGGATGGATGAGCAGATTCAGCTTTGTTTTGTTTCCCACCAATAAGTGGGATTAGGCAACCCATGTTAGGCTGGAGAAGCCAGGGAACTTCCCCAAAACAAAGAGAGTTTCAGCACCTGTTTGGGAATAATCCTTCAAGTTCCCGTCTGGAGGTAGATTCACCAGTTGGCTCCAAGTTTCATAGTCATTAGTCCAGGAAATGAATGAGGGAGGAGCCGCACATCTATTAGGAGGGAGAACAGTGAGAGAGAGTCAGTGTCCCCTCTATTAGAAGTGACCTGTGTTTCCTCCTGCAACCTGGCTTTGTTTGGAGGAAGCCTATTTAGAGAATTATCATCCAATATGTCAGGAGGGAGTTTACTGGCCTGTTATTGACCCTCAGGTCTGGATCCTGACGTAGAGCCCCGAGGCCTGGACCTACGGCACCTCCATCCATTTGCCCTGTTTCCTGCAAAAGATATCCAATGGATAGGTCCCACTGAGGCCATGTAGTATTCCAGGAGATTGGTCCTTTCCTAAATTCTGCAGTCAAATTGTTTTCAGTAGGTTAAAAGTCATCCCAGGGGAGAGTCCTTGGGAACTGAAGAAGAGAGCAGGTCCATTACCTAGAAAGCCCCCTGGCTCCCAGGTCATGTCCTAAGCAGGATATGTCAGAGGTTCCTGGTGTCAAAGTGACCTGAGGCATCCCCTGAATAACATCACCATGATCACTGCCACCACTAAAGGCCCCTGGAGGAGAGATGCCAGTGTTCCATTGCTTCCTCATCGCATCCTGGGCTATGCAGTGTGTGCTGGTGAATGGACTGAGATATATGGTGCCTTGGACATTGAGCCATGAGGATCATGCCTTATTTTACCTTGACATGAAGAACCTTCTGTTTTTAACCTGTGGAAAACACTAGGAAAGTTTTACAAGGGGAAAAGACCCAATTTTATAGCTTAAGTAATGAGTAGAGGACATTGACGGAAAACAGTAAAGATAGAAGTCCATCATGGTCTAAGTGACATTCCAGCACATATAGTCTTTACAGCCAACTTCCCTAGGAAACAGTCCCCAGTTGGGTTTTAATTCCATCATGTCCTAGTTTCAGCCAGCTCCCAGTGGAGGTCCCACAGCCAGAAGGGGCTAAACCAAGCATGTGGAGGGGATCACATTAGATCAATCAGGAGGAAAACTCACACCATCCTGGTGACTTAGGTGGCTGTCCTGTGCCCAAGACAGACAACTTTGTAGAAGGACAGGAGTACAGACAGAGCAGCAAGTTTCTGGGTCTTATTACCATCCTGGCCAAGGAAATAACTTCTAGCCCAAAGGCAGGCTTTCTCCTCATAGAGGAGCCATGGGCTAGAGGATTGCAGTCTGAACCATCAGCATGATAGTGTTCCAATAAGACCATACTCCTCAAAGGGCACCTGGTATAAGAGTAAAGGAAGAGGAGAGGAAGTACCAAGTTTGCACCCTGATTCAGAGTCCAGATGCAGCTCTGGATTCAAAGCCCCACCTTGGGCACCATATGATATAGGAAAGAACATTAGGGTTTGAAGCCAATGGCCAAGAGAATTCTTAAGACATAATTGGTGCAAAAAAGTGGTTTTATGAAAGCAGGGGGACAGGACAGGGGCAGAAATTGCTGCTGCCCCAGATTGGTGAGAAGCAACTAATTGTAGACTTTGGGAGTTTGGGGAAGTAAAGACAAAGGGAAGTCCCAAAATGTCTTCCATTGGCTAAAGCAGACTCACTGTATCTTGGAGGCCTGACTATTGTCAGGCTGAGCTGGTTTTCCCTCTAAAGAGACATGAACATGACAGTTGGGAGCTTCCAGGAGCAACATTATCCTATCCCTGACTCGAGTTTTTGTCAATGGGCTGCAGGTTATAAGTGATGACGGAAACAAAGCAGAAGAGAAATTATTAAACTTTCTTACCACCCACAGCCGATTGACAAGTTTTTGAAACAGGCAGAGTGACCTTCCTCTGGGAGCTCAGCAGCCTGGATGTGAATACTCTGCCGAGGGCAACAGACAGTCTTAGCCTGCCCCGTCCCCGCCCCCAGGACCCTGTAAGTCTACTCAAACATATAAAGATCCATTTATGAACTTCCTTTATCTCTAAACCCCCAAGATACCTGTTGGCGGTCATCCCCAAGCACATGACCCACCAATATATACCTGAGGGGTCTCATGACTCAGGTTTTGTTAGATGGTAATAAATGACCCTTTCCCAACGATAGCTAGCCCTCCATGGAAACCTTGCTTCCAAATTCCTTAGAGACTCACAGTCTCCCTAACCCCGTCCCAACTTGAAGTATATAAATAATGGGCCACTCCTCATGACCCCAGTGCAGCTCTCTGCCCGTGGTCCTGTCCCTGTGCTTTAATAAAACCACCGTTGTGCACCAAAGACGTCTCAAGAACTCTTTCTTGGCCGTGTGCTCACACCCAGATGTCTTCCTATATCAATAAGCACAGTTTTATCTACATTTCCTCCTCCTTTTTTTCCCACATCATTTCTATTTGTCTTTTTCCCTCTTTCTTCCCTTTCTTCTCTTCTATTAACTTCTTTAGGATCAAAATGTTTTCTAGCGTTGTGCTACACTCACCGCTGCTACTTAATGCAGCCTCCCTGCAAGAGTCACCTGCTGCCTGTGTTGTGTGCACATCCTACAGAATGTTGTCCCCGTCCTGTCTTTGGGTTTGTGCCATCATCACCATACTTTTCACTTCTGCATGTCTCCTAACCTGTATCATGCATTGCTGTGATTTGTGCATAAAAAGTCAATTTCTTTCTTTAATATTTAATACCTAAAAAGTATTTTATTTTTCCCACAATTTTTTTTCCTTCTGCCTAGAGGACTTTTCATGTGTTGTGCTGGGCACAAGTGCTGCTGGTAGATTTCTTCAGCTTTTTAATGTCCAAAGAAGTCTTTGCTCTCCCTGTGTTTGTTGGATTTTTGTGGATATAGGATGCTAAGCGGACAGTTTATTTTTAAATTCAGCACCATAAACCTGTGTTAGGTCTCCTGATTTGCCTCATTTCCAATGAAAACTCCGTTGTCATACTTATTTTTGTGCCCTGGTGTACCTGTTTGCATTTCGGTCGCTTTAATATTTTCTCCCTTTAACTCCTGTAAGCAACAAGGTCACGAAAGGCTTTGGCTTCACTTCCTTTAAGTTTCTTCCATTTCAGGATTGGTGAGCTCTATGGATCATTAGTTTTCACCCAAGTGGGGAATGTTAGGGCTGTTATTTCTTTGAAAATATTCTTAAGTTCTTCAGGGTCTGATTGGTTATTGATCTAGTGGTTGTATTCTTAAATCACAGAGGCTGTATGTTTTGTTGCTGTGTGTCCGACATGGGCCCTGTTTGGATCTTTCCTTTACCCACGCTCATGTCCTGGGGCACAGGCTGTGCAGGAGCAGGTAGGGAATGTCCTGAGATTCGCAGATCTCCACTGAAATCACTCACACCTGCCCTCATGGCGTGAAAGCAGCCATGGACACTCTGTAGGTGAACAGACATGGTCACGTTCAAACCAAACTTAATTTATAAAAACAATCTGCAGCCAGATTTGTCCCCTGGGCCACCTCTTTCAGCCCCAACTAAGTAGGACACTTGCAGTGTGTTGACAATATAACAGCTATTTAGTATCCTTGTCCCCTGATTGTATCTTCTGAATCTTGCTGGCTCTGGTTTAAAAAAAAGAAAAAACCAAAAACCAAAAACTGTATGAACCATGATTTCCTAACAATATAATACGGATCATATTTTCCTATTTCACTACATGACTGGTGATTTTTAACTGGATGTCAGACATTGTAGATTCACCTTGTTGGGACTTGAATTTTTGTATAATATGAGATGTTTTTGAGGTTGGAGCTGAGACACAGTAAACTTACTTAGAACAAAGCTTGACTTTTTTCCCCAGGCTTGCTTTTGAGTTTTGTTAGGTAGGACTGAGACTTGATTCTGGATGTCATTTAGCCACACTACTGGAGCAATGCCCTTCGGAATATTTAATTTGATGCCCCACAGATTTTGGGGTTTCTTAATCCCAGGCATTGGGAATGTGAGCCATCCTTCTCTGTGACTTTGAGTGATTGCTCTGTTCCCTGGCCCAGGGCGTTTAGCTTATTCACTAATGTCTGTTCATTATTTAGTTGCAAATTTTTTTTAAGATTTTATTTATTTATTCATGAGAGACACAGAGAAAGAGAGAGGCAGAGACATATGCAGAGGGAGAAACAGGTTCTATGCAGGGAGCCTAGATGTGGGACTCGATCCGGGTCTCCAGGATCGCGCCCTGGGCTGAAGGCGGCGCTAAACCGCTGGGCCACCGGGTCTGCCCTTTAGCTGCAAATTTTAAAAAATCCTCTGAAGGTCTCTGCAGAGCTTCCTCTCTGCAGCTGTTCTCTCCCCTGCCCCCTGAGGCCCCTGCCCCTGTCAGCTCCAGGAGCCCCGGGGATGTTGGGGCTCCTTCCACCTGCTGCAGGAGCGCGTCTTCCCATCCATGCCCTGGGCACCGGCAGGTTCCCCTCACTTGTTTCCCGTCTCAGAGATCACCGGCCAGGTCTTGAGGCGGAATGTTCTTCTTTTTATATATTTTGTCTTTTTTTCCTTCAATCTTAAGGCAAGAGAGAGTATCTGATCATTGTTATGTCCGCATAGCTAGAATCACAAGAGTAGTATTAACCTAAATTCTGAGTTTCCTTATATAACTAACGATATTAAACAAAATTCTCAGTTAAGTTTTCTGCATTAGCTGCTCATGTTTTGTTGGATTTGGCCGCTGCTGTCTGGGGAAAACTGGCTTCAGGCTGTATTTAATTTCCTAGCTTCAGCTTTGAGTGTCTCTTACAATATTTCAACTACATATGCTATGATACATTGTGTACACACTTGTGTGTGTGTGTGTGTGTGTGTGTGTGTGAATGTGCGCAAATGTGTGTCTATGTATCCAGAATATCTAGCTGATTGTAACCTCAGACTAACCCAGGGCATCTGATCTCTCTAATCTACCACATTGGGAGCGAGGGTGGGGGATGCTTTTTAACATGTATACATTTACTCTCCTGTGAAATTTATTTCAGTGACACTGTGAGGTATGGCTCTGAATTTACCGTCATCCCAAACCCTCATCTCTCCCTGATTGTGATGTGGTTTGAAGCGTTGGGGTTCAGAGCCAACAGCCAAGAAAGAATTCTTGAGACATCTTTGGTGCAAAAAGGTGGTTTTATTATAGATGGGGACAGGATCATGGGCAGGATGAGACGCCCTGGGGTTGTGTGCAGTGATGATTATATAGGATTTTCTGTCCTGTGGAGGGGATGGTGATGTTAGGCTCCAGGAAACTGGGTTTGTAGGCTTCTGGAGATTGCTTCTTTCTTGTAAATCACTGAGACTGTTGCAAACTGAAGGAGATGCTGATCCTCCAGGAGTGTGGTCTCAGTCAGATAACCACTTGTTCTCCCCTTTCCTTCATCCTAGGGGAGCCTGAGGGAGGGCCTGAGGAATGTCACATGTGTCCAATCTGGGGTCGGAGGGGTGCAGGGTGTGAGCTTGTGCTTTGCCCTCAGCTGGCCTGCTGCTCCCTCGTCAATTGGAGATGTCACTTTTACTTGTTATATGACTGATTGCGATACACCCTTGAACTTGCTTAATTTGTATTTTTCACCTCTATTAGACTAAACAGAAGGAAGCTGGCAAAGGCAATGAAAGTCCATCGACAGGAGACTTTCTAAAATAAACACAGGAAACTTCAAACAGCTGAGAGACATTTTAAATCCCCCTCTATATACAAATAGGTTCTTAATTCTGGTAGGTACCTAACATTAGAGAAAGTATTTAGGATCAAAGTTATACTCTTAGAAGAAAACCTCACTGTATGAAAATTTGGTCTCATAAAAGAACCGAGGAACCCCTGAATTTAAAGAAATACCCTCAAAGTAGTAATCCACCTGCTGTGTCTTTCATAGTGCAGCGAGGATGAGGAAGGGTGGTTTGGAATATTAGAAAGTGCATAGTAGTGTCACAAAACCCGTCCCGGAGCCAGGATGGAGAAACAATGAGGGGAAACGAGGGCTTTAGGTGCTACAACTTTGCAGACCCCTCGCTCCCGAGCAAGTTGTCCAGCAAGGGAGTCTCACCAAGAGACTCAAGTCCAAACCCCAGGAAGCAGAGCGCATCTGTGCCCTGAAACAGGTGACACAGTCCCCGTGCAAAGGCCGGGCCTGTGACAGCTCCTCAGTGGAGCTCCCCGAACAGCCCTGACTCGGGGATCGGCCATGGAGCTTGGTTCAGACTTTCTCAAATCACAGAAACTGAAACACAACAAAGAGAAACGAGGTGAGGATTTTAGAGGCAGCCTCACTCTGAATGGCTGAGGTCCCAACAGCAGAACCAGAAATCTGAAAAAGTAAACCAGAGAAAACAACAGATCGCGTGTGACGGCATCACATGAGAACGGCTGTTCGCAGTTACAAACATCCATGAAAACAGATTTATTACTTTGAGGCCTTCGATTTTAAAAGTGCAAGAAGAGGACATTGCATTGTTAATGCTTCTAAGCAAACATAGTTAAAGTATACATAGTTAAAGTATAAAGTATAAAGGTTGGTAGTGAAAACGGAAATATTGGTCCCCCCGAATGGTACTTGCAATTCTTCTGATGTCATTTATGATATATAATAGGAATACCTTATATGTAAGCTGTTACAGGTAGAAAGAAGTGCAAAATGACTGCAATATTTGCTGCTATTAGTGTTTTACAATGAATGGGGTGAACTCTTTGGAGACTAAGTATCTCCATGGAATGAAGAACACCTGTCACCCACTGGCTGTTCACTGATGACCAAGGAGAGACACCCCACAGAATCTTCTCTGAATTCATATGGATTCAATAGATTTTCTCCCTGGCCAGATGGGAATATAACTATTAAGTAGAAAGATCAGAGATGTTTATATGATACTTGTCAAAATTCTCTTCCTCATTTTTTAATGTGGTATTTAACTTTTGAAAATAGCAAATAAAATGCAAACCAAATAAAATACAAAGCCAATTTTCCACAGCATGTTAAAATGTCATGTCTGGAGCCATATTCTGTTTCTGCTTTGGTTATTTCCTTACAGTTAATGTCACAATAAACATCATTGCAAAGATTTCTAAAGGAAGCACGCCAGTCAACTAGACTCAGGGAGATGTGAGAGAATGAGGGACAGGCAGACATCCAAAATTTGGTAATGAAATGATTATATCAAGACACACTATTTGTCAAAGGGCTTAATAAACTTTAAAATATTTTGCAAATGAAGTTTGCAGGGGAATCATCAAGTCATAAATCGCGTGCATAGAAAAGAAGGCTAATTTCATGCATTTATAATTAATTCTAAAAAATTACCTTTAATTTAGTTAAAGCTTTGACATGTCAGTAATGATGTCTCTGGCAATTTATTTCAAACGTTCTTTCCTCTCATGTGGATATTGCACAGACCCTTCTCAGAGCTCCTTCTGATTATCCAATCTTCCAAACATCTCATTGTATTAGTATGCTTTGCCCCAAAAAAGAGGCTGAAGATCTTCTATCCAAGTTGGTGGTAGGTTGGAAGGAAAAGCCCAAGCTTCCATACTTGGATGAAATTGGATCACAGTAAACCATATTCCATGAAAGAAAGCAACTAAAATCTTTCTCAAAAATTGTGATATTGTGATTTTAAGAAGAAATATATATATTTGGTTTTTCTCCTGCTCTGGTATGGAGCTCCTAAAATGCTTGGGACTTCCCAAGTGTCAAAGTGTCTTCTGTGGCATTAAGTGACTAAAATGCTTGGGACTTCCAAGTGACAAAGGCGTCTTCTGTGGCATTAAGAAGGTGATTTTTGGAAAGCATCAGCGGGTGGGGGCAGGTTGCCAGGTGAGATGAGAGGCTTGGAACCTTCCATCCCACCCCTGACCTTGGGGAAAGGGAAAGGGCTGAGGTCCAGTCCCCAGTGGCCAATGATTTCATCCATCAGGCCTGTGTGATGAAGCCTCCGTAAAAACCCGAAGGACGGGTGTGGAGACCTTTCGGTCTGTGAACAGGTGGGATCTAGGGAGAGCACAGAAACTCCCTGCACTTCCCTATACCCCGTCCTGTGCACTCTTCCATCTGGCCATTCCCGACTTACATCCTTTTGTAATAAGCCTATCATCTGGTAAGTAAAATATTTCTGAGTTTGGTGAGCCTCTTTAGCAATTAAATCAGACCCAGAACTGCCCATCTATAGTCAGTGAGTTGGAGATCCAGTTTCTGGGCTTGGGGCTGGGATCTGAGTAAGGTGGACAGTGGTAGAGTGGGGTCTGCGCTACCCCCAGGTAGCAGGGCCAGGCCTGAGTTGGATTGGAAGACTCCCAGCTGGTGTCACAGGATTACTTGGTGGCATAGAGAAAACTCCCATACACAGGAATTGGGTGCAGATTTGTTAAGATTATATTATTACTTAGAGTGAAATGGACCCAAAATATAACAAGGAAAGGAATGAAGAGCAGAGTGGTAACTGCTACTGGTCACTTACTGTTCAGCAAGGCAGCGGCTTCCACTGGGCGCCAGCTCCTCAAATCCCCATCATAAATGGAGTCCCCCAGTTTACTGTCCTGCCTTTCCTTTTTATTTTTTTTAATTTTTATTTATTGATTTTTTTTCTAAAGATTTTATTTATTCAGAGAGTCATGAGAGGCAGAGACACAGGCAGAGGGAAAAGTAGGCTCCCTGCAGGGAGCCCAATAGGGGATTCAATCCCAGGACCCTGGGATCACGACCTGAGCCAAAGGCAGGTGCTTCACCAACTGAGCCACCAGGCCCCTCCCTTTTTATTTTTAAATCACCAGGACTGAGACAGAATTTGTGTAAGGTAAAATGCACTCCTCTTGAGTATAGACTTGAATGTATTTTGACAAACCTATGCACACATGTAAACATCATGACCATGAAGATAGAGAATGGTCCCTCACACAGGGAATTCCTCAGGGCAGCTCTGTCCACCATGTTTTCCGGCCATCCAGTAACCACCGATCTGCTTTCTCTCACCTGAGACTAGAACTGACCTTCCTGGAATGTCAGGTAAATAGAAGTATATTAGGTACACTGTTTTCTGTTTTGCTTCCTTTCATCATCATCGGGACTTGCAAAAGTATCTATATGGTTCCTGTATCAATAGGTCTTTAAGAAATATTTTCGAGTCCTAGTTCCCCATATGGATGTGCCAAACTTGTCTATCCATTCAGCTGCTGATAGCATCATATTTTTCCCATAGTTCCAAATCTCATAAATTAAGCTTCTATAGAGATTTGAATATGATCAGTGTTTTTATTTCTATCAGATAAGAATCTAGGAAAGTAATTACAGGATTATATTTTAGGTGTATTTTTAACTCTATAGGAAACTGTCAAGCTGATTTCCAAAAAGGGCACAAATTTTCATTCCTACCAGGAGCAAATGAGAATTCTAGTTGTTTGTTATAACATCATAGCAGCATTATGAACAGTAGCCAAACTTAAAGAGAACTCAAACGTCCATCAACCGATGAATGGATAAAGATGTGGTGCATATATATGATGGAATATTACTTCACCATCAAAAAGAATGAAATCTTGCCATTTGCAACAATGTGGTTGGAGCTAGAATGTATTATACTGAGTGAAATAAGCCAGTCAGAGAAAGACAAATACCATATGATTCCACTCATATGTGGAATTTGAGAAACGAAACACATGAACATATGGGAGGGGAATAAAAAAGGAGAGAGGGAAATAAACTGTAAAAGATTCTTAATGAGAGAGAACAAATGGAAGGTTGATGGAAGGAGGTGGTGGAGGGTGGGCTAGATGGGGAATGGTCATTGAGGAGGCACCTGCTGTGATTCGCACTGGGTGTTGTAAGTGATGAACCATTGAATTCTACTCCTTTTTTTTTTTTTTTTTTTTTACAGCAAAGAATCAGTGATTTATTTTATTTTATTTTTTTTTTGAGATTTTATTTATTTATTTGACCGAGAGAGAATGTGTACAAGCAAGAGGAGCAGAGGGAGAGGGAAAAGCAGGCCCCCACTGAGCAGGGAGCCCAATGCGGGGCTCGATGCCAGGATCCCGGGATCATGGTGTGAGCTGAAGGCAGATGCTTATCTGACTGAGCTACCCAGGTAGCTCAAATCAGTGATTTAAATCCCGGCTTGGTCGCTTGAGTCTTTGACCTGTCATAACCTCAGTGACCTTCTGGTCCGTCATAGGCATCTTTTTGAATTGTTGTAAATTGAACTCAGCGAGTATTATTTATGTCTACATGCAAGGAACTATAGAAGGCACTGAGCTTATAATGTCTTTCCAAACTTCATAGTTAAGGATACAGACAGAACAAGTCAGCAAGGAAAAGGAGGTACAAAGCGTAATGAAACCAACATATTGCTGTACATATTGGCAATAATATAAGCAAAGGACTTCTGGTCAGTGTAGCTACTGTTACGTACAAGTATGTGCACCTGGCTTTAAGCACCAGGTGCAGTGGAGAGCAGACTCTGGATTAGGAATGGAGAGACCTGGATTCAAATTCTGACAGTGCTAATCATTTGTTAAGCAATAAAAATTGTTTCTTTTTCTCCCCAAAACTTGATGTAACTTATTTTTTTTAATTCTCATACTCTTTGAAGTGGTCAGTACTACCATTGTTGCATATAATCAATTGGTTGTTAATAGTTGATTATCTCCCTTTACTAGAATGTAAGCTTAAGGAAGACCAGGATTAGTAGGAATTTTTGTCTCTTTTGTTCATTGAAGTATCCCAAGCACCTACACCAGTACCTGGCACATAGTGGGTGCTCAATAAATATTTGTTGGGTAAATATCATGCTAGGGAATTTGATCTTTCTCCTATGGGCAAGAGGGAAAATGTGAAAGTTTTGGTTTTGTGAGTTTTTTAAAATTTTAATTATTCCTTTGTAAACAGGGAACTAGCCATCAAATATGTGTTTAACAATATAACAGAGCAATGCTGCAGTATGGAAGCAGGTGTGGAAGATGCACAGGAGTGAAAAGAAACTGAGGAGACCAGAAAGTTGCTTCAAATTCTATTCATGAAACCAATATTACCCTGTATGTTAATTAGCTAGAATTTAAAATTTTAAAATAGCAAATAAAATAAAAATGCCATTCTTGTTGCCACTAAGCCTATTTTCACTGGTACTTCTTTTGCAGTGCATTTACACTCTGCTCTTCCTGATTTCTCATTTTTAATTTACTGATGATTTTGAGGAATGATCTGTGCTTTGCACATGAACGAGCAAAGTGAGGTCAAAATTACAGTTTTCTTCACAGGAAATAATAAACCCTAAAACAAAACAAAACAAAAAGCAAAAAAAAAAAAAAACCCACAAAATAACTAGAAAGAAACCCATTTTAGATGTTAGGTCTGAAATATTTTAGTGAATCAAAAGAGGAAGCTTAGAAAGTCACTGTTTAGGTAAGACAATGATTAATAATTCAATTTTAGTTGTGAATGTGTGTGTGTCTTCATGATTTAAAATCTGTCCCCTGAAACATAGGTGGACACAGCACTCAGGGATCTGGAGCAGAAGAGCCCACACTTAAGACTCTCAAGTAAAATAGTCATTTTGAGCTTTCATGGAGTCAATTTTCAGATCATTCTCTTCTTTCAAGCCTTCAGGACCTCAGATTAACTTTATTATTTTTAACAGGATGATATTGCTTAGAAAATGGCACAGCCTTTGTTTAATCAAATCACAGAAATACTGTTGTGTTGATTGGAAGGCAAGAAGCTGGCCAGCATGGAGCTAGTCTTTAAAGGGTGAGACCTCTTTGTCCTTAAGGTTCTCACGGAGTGCTTGCGGGACAGAGTGCAGAAATGTGGGAAGTTACATAGTGAAGCTTTTCGATATAAGTCCCAGATGCCATGTGATTAAGTGTCAAATGGATTACGTAGAGCCCAGTTCTCTGAAACGTCTGAGCCTAAAAAGACAGCCCTCCTAGCATTGGAGGGGAGCCTGCTGAGCAAACCTGGAGCCCCCTGGACTTCAGATCAGAGCCTGGACCATCCCACACCACTCTCAGGATGCTGGTGTTGTGTGACAGGCAGAGGAAGGTTGGCTGGGTCCATCCAGGATAGGAAATCCCAAATACGTGTAAAGCATTTGTGTGTAAGATACATCTGATTCAAAGGTTTCCATAAAAACTTGTCAGTGATAGATACGCAGGGGTTCTCCACAACTTTTTAAAACTGCATAGAGCTAGCTGCAATGTTCTTGCTGTACTCCAGACTTAATAATCCACATAGTTGAGACCATCTGACTTCTTTTCATCTGTTTTTTATTTCACAGGAAACAACAAACATTTCACTGACAAAAATGAGTAAGACAATGTTAGAGCTTTAAAGTACCTACCAGACTACGACTTTGACTGTTCTGCCCCAGGATTTGAAAAATTGCTCTGCTAATCGATAGTGTGGTTTCCTTCCTTTGTTCTAATTGTTCTGATTTTCATTAAGTCCTCTAAGTTCTGGGTGTGGAAGCTTTCAGTGCTGTGGCTGCGCAAATCCCTGGAATGCTGAGGCTTCCCATGAAGCTTGCTTCCCAGTTCATTTAATGATAACTCAAAAATGTCCTTTTAAAAAACAGCACTAATTAGAATCAGCTACAAATGGTGTACTTTTATTTATTACATTCAATATTCCGTTGTATAAGAAATGAAATATGTATGTGTGCCTTATAATCCTTTCAGCCCACTTTATTATGCATATGTTAATAACATTGAGTTTAATCTATAAATTTTTTTTTTCTTTGAGGTTTACAGCATAATATGAAAGCAAAATTTAAATAATACAAAATTCCCGGAAGTTTTCCCATAATGCATTAAATGGTACTTTGAACACACAATGTTTTCTCCTAATGGTTGTCTCTTGATGAGTAATCACAAAATACTGCTGAGATTGGCTTCTGGAATGCCAGAGTGAATGTCTCAGTGAACTTGCTTCCCCTCCAAAACAATAAAAATACTGGCAAAATGATTAAAATAAACCATTTCGGAATTCTGGTGATTAATCAAAGCAAGAGAATGAGCTGAAAATTGTCTATCTACGAGAACTTTCTGAACCGTGGTTAACAGTTGGCTCTGCTATTCCCATCCTACCCTCCTCCTTCTCTCACTGATGCTGAAGCCAAAGGCCAAAGCTTTGCAGATATGGGCACATTTGACCAATTTTGAAATTTCATGAAAAGTATCATCCCCATGGGGCGCCTGGGTAGGTCAGCTGGTGAAGTGTCCAACTCTTGGTTTCAGCTCAGGTCATGATCTCAGGGTGGTGGGATCAAGCCCCTTGTTGGCCTCTGCACTCAGCAGGGAGTCTGCTTGAGATTCTCTCTTTCTGCGCCTCCCCCACTTCTGCTCTCTAAACAAATAAATAAATAAATAAATAAATAACCATCTTTTTTTAAAAAAGCATCACCCCAGAACACAGTGAGTGTTATGTGTGGACTTGCGTCTGTCTGGGAAGTCTCAGTTGGGAGAAGGGACAAAACTGAAGCTCAGGACATTACCAGAACAATAGCACCTGCTGGCAGTATCTCAGCTGCCTCAGGCTCTGATTTCAGCTGGGGAAACTGAGAACTTACATGAAAGTTAAAGGAAATCCTGGAACACTGGGTGAACAAGGGAAGCTTAAACATATTCCTGGCTGTGTATAGACTATGTATGTCTGCAGACGCGTGCATGCCTAGGAAAGAGTTGTGAAGAAGAGGGCAGGAGTCATTCTCCTCTAGCTGACCTTGAGGCCCTAGATAGCTGAAAAAGAAGACTCAACAATAAGAAAACAAACAACCCAACTAAAAATCAGCCAAAAACCTTAACAGACATGTCACCAAAGAAGATATACAGATGGCAAATAAAATGCCCTCAATATATGTCATTGGAGAGACATAAATTAAAACAGCAATGAAATACCACTGCTCACCAATGAGAAGGTCCAGAATCGGGAACACCGATGGAACAAAATGCTGGCAAGGGTAAGGAGCAGGAGCAACTCTGATTCATTGCTGGTGGGAGTGCAGAATGATCCAGCCACTTGGAAGACAGCTTGGTGGTTTCATTCTTACTGTATGATCCATCAATTGTGCTCCTTCCTATTTACCCAAAGGACTTGAAAACTTATGTCCATATAAAAACCGGCACACAAATGCTTATGACAACTGTATTCATACTTGCCAAAACTTGGAAAAAAACAAAATGTTCTTCAGCAGATGAATGAATAAACAAACTGTGGCCCATCCGGACAATGGAATATTGTTCAGCGCTAAAAAGAAATGACCCATCCAGCCATGAAAAGACAGGGAGGAACCTTCTATGCACATCACTAAGTGAAAGAAGTGAGTCTGAATCCACACACACTGTGTGATCCCACCCACATGACACTCCGGGAAAGGCAGATGTGGGGACAGGTTGCTGGGGTTGAGGCTGGGGGAGTGAGAGATGAAGGGGCAGAGCATGGGATTTTAGGGCAGTGAAAATTCTCTGAATGATATTATAACAGTGGATACATGTCATTGTACATTTGTCCAAACCCATAGAAAGCACAACCTCAGGAGTGACCTCGAGGTAAACCATGAACTCTGGCTGATGACGACGCATCGATGCAGGTTCATAAGTTGCAGCAAATGCACCTCTCTGGTGTGCGGGTTGATGGTGGAGGAGGCTGTGCATGTGTGGGGCAGAAAGTATGTGGGAAATCTTTATACTTTTCCCATTATTTTGTTCCAGTCCTAAAACTGGTCTAAAGATTAAAGAGTATAGAAATAAAATTTTTTAAAAAATTAAAAATTGATACTGATTCTTCACAAACTCTTCCAAACAATAGGAGAGGAGGGGATACTCCTAATTCATTCTGTGAAGTCAGTATTATCCTAATATGGGAAAAAAAAAAAAACGAAACAAAAAACAGAGAAAAACCTGACAAGTAAAGAAAATTGTAGACCGATAAGCCTTATAAATGTCCTTGTCATTACCCTCAACAAATTACTAGCAAACAAATTCCAGCAGCATATAAAGTAGATTACAACATGACCTAATTGGATTTATCTCAGGAGTATCTCAATATTTTTTCAACATGTTTTTTTTGAACTTAATCAGGAGTACAGAATATTAAGAAAACAAAAGAAAAACTTCAAATGAGCATTTCAATAAACATAGAAAGAGCATCTGTTAAAACTCATTGGCTTTCACGATGAAAACACTCAACAGATAAGGCATGGAAGAGGACTTTCTCAGCAGAATAAAGTTGTCTGGGAAAAGCCTGCAGCTCAAGTGTACTCAGAAAACAAGGAATGAGAAGGAGCTTTCCTAATATGACAAAGAGCATTTATGGAAAACCAGGAACCAACTGAATGAAGACTTTGACCTAAAGCCAGAATATGACATGGGTATCTAATCTGTCCTATTCAACGTTGGCCTGAAACTTGTAGCCAAGACAACAAGGCAGGAAAATGAAATGAAAGGAAGCCAGATTAGAGAGGAAGAAGTGCATTTCTCTATGTTTGCAGTTGACACAATCTTATATATAGAAAATGCTAAGAAATTCACACACACAAAAAAAACAACTGTGAGAACTAACCAATGGGTTCAGAATGGCCAAAAATAATTTTTCAAATGAAAAACAAAGTTGACCATAAAGTTGAGGGTCTACTTCTGAATTCTCTATTCTGTTCCATTGATCTATGTGTCTGTTTTTGTGCCAGTACCACACTGTCTTGATGACCACAGCTTTGTAGTACAACCTGAAATCTGGCATTGTGAAGCCCCCAGCTATGGTTTTCTTTTTTAAAATTCCCCTGGCTATTCGGGGTCTTTTCTGATTCCACACAAATCTTAAAATAATTTGTTCTAACTCTCTGAAGAAAGTCCATGGTATTTTGATAGGGATTGCATTAAACATATAAATTGCCCTGGGTAACATTGACATTTTCACAATATTAATTCTGCCAATCCATGAGCATGGGATATTTTTCCATCTCTTTGTGTCTTCCTCAATTTCTTTCAGAAGTGTTCTATAGTTTTTAGGGTATAGATCCTTTACCTCTTTGGTTAGGTTTATTCCTAGGTATCTTATGCTGTTGGGTGCAATTGTAAATGGGATTGACTCCTTAATTTCTCTTTCTTCAGTCTCATTGTTACTGTATAGAAATGCCACTGACTTCTGGGCTTTGATTTTGTATCCTGCCACACTGCTGAATTGCTGTATGAGTTCTAGCAATCTTGGGGTGGAGGCTTTTGGGTTTTCTATGTAGAATTTCATGTCATCGGCGAAGAGGGAGAGTTTGACTTCTTCTTTGCCAATTTGAATGCTTTTAATGTCTTTTTGTTGTCTGATTGCTGAGGCGAGGACTTCCAGTACTATGTTGAATAGCAGTGGTGAGAGTGGACATCCCTGTCTTGTTCCTGATCTTAGGGGAAAGGCTCCCAGTGCTTCCCCATTGAGAGTGATATTTGCTGTGGGTTTTTTGTAGATGGATTTTAAGATGTTGAGGAATGTTCCCTCTATCCCTACACTCTGAAGAGTTTTGATCAGGAATGGATGCTGTATTTTGTCAAATGCTTTCTCTGCATCTAATGAGAGGATCATATGGTTCTTGGTTTTTCTCTTGCTGATATGATGAATCACATTGATGGTTTTACGAGTGTTGAACCAGCCTTGTGTCCCGGGAATAAATCCTACTTGGTCATGGTGAATAATTTTCTTAATGTACTGTTGGATCCTATTGGCTAGTATCTTGTTGAGAATTTTTGCATCCATGTTTATTAGGGATATTGGTCTATAATTCTCCTTTTTGGTGGGGTCTTTGGTTTTGGAATTAAGGTGATGCTGGCCTCATAGAACGAATTTGGAAGTACTCCATCTCTTTCTATCTTTCCAAACAGCTTTAGTAGAATAGGTATGGTTTCTTCTTTAAACGTTTGATAGAATTCCCCTGGGAAGCCATCTGGCCCCGGACTCTTGTGTCTTGGGAGGTTTTTGATGACTGCTTCAATTTCCTCCCTGGTTATTGGCCTGTTCAGGTTTTCTATTTCTTCCTGTTCCAGTTTTGGTAGTTTGTGGCTTTCCAGGAATGCGTCCATTTCTCCTAGATTGCCTAATTTATTGGTGTATAGCTGTTCATAATATGTTTTTAAAATCGTTTGTATTTCCTTAGTGTTGGTAGTGATCTCTCTTTTCTCATTCATGATTTTATTAATTTGAGTCTTCTCTCTCTTCTTTTTCATAAGGTTGGCTAATGGTTTATCTATCTTATTAATTCTTTCAAAGAACCAACTCCTGGTTCTGTTGATCTGTTCCACAGTTCTTCTGGTCTCGATTTCATTGAGTTCTGCTCGAATCTTTATTAACTCTCTTCTTCTGCTGGGTGTAGGATCTATTGGCTGTTTTTTCTCTAGCTCCTTTAGGTCTAAGTTTAGCTTTTGTATTTGAGTTCTTTCCAGTTTTTGGATGGATGCTTGTATTGTGATGTATTTCCCCCTCAGGACTGCTATTGCTGTATCTCAAAGATTTTGAACGGTTGCATCTTCATTCTCATTAGTTTCCATGAATCTTTTTAATTCTTCCTTAATCTCCTGGTTGACCCTTTCATCTTTTAGCAGGATGGTCCTTAACCTCCATGTGTTTGAAGTCCTTCCAAACTTACTGTTGTGATTTAGTTCTAATTTCAAGGCATTATTGTCTGAGGATACACAGGGGACGATCCCGATCTTTTGGTATCTGTTAAGACCTGATTTGTGACCCAGTATGTGGTCTATTCTGGAGAAAGTTCCATGTGCACTTGAGAAGAATGTGTATTCAGTTGAGTTTGGATGTAAAGTTCTGTAGATATCTGTGAAATCCATCTCGTCCAGTGTATCATTTAAAGCTCTCGTTTCTTTGGAGATGTTGTGTTTAGAAGATCTATCGAGTGTAGAAAGCACTAGATTGAAGTCACCAAGTATAAGTGTATTATTTTCTAAGTATGTCTTAATTTTGGTTATTAATTGATTGATATATTTGGCAGCTCCCACATTCGGGGCATATATATTGATGATTGTTAAGTCCTCTTGTTGGATAGATCCTTTAAGTATGATATAGTGTCCCTCTTCATCTCTCACTAGAGTCTTCGGGGTAAATTTTAGTTTATCTGATGTAAGGATGGCTACCCCTGCCTTCTTTTGGGGACCATTTGAATGGTAAATAGTTCTCCAACCTTTTATTTTCAGGCTGTAGGTGTCCTTCTGTCTAAAATGAGTCTCTTGTAGACAGCAAATAGATGGATCCTGCTTGTTTATCCAGTCTGACACCCTGTACCTTTTGATGGGGTCATTAAGCCCATTCACGTTCAGAGTTACTATTGAAAGATATGAGTTTAGTGTCATCATGATATCTATTCAGTCTCTGTTTTTGTGGATTGTTCCATTGGACTTCTTCTTAAAGGGGAATTTTAAGACATAGACATGGCCAACACGCACATGAGAAAATGCTCTGCATCACTTGCCATCAGGGAAATACAAATCAAAACCACAACGAGGTCCCACCTCACAGCAGTGAAAATGGGGAAAATTAACAAGGCAGGAAACCACAAATGTTGGAGAGGATGCGGAGAAAAGGGAACCCTCTTACACTGTTAGTGGGAACGTGAACTGGTGCAACCACTCTGGAAAACTGTGTGGAGGTTCCTCAAAGAGTTAAAAATAGATCTGCCCTACAACCCAGCAATTGCACTGCTGGGGATTTATCCCAAAGATGCAATGAAACGCCAGGACACCTGCACCCCAATGTTTATAGCAGCAGTGTCCACAATAGCCAAACTGTGGAAGGAGCCTCGGTGTCCATCAAAAGATGAATGGATAAAGAAGATGTGGTTTATGTATACAATGGAATATTACTCAGCCATTAGAAATGACAAATACCCACCATTTGCTTCAATGTGGATGGAACTGGAGGGTATTATGCTGAGTGAAATAAGTTAATTGGAGAAGGACAAACATTATATTTGGGGAATATAAATAATAGTGAAAGGGAATAGAAGGGAAGGGAGTAGAAATGGTTAGGAAATATCAGAAAGGGAGACAGAACATAAAGACTCCTAACTCTGGGAAACGAACTAGAGGTGGTGGCAGGGGAGGGGGGCAGAGGGTGGGGATGAATGGGTGACGGGCACTGAGGGGGGCACTTGACGGGATGAGCACTGGGTGTTATTCTGTATATTGGCAAATTGAACACCAATAAAAAATAAATTTATTATTAAAAAATAAAATGAAATAATTGAAAAAAAGAAAATAAATGGAAAATAAATTAAAAAAAAGAAAAACAAAATTGAAGGACTAACATCTCCCAATTTCATAACCTATGACACATCTGCAGCAGCCGAGGCAGTGTGTACCAGCATAAATAAAAGCACAGAGGCAAGTGGATTAAATTGAGGGGCCAGAAGTAAGTCCTCACATTTATGATAAATTGATTTTCAACAGTGATGTCAAAAAAAATTTTCAATGGACAAAGAATAGTCCTTTTAACAAACGCAGCTGGGACAACTAGGTCACCTTGTGCAGAAGAATGAAGGGAACCCTTCTGTACAATCTACATAATACTCTACTTAGGTCAGAGACCTGGAACCCACAGAATAATACATCTAGGTAAATCTTCATGACCTTGAGCTCTGCACTGGTTGATGGGATGCGGCACCAGAAGCAGAAACTGGAAAAAAAATATATATATAGATAAATTGGATGTCACCAAAATTTTTTAAAAAGCCTCTTCTTTCAAGACACACTGGAGAAAGTGCAAAGAGAATCCCAGTCCACACAATAGGCAAAATATTTGCAAATCATACTGGAAAGATACTTGTATCCAAAAGACGTCTAAGATCTCTTACAACTTAATACGTGAGATACAATTTTACTTAAAAAAATGGGCAAATGATCTGAATAGACATTTATCCAAAGAAAATATATGAGTGACTAATAAGCACGCAAGAAGAGGTGCTACAGCATTAAATGTTGAGGAAATACAAATCGAAGCCACACAAGCTCTCCTTTTGCATCCACCAAGGCAGGTCTAATGAAAACAGCACAGTAACAAGTGTGGATGAGGACACTGGAAATTTGGAAGCTTATGCACTGCCAATGGGAATGCAAGTGTCAAAGCCACTTGGGGAAACAGTGGGGTGGTTCCTCAAAGTTCTAGACATAAAGTTTCCATATGATTTAGCAAGTCCACTCTGAAGTGTATGTCCAAGAGCACAGAACCCAAACTTGAACAGTGTTCATAGTGGCGTAATTCACAATAGCCAGAAAAGTGCAAACTACTCGTGTCCATCAGTGGATCAATGGATAGATAGCATGTGGTATATCCATATAATGGAGCATTACTGATCAATCGAAAAAAAGATACAGACACAGGCCACACCAATGGTAAACCTGGAAAGTACTATGGTTTTTTTAAAAAAGATTTTATTTATTTATTCATGGAGACACACAGAGAGAGAAGCAGACACACAGGCAGAGGGAGAAGAAGGCTCCCTGCAGGGAGCCCGATGTGGGACTCGATCCCAGATCCTGAGATCATGTCCTGAGCCAAAGGCAGATGCTCAACCGCTGAGCCACCTAGGCATCCTGGAAAGTACTATGTTAAATGAAAAGAAGCCAAGCAGCAAAGACCTCATGCAGCAGGATTTTGTTTATGTGGAGAATCCAGGACAGACAAATCCAGGTTTAGGTGACAGCTCCCCAGGGACTGGGGGGTGAGACCAAGAATATGGACAGTGCTGACCACATGCATGGCATCTCAAGTTGGGGACTAGGGTTGAGGGGGCTTCACAAACCCATGGATGATCTAAACCCATGGATGATCTAAACCCACTGAACTGATCCTTGAAATGGGTGAATTTCTTGGAGTGTGAAATATATCATAATGACATTGTGAAGTACGTGAGGAAAACACTTGGCTCCTTAGACCATTCCCATGACCGATGGGCAACATGGTCCTACTAACATGCGGAGGTGCTGAAGGGAACGCCATTGATCACCCAATCAGCCCAGAGGATATTTGAACATGAAACAAATGGAATAAGGTCTTTTATTTACCTATAAATAATATAATTCTTCAGAAGTAATGGAAGATCCGCTTAGATGGGACTCATTAAAATTATTAAAGTTAAGGGATTTTTAAAAAACTGATCATTTACTGATTGGTTCAGAAATATCTGCAATATCTTCAAATATCCCATGATGAGAAGGGGGTATTATAAGAAATCTTTTCACTGACTCTACCCCAAGGATGATACTCGAAATCTACCAGTGAGACTTGGTTGGTCACCCAGTTCTGAAGGTTGAGTTTGAAGCCCTCTACGCCCACACTTGGACCATCTCGTGATTACTGTGCCACCGCTCAGAGCCCACCTCACTGTCTCCATCTCTCTCTGCTTTCCTGTCTCTGTTTCCACATACATGATCCATCATCAGGTCAGGAAGCTCCATCTCCTCCCTCTGCCTCCTTTGGCCACTTTGCCAACAAATCCCGTCTGCTCTATTTCTCTGACAGCTGTTTTATTTCAGATTCTCAGTCTGATAACAGGGCAGCTCGTCCCTTGCCTCCCATCTCTCCCTCCAGAGCATCATTTGCTCTTTAACCAGAGTGACTCTGCCAAGCCTGAGGTCCTTGCATTCCCACATGCAGCCCAGCCCCCAGCCCGGGGGCACCGCGACTTGCACCCACTTGCCTGGCATCAACCCTCTTCCTGCGTGGGTTCCCCCACCAGGCTCCCTGAGCTATCTTCCCTTTCCGAGTCTGCTTCATTCTTTAGGCAACTGGTATAAGGAGTAGAAGATCCAAAAAATGATGCCAAGGGTCTAGCAAGGTAATTGTTAAATTATCCACAATGTGAATATGATCATAGCAAGCATGGGAATCTCAGGCACCTGAGAAGATTTTAGGGTTTTGGGTCCATTCTTATTAACAAAGTTATTATTTCAGAGTGTACACATGCAGCTCAAAACTACATAAAATGTTAAAATATTATTAAAATACCTAGAAGAAAAATGACTTTGTTATTGTCTTTCATAAATTTTCCAAAGCTAGCCTCTTTTATTTTACGGAAACTACTGTTTTGATGAATTAAGCTTTTTTGGGAACTCAGATTTTTATAGCAGAACAGACCACTAGATTTTTCCATAGAAAATTGTGTGTTTTATTTCTTGTTCATTGATACAGAATTTCACATTTTCTCCAATAATCAAAATCTCATCCCAGGACAGATGCCCAATCCCAGCCCAGAACAGGTGTCCCATTCCAGCCTGGGACATGTGTCCCTTCCAGCCCAGGACAGGTGCCCCATCCCACCTGGGACAGAATGCCTTCCTAGGCAGCCGACCCCTCTGCAATGTCACCTTCCAGCCATGTCTCTGATCCCCTTAGCCATTCATTCATTCTTTGAAAAGTCTTTATTCCGCTCTAGCATTGAGAGATGTTTAGCACCACACAATTTCCTAGTACACCTGCTCATTTAGAGTAGATGAACCACATGTGCTGATTGAACAAACTCCCTGTGGAAGGGAGGTGAGAAAAGAGGGAAACATGATCCTTGATACCAAGAAGTTTGTAGTCTACCAGAGGTGTCAAAATCTGAATCCTAGAAAAGACCAGAAAATGCAGACCCCGTTATCCATGAAGAACAAAATGTATTATGAAGGCAGCGGGACTGGAAGGTCAGGGAGAGAGGAAGGTGGGGATGTGGAGGTGAGTGTGGGACGGGTCAGCACGTGCACCTCTGCTTTGACACTGTCTGCATTCTCACCACTGAAATGCATGACTTGGGCTGGTGTGATAAAATCCACTCTTTAGGAAGACGTGTGGGTGAGTGTGAAGTAGGAGGGCATGGGGGGAGGAGAGGTGGCAGACAGACGGAATTACTAGGAATCTGTTAGAACAGTCAAATCCTTGACTTGCCAGTTGATTGCAATTCGCTTGTAAGTGACTTGTAATATCAAAAAGTAAGCGTATGGATTTATATCTACATCATAAAAATACGAAAAATTTGTGAATGTTCCTTAGCTCCTGTTTTCATCAGCCAAGTCCAAAGATAAAGTCATCAACTGTATATGTATTGTTTTAAGTCATATTCTTAAAAGGGCTTAGTTAGGGCAAAGGGGTGATGAAATACTGCCTAAAATCGTAGAGTTGAGGAATACCTTACAGAACACGTTCAGAGCAGAGTATATACTCACACACACACACACACACACACACACACACATTCTTAGAGTCTGTGTGTAGATCGACTATCTATCCTCTCTAGAGAGGATGCCGTTTATCATACATATCGTGAGAGCACTAAAGGGAGCTCACCCGTTCTGGAAAAGCTCTCAGCTCTGAGCCTTACCTTGCTTGCATTCATGTTAAGTCATCTGCTGTCACCTGGAGACAGATTGGAGCTCCATCTCCAAGGGCCAAGAGAGAAGGTAGATGTCAGGTCCCAACGGTGTCACCTGGCATTTACCACCTGGGGGCCTTGGGCAGGCTTCTGGGTTTTCCACCAACTTCACCTGCAGGAAATCGACCACATGAAGGCAAGCCAAAGGATGAGTGCTCACTGGGAGGGCTCACTGGTGGGTGCACATTAGCAGGAAACGAAGCTGGCCCAGGCCAAGCATTGTCACCAACAAGTGCTGGATGCATTGGGGTTCACTGCACTACTGTCCCCAGTAGGGTGTGTGTTTGGAATTTTTGATAACAGTGTGCTTAGGCAATGGTGGCAGGGGAGGGAGAGGAAGGACAGGCAAGCTCCACTAGCGTCTGTGGCCAAGTGGTGACTTAGACACTCCCGGAAAACCTAGAGCCTCACAGAAGAGTTTACTTTCTTCACTCAATAATCAATGACCTGTGCTTGGTAACCGGGTGCTGGGTGAACCCACAGGCCTTCCCTGCAGAAGGGAAGGCCATATTTCAGAGCGTTTCTCTCCTCAGTTCCCCGCGGTCACCTGGAGGCTTGCAGACTTACCGCAGGTGAGGGGACCTCACACCCCCTGCCTGCAGATGTCTGTTCTGGGGTTTGGAACTTGTCAGACAGGAAACCCAATCATGGTTACGCCTTCGGGGCACTTTCTGTCCAGTATGTGTCTGCATTTTTCACTTTTCCTCAAGTTTGAAACTAAATACTCCACACACCTCATTCAGCATTTGTAATTTATCCAACTCGCCCTCCTGCCCTGCTTCGTCAGCCAAAAATGGTGAAAATTCATATCAGTGCTAAACATTTTTAGCATGACACGTACGTGCAAACGTATGCAGCCTTATTTAAAATCCCACCTCTTGAAAGAGTAACGCCTTCTAGACAGTGAACATGACGAACACGGATGGGCCCCGTGGCGATGTGATGGGCCTTCCACCTACAGGGTCTGTACCCTCCGGTAACACTTCCAACGCAGTAACCATCCTACTCCACTTGGGCCACCAGGACAGACAATGCAGACCATCCACTTCACCTCCAGATGTTTGTTCGCTCACGTTCCTGGGATCTGGAGTCTGAGATCCAGGCGCGGGCAGGGCTGGTCTTTCCCGAGGGGCTCTCCTGGCTGCACAGACATTGCTTGCTCCCTGAGATGTTGTGGGGCCTTCCATCTAAGCGCCTCTTCCCACAGGGACACCCAGTATACCAGGTTGGGGGGTACTTGAAGGTACTTGAAGGTCCTCTGTAAAGACCTTCTCCCCACATATGGTCACATACAGAGGTATTCGGAGATGGGGCTTCAACGGGTGAGTTTTGGGAACAGTCTGGTCCAGAGAAGCGACTCAGACATGCGTCAGGAAGGCACTGAGCCAGGGAAACGGACATACAGCTTTCTGATCTCTAAACTAGTTTTCCGAGTAATGACCCAAACAAGAGTGAGGAGCACAACAAAAATTTGTGCCAAAAAAAAAAAAAAAAAAAAAAAAAATTTGTGCCAAATTCCACTCTGATAAAATTACTGTTAATATTTGGTGGATTTCCTTCCTTTAGTTCAACGTCACAGGAGGGCTGCGTGCACAACTCCATTTCTTTACTGTTTCACTCAACCTGACGTTCATGAGAACCTATAATGTGAAGGCTTATTCGTACATATCAGTTTTGATATTTACACTCTTCCATAACATAAATACCGTATAGTTCACATAACATTGTTCTGATGTGCGGCATTCATAGGTCTTTACAAATTAGCTCTATTGTAAATAATGTTCTAACACACATCTTAGTGCAGACACATATTTTTCTCCATTTCTGTGGGATAGATTCCTAGGAGTGGGATCATTAGAGTTGAGTATCACTTATTTTATTTTATTATTATTTTTTAAAGAAATTTATTTTTTATTGGAGTTCAATTTACCAACATACAGAATAACACCCAGTGCTCATCCTGTCAAGTGATTTTATTTTATTTTATTTATTTTAAAGATTTTATTTATTTACTTATGAGAGAGACAGAGACATAGACAGAGGAAGAATCAGGCTTCCTGTGGGAAGCCTGATGTGGGACTCAATCCTGGGACCCCAAGATCACGTTCTGAGCTGAAGACAGTTGCTCAACCACTGAGCCACCCAGGTTCCCCGAGTATCACTATTTTAAAGGACACTGGCATGTTTTATTTTCCAGAAAGAGCATATCAATCACGTTTTCCCCCAGAAAATGAAGAAATGCCTGCCTTGATATATGCACACCAGCTCCAATGAATTTGACTTTTTAAATTATTTGCTGATGTAATAGGTAAAAGCAGTATTAGATTGCATTTTTCAGAGCAATTTGACACTGATTTTTATTTTTTTAACAATATGGAGTCATTTATGCCCATTTTTTCTGAATATTTTACTCACATTTATTAGCATGTTTTTCATGCAATTTTACTGGCTTTACTGGTTGTTAGATGTTACTCATTGAAGTACTAGTTAACATTATTCCCAGTTTTTACACCTTAACTTGTTCTATAAAGTTTACATATATAATGTTTTGTTTAAAAAATTAAACTGACCAATATTTACCTTACTATTTCTTGAATTTATACTTGCAAAGTTTTTCTATCTCAATTTAAGATTCTTATTCTCCCACATTTATGTGTCCAATTCTTAAAAGGTTTTCCTTTTGATCTCAACCTGGAGTTTATTTTGAAGAATGGTATTAAATACGTATTTAATTTTATTTTTGTGTAAACACTCTTTTTTTTTTTTCTTGGCACGATTTCTAAAGTAATCCTTCCCTGAACCACCTGGGTGAAATATAACCACTCCTTTATATATGGAAAGCTATTCACTTTTCCATGTATTTGTGTTCCAAATGGTGTTATGTGTCAAGGTTACCGTCGACACTAGAGTCACAGTTTTGGAGTTCTGAGGGACTCGGGGGGCAAGGTACTTTCTCAGCTGTCAGGTCCACTTTCTGCACCATCTTCTTGGTCAGTGCACTTGCCCTCCCACTGTGCAGTCCACTGTTTTCATCAGACGTTTCCCCCACCTTCCCACTCTGGCTTTAGGGATATGTGGAGGAGTTCACAGCCCGGGGGCCAGGAGGACACCAGGTCTGTCCACACCGTTCACTCGCAGGTGTTGATCAAGACGTGGGGCATCCAGCTGTGAACCAAACAGAAGAGAATCTGTTCTCCACGGACCTTAGAGGAAGGAAGGAAACGATGAGCAATGTCGGGGTGACAGGAAGGAGCTGAGCTGCCTTGGCTTAGGGTGTGGAATGGGCGGACTTCCCCAGCTTCGGGTTCAGTGACATGGAAGCGACCGTTTGCAATAAATCGTCCACGTTATGCTCAGGAAATGCAGGTGCTGAGAATCAGGACTTTTGTCTCTTCTCGGGGATCACTGGATGCGTCACCAGCACAGCATCGGCCGCCCAGAACCCGAGGCAGGGCAGGGAGGTCCCATGCTGGCAGCAGGGATTCCAGGAGACTGACTGCACAGGTGGCCTCGGCGAGCGAGGGAGTAGGCCCCGCACATTCCTGCCCCAAGAGGAGCCAGTGGACGAAGGATGTGTGCGAGGCCCCAGATGGGAGAGAGTTTGGCGTGTAAAATGAGGGGCCGTGTGACTGAAGCAGAGTGACCCGAGGACAGAAGAGGAAACAAGGTCAGAGAACATTCAGACATTTTGAAGGTCATCATTGTTGTGCCCAAGATTGCGAATCCGAGAAACCACCAAGGAGCCAACACCGATGCAAGCACACGAGGGTTTATTAGCAAGCTCAAGCTTGGGTCCAAGTATACCTGACACAGTGGAGCAGGGACTTGGATGCCGAGGCTAAGAAGCAAAGCAGTTTTATAGGGGCCCGTGGCCAATGGGATTGTAACACACACAGAAAGTTGCACAGTCATGTCAGTCCATACGCAGGTGGCCAATTGAATTACATTTTACCCTATAGTATCCATTTGAACTGGCCTATCACTCTGGTCAGAATTGGCGCACATTTTTGGCGGGCACAAGGCGGGGTTACATTTTTATGAGCCGATTTCCCGTAAGGGTGTGCCCAGCACCTTGACTAGGGTGGGGCAGCGCCTTAAGCATTATTAATAAGCAGGTCATGTGGGGGTCATACAGGAGGTGGCGGGTGCAGCACAAAATGGAGTTAGTCCTGCTCTGCTTGTCCAGGGGTTGGGGATTTTTGTTAATTTCCCTGGGTCCCACAATCGTATGACCTTGGGCTTGGCACTGGACTGGAAGCTCCTGGAACCAGGGTAATTAGCAGGTAAGTTGACCACGAGTGGTCCCCAGTCCTTGTCTTCATTCCCTTTGCAGGTCCTGCCCCAGGGAGCAGGAGGGCAGCCCCCTGCAGGGGCATCTGCAGACCCCCATCCAGCCTCCCAGCTGAGAGCCGCCGAGCCTGGACCCCAGCAGGCTGCCGCACACCCCTCACTCATGGAGCCAGTGCACTGAGCCTCATGGAGAGGTGCTGGTGGACGTGTCACGTGTAAGAGAAGCCCTTACACAGCTGGGCGGGCAGCACTAGGTGTGAATATAACTCATTTGTTCTTGGGGCCCCTTCTGACCTTTTAAAGCCAATTTTCCACTGAACAGTCATAACTTAGTTAAAGCACAGAGGAGTGTGGGTTCGAACAGAAGCGAGTTGACTCATTAATCATGAACACATTTAAGAATAGAAATGGGGTTTTGAATGAAGCATAACTCACTGTGACTTATTACTTGTTCCATGAAATAAAATAGAGTGTAAACACTCATTATTCATCATCTCAATCACATAACACACATGTGCTTCACAGAACGGGACCCAAAGATTAATAGGCATCTGTTCATTAGGATGGGGAGGGACAGAAGCCTTTGGACTGCCTCCCTACAGCGGCACCAACAGGGAGCCACACCCCCAACCACCCCCACCCTTCAGGGAGCCACACACCCAACCACCCCCACCCTATAGGGAGCCACACACCCAACCATCTCTGCCCTTCAGGGAGCCACACACCCAACCATCCCTACCCTACAGGAGCCACACACCCAACCACCCCACCCTACAGGAGCCACACACCCAACCATCCCCACTCTACAGGGAGTCACACACCCAACTATCCCCACCCTACAGGAGCCACACACCCAACCATCCCACCCTACAGGAGCCACACACCCAACCATCCCACCCTATAGGGAGCCACACACCCAACCACCCCACCCTACAGGGAGCCACACATCCAATCACACCCCACCCTACTGACACATTTTCCATACTAATAACATGGGTTTATGAAGAGGCATATCTTGCAGTGAGGTTAATATCACCTCAATTTTCACTTTTAAAAGCACTTTTGAAGAGAAAATAATCTAGAAAAAGATCAAGGAGTGTGGACAGCCTCTGTGTTCACTGTGTGCTATTCCCGACAGACCAGGAGTTGAGGGTCACTAGTGCCAGTGGCGGGTTGGCTGTAGCCTCTCCATCCACCCAACCCCACAGCGGAGGGAACACACAGTGGACACAGAGCCTGGGCTGTCCTTGTGGACCTGTGGCTCCCAGACCTGAGGGCTGGCAAAGTGATGACAAGGGTGCAGCTGCTCAGTTCCTGCCCCGGAGATGAGCACAATGGAGCCCCCAGGGGACAGGGAATAGGTGAAGGCCTGACAAGAGTGCCCAGTGTCCCATATACCCCAGCGGCTCAGGTGATCCCAGCTCTTGGTCACAAGAAGGCAACAGTCTCTGATTCACATCTGGCCACTTAGTTTGGAAGGAAAAGTGAGTCCCTGGCTCACTGTGTGTGGCTGGGCTGCCTCTATGAACCCCGGGGGTCAGGAGACCTGCGCATCCCCTGTCCTGCATGCAGCGAGAGTGCGGCCAGACCCCAGGAAGCTGGGAACCCATTCTCCCACCTGCGGAAATCAGAGGTGCTCTCTATGCCCTTACACACGGGGACAAAGACTTGAGAAAACAAATACATGAACACAGCCAGGGAGAATTTATAAACTTTAACAACATCAGGGACCGTTATAGTCAAGAATTTGCCAATTTCTCTGGTCTGCTCTCTAGAAAGACCTATTCTATGAGGTCACCGGTGGGAGAAAGCTGTTCATCAAAATCCAAGGTCCGGGTTCTTGTGGGCAGAACAGATGCTTTGGGGTCAAGCAGCTCTCAGCTTTATCCTTCCTGCCCTGGGGCTCCTTATTTCAGCAAAAGTGAAGACGCTGATACCTTTCTTTTATGATTGTTTAGAGGATTAAGTTAAATGAGACATGAGAGTCCTTGGCACTGAGTAGTTGTCCAGTTAATGGGTGGTTTTCTTTCTCTCCAAAGCAGTTTTTCTGTCTAGAGAGTAGTGAGCTACATCAACTTACATAAAACTCATTTCCAATGTCAAAGCCGCTTTGTTCTTTGCTAGAACACAAGGCTCCCAGGACCAAGGATTTGGTCTCCTTGTTCACTTCCTGCAGCCCTGGCCTGAGGACAGCCGTGCGATGCACTAATGACACGCAGTTTGCTGACCTGCCCTGGACTAGCGTGTGATGCCAGCCCGGGCACGACCCCACTGCTCCACAGGGCCCCCCAAACAGTAAGAGTCTATCCATTTGCATCCCTGAAAGCCTCCAGACTAACAGCAGACAATCCCAGCTTGGGAAAGTTCCACTGCACTTAAGTCAGAAGTGCTCCCCCCACCCCTGGCCGGCAGCCCGTGGGCCCCTCTGGAGGGAGGCTCATCCCTAGCATGGAGCACGCCTCCTGGGCTCTTCGGGGCTCCATGGCAGGTTTGGGGACTAAGCATCTGAAGATGCACAGGTTTTGAAAGAGGCTTCTGAAATTGAGAATTTATGGTTCCAGGCAGGCAGACTACCAGAGGCTCGATATCACTGGAGGCCAAAAGCGTCCTGTTACCTCCGGCTCTGGCCACAAGGCACCCTCTTGTGTGAGAAATCTGGCTTCTCCTCTTGCGCCAAAGCTGCTGGGGGGCAACAAGCAGGCCTTTGTCTGACTGCTCCCTTGAGGTGCCTGGACGCAGGATTTACACACATGTGGGATGTGCTTCGTTACATATAATGCTAAGTATTGTGAGACTGACATCATATCAAATACCCACTATGTGGCATTAATATCAATATTAATAAATTATCATTATAGCATATGTATCATAAAATGTATGTTATAATTATAGTATGTTAGTATAATTAATCTTGTATTAATAATTAATGTAGTATTAATATACTATAGCATATTAATTATAGGATAAATGTATTAAACGTGATTTGGCTTTATGCTTTCCATATGGTGAATCTCTTTATTTAGAATCAGTGTACCTCTTAGCAACATCAAACTCTTGGGCCTGACTAGATGGGGAACAACCACACTTTACCATTGTAACCAGTAATTCCATTTAAAATAGTTTATTGCCAGAGAAATAAAAGTGTTGGTATATGTTTTGCTACAAAAGACACTATTTCAGGGCAGCCTGGATAGCTCAGCGGTTTAACGCTGCCTTCGGCCCAGGGCCTGATCCTGGAGACCCCGGATTGAGTCCCACGTCAGGCTCCCTGCATGGAGCCTGCTTCTCTCTCTGCCTGTGTCTCTGCCTCTCTCTCTCTCTCTCTCTCTCTCTCTGTGTCTCTCATAAATAAATAAATATATAAAATCTTTTTTTTTTTTTTTTCAAGCACTATTTCCAACGACCTGACCACAGGAAAGATCCATTTAGAATGACAGGAAAGCTTCCTAATACCTAATAAAGATCAATTCTCCTAACATTCTTACAGTCTTTGGAAAAGTAGCTTTGAAACTAGAAAATGTGGTGAAAGAACAGTGCTCGCCAGAAAGTAAGAGTAAGTTTCCTAGCAAATGTCATCATGTTTTGAATGTGTGGCTGCACGTGTGTTGGAACCCATGTCACATGCATGTAGGCGGGGTCCTCACCTGCACTTGGGGGCTCCCGCTGCCAGGGGCCTGAGGGCTTGCAGACAGCCTGCCGGGCTCTCGGGGCCGGGACCTCCATTTCCCCGAAGCCCCGCTTTTGTGCCTGCTGAGGGCGCCCCATGGGTGACACAGCCCTGCTAGTCACCTGCATGGTGGTGAGATTCTTGCAAAGTGAGGTGCACACCCCAGCCCACCCAGCCGCCCGTCACCCAAGCCCTGAGATGGTTGCCCATCCAATTAACAGAACACACGGTCTCCTGAGCATTTCCAACACAGCGTGGATGAACTTAGCTGCCCTTTCTCCCAGGACACACTCCCATCGCAGCGGCAAAGAAAGAGCCTCTAAAGAGCAGAGGGATCTGCAGCGGCCTTGGTGACCCCCAGCTCCCACTGCTTCGGCCGTGAGGACAGCAAGACCCCTGCCCCTTGTGGTGCAGACACAACCACTCGCCGGCACTTCCTGTCACAGCCTCTTCCTCTCAGCACCACACCTGCCAGCGTTGAGTCCCGGCCCCTGTGGCCTGCGGGGCAGGAGGAGGGTGGCTGTCGGGAAGGAGGCTCCCAGAACAAGACAGAACGGGCACAGTGTCTGAGGTGTCTGGTCCTTGAGGAGGGCAGGTGGCCTGCACTCTTGCAAGGACCGGTAGGAGGAAAAGCAGAGAGAAGACCACAGAAGAAGCCGAATTTCCCTTTGGTCCAGTCATCCTGTCCACAGTCCTAGGCTCCCCTACATCAGGCACCTAAAGTAATTGTTCAATTTAAATAATAGTATTTTCAACACAACTGCCATCGTGGCCCTTCCCAGCCGGAATTAATCTCATTTCTGTGCTCTTTCCCCAATCCTCCATGATGCCATCAAGTCCCCCTGCGTTTCCATTGTCTGTGCCGACACTCTTTCCGGATGCCGGGGACTGGGTTCTCGTGCATATGCCACCAAAGTATCTTCCACATAATAAATGCTCAATACACGTTTGTTACATTGGATGATTCTGTCTGTGGAGAGTGCTTGCTGTGGCATATTTATGTTCATGCTTCCAGGAGCATCTGTGATCTCTGCAACCACCGTCTGGGACCGTGGGCGCCCATTTCAACTAGATGGTTGGGGGGTGTGCAGGTGGTGGGCAGGGGGTGCTGGGGGCCGAGAAGACAGCTATGTCAGGGCTTTGGTTTGGAAATAATAAAGATTGCAGCAGCGTTAGAATTAATTCTAGGAAAATTAGTATAAAGTCACGTGAGTCATGAAATCTTAGAATCGGAGTAAGAAGGCTTGTCTATCGTCATGGACAATTTTCTCCCACTCTCGGTGTGCCTTTTCTCTGTGTGTTCTGGTCTAGTTGTGTGATGACTCTATCCTGCCTCGTCTCCAGGAACCGTGAGATTGAGGAGGTTTGATGCGTCTAACTCCAGAGCTCCTGGCTCATCGCACAGGGTCTGGCACATGGCGACCGTTTCCTTAGAGAGTTCCCAAAACAGGTGAGCCCATGATACCATCGTCAACATTTTTGAATGACCTTTCCTGAAAAGTCCCAATTATTTTAATAAATGGAAATTCACTTAAGAAGCAGGTAGAGATACCGAGCCTGAATTACAGTAAAAAAAACCAAAAAACAAAAAACAAAAACCCACAAGAATTCAGAATTGCCTATTATTCTCTATCATAAATCAATAGATGCTACTAGTCATGCTCTGGGAAGTCCAGCACTAATGCCAGAGATTCTTGTGATTCTCATGTTGGCTGTGATGGCCACACCATGGTCCTTTCTCTGCCTCTTCAAGGCACCACTGCTTCTGCCAGGACCAGCCTCGCTGACCCCGCTGAACCCATCTGTGGAATCGCCTCCACCAGGGATGTGAGGCTGAATTTGAGTGTGTAACTCGTACCAGTTGGCTCCCTCATCTAGTGTTAAAAATAGGAAGCAAACGTTTTCAATCTCTGCTTGCACATAACCAGAACTTGCTGACTCCCAGACGCAGATAAAGAATAAATATTGTGTTTCTTCATTAAAAACGCATGACAAAACTAAGTGTTTTTTTTTTTTAACTTAGATCCATACATGAATCAAAGTTGCTAGGAATTGGCACTGTTCGTAAAGCATGCTTCACTTTTTTCTCTTCTCCAAGGAGAATTGGTATATAAACTCAAAACCTATCTTGAAATTTATCTACAAGTGAAGCTGAAGTGGAAAATTGAGTCATTTGGTCAATTATGTATTCCAAAACACTTCCAACTGATGTATCAAGGCAAGGCAAAGTACTGTTTGTATTCACATCATTATCTCAATTTGTCACGGTCCGAGAGGATTCCCACCTTCTAACCCCGGTGGTTGAATGGATTTGATTCTTCCCTGTGATGGTGGGTCTGGTTTCACCCAGGAGGACATGAAGACCTTTGCGGAGCAGGATGGAGCGTGCTACTTGTGGCCACTCCAGAGATGGTGATGCCGTCTGGTGGCTGGGCTCTTGCCAGGTGGGCTCTACTGTCTGGGCTCCTTGCCTCATTTCGTAGTCTCTGAGGCTCTGCTCACACTAACATCTGGGATGGTATTCCTCTGCTTGTGACCTTTACTCCTATTCATCCCAGACATGAATCTACATACGCAAGTGTGGGGGACATGGTGATCCACCAATCAGTATGTGTGTCTCCCCCATAACTCCTGTTTACTGAGATCCACCTCCACTCACACAGCTGGACAACGAAATGGCCTTCTCTTGAAGCAAGAATTATTACAGCAGCATCATGAGGAAATTTGTGAAGCTGAATCGACAAGGCAGGATTTAGAAGAAAAAACAAGGGGCATCCGGGTGGCTCATTGATTAAGCATCTTGGTTTTTGGCACAGGTCATCATCTCAGAGTCATGAGATCGAGCCCCCTGTCAGGCTCTGTGCTCAGCATGAACTCTTAGAGATTCTCTCCCTCTCCTTCGGCCCCTTCTCCCCTCTATAATAAATAAATAAATCTTAAAAAACAAAACAAAAACAAAGAAGAAGCAGAAGGGAAAGTCAGGCCAGGCTTTTTCTGTACCTCAGAATAGGAAATGAAGGAAAACCAGAATAAATAAGAGAATTACAAGTTGAAATGTGTCCCTAAGAAGTGATCCATGCTCGGCCAGCCTGGCATCGCATGCTTGGCTGCATTCTGCTGCAAGACCAGCATCCTGAGTGGACTGTGGAATGGACTGTTGGGTCTGGAGACAGAACCCCAGGCTCCCAGTCTTGGTTCAGAGCCAGGAACAGAAGCAGAAGCATACCCTGGAGGAGCAGAGGCTGAGCGACTGGCACTCTGTGAGTAGGGCGGGAAAGCCAGCACCACCGTTGGAGGCCATGGGCAACCACACTATACCAGGACTGCATCTCTATGCCCCAAAATGGATGTTCAGAAGTTAACTACATTATAAATATAAATATAATTATATTTTTTCCACAACAGATTTGTGGCCTGAGTTTCATAACCATTAGAACTGCTCCCATCATGATAGTCCTATCGCCGTGAGCAGACACCCAAACTTTTGCTCTTTCATCTTGTCCTGGAAATTCCTTTGCAGCCTCAGGTACACCAACTCCCATGGGGGATATAATCTGCCTTTTCTAGTGCTGTGTGTGGACAGACGCCAATCCCAATGTGCTAACTAACCTGAAAACACTTTTTGAAGATTTACAAACCCCAGCGCCTGCCTCCCCTAACCCAGAAGCTCAGCATAACCTGGGAAGCCAATGACTCTCCAGAGACAAGCACGGATGGAAGCTACATGGAGTTGACGGTGTCCTTGGGAACCTGGGGTCACAGTAGCCAACAGACATTTCCGTGCAGGTGGTAGTGCCTTGAAAATGATGCATCAGCTTTGTCCACTATGGCAGGGTGGGGGGACTGAGTCTTTCTCAGACAACAGATTGTCTTGACTCATCGTAAACTCTCCAAGGAGACTCTTGAACAGTAGCATGAATTGCATGGATCACACTGGTCTTCCTGGGGAAGACAGTCCTATGAGCTCCGCCTCAGGCCACATGCAGGGCCCGTTGCACCTGCGCCAATCCCCCCAGACGTGTGTGCAAGAGGAACAGACCTGCCAGTGCCTTCTCGAACGAAGCACATCCCGGCCTCCACAAGTTGGCCCTGTGTCTAACAGTTAGTATATATTTTTTTAGAAAGAGGTCCAGCCTGTCATTATTTACATACTTAAGTCTGTTTGATTCCTAAACCACAGCCCAAATATTTTCTTTTAAAATCTCCGTAAGTATCAAGATGTATTCCACAAAAACTGCAGTGTGCTTTCCCTGAAAACAGTTGCATTGAAAAATACCTGCCTTGTTTTTTAGAAAAACACTTAAATCGTTTCTTGAGATCCAGCCATCAGTGCATTCAGATAGAAAATGCTTTCTGAAGAAACAGTTCTTGTTAAAATGTTTTTTTAAAAAATACGGTGCCTGCGCTCGGCATTTAGAAATTCCTCCTGTGGTGAAGGTATATGAGCCCTTCCAAAACCCATCTTGGGTTAAAATGATTAATTACCCCTAATAGACTCTTTTAGAACAGTGTTTTTTCTGCCATGTGCCCACAGCAGGAGCCCAGAAACTGCGTCCAACCCCTCCCCCCCACAACTTCTTCCAAGAAAGTGGAGGAGAAATGGTGGCTGGCACCCAGGCGAGACTTGCCCAGCTTGTCACAGGGGTCTGTGTGCACCGGGAGCTCAGGGAATCAACAGACCCACAGCCGTCCACCGGCTTGTGCCGCACTTGCTTCTACTGCTACATCCGTGTCTCTGGGAGGCCGTGTTCAGAACAGGGGTGTCAGGCCTGTTGGAGAGTGAGCACCAGCTGCGGTGCCAGGGTACCCGGGGTCAAGGCCGGCAGGTGTCCCTGCCAGCGGGAAGCACGGAGGGTGCTATGCTTGGCCGTCGCCGTGGGGGCCAGGGTCCTGGCTGGCACAGACTCTGGCTTGGCCACTGTTGTCATGACCACCTGAACCCTTCAATTCAGCCCTGGCTTTTGTTTGTCCTCTTGGCTTGGATGAAACCATCTTTCTCTGGGTCATTTAAGACTTGGAGGTGTATATGTAGGGTTATGTTCTCCTTGCTTCACCGCATTCAATTTCTGGGAAAGGCTCATAAACTAAGGTTGGGACCAATCCACACAGAAACTTAAATTCTGTAATTTTACTTTCTGGAGCTATTTCCCTTAATTTCCCTGGGTTCTAAAACCATAGTCCGTGGAGCCCTCAGACCAACGGCACAATGACCATCTATCTGCCTTTCAGATAAGAACCGAAGTCACTGAAGGCAGAGGCTTTGAGAAGTCTACAATTGTGTCAAAAATCTTCATTAATCAGGAAAGAGAAAATTTCCTGGTATAATATTTTATTTTTAAGGAGAGACATAAATGTAGAAGGAAAGAAAAAAAATTAAAAAACAGAATCCTAACTGCTACAACTTTGGACCAAAAATTCTACCAAATTTTCATAAATGTACTGTATTTTATCAATTTTCAAGGTAACCGATGAAGAATTTTTTTAAAAGATTTAACTTATTTATTCATAAAAGACCGAGAGAGAAAGGCAGAGACAGAAGCAGTTTCCTTGCTTGGAGCCTGATGTGGGACTCGATCCCAGGACCCCAGGATCACAACCTGAGCCAAAGGCAGACGCTCAACCACTGAGCCACCCAGGTGCCCCAATTGATGAACAATTTAATGCTGATCCTAGAAAAGGGTAGATGTTTGCTGAAAGAATTAGAGTCCTGTCAGGCAGCCTTGATGGCACGTCCAGCAAGCACCACGTCACGCAGAAGCATCTTTGTGCAATCTGTCACTGGGCCCCAACCCTGCAGCTCCTGCGGCTTCTCGGCATCCCCCACTTGCTGGAAAGCAGCAACCCTGCCTCTCTGGTTGCCAGCCATCTCTAATCCTTCCATAATGATTTAAATTCCTTACGCAGATAATGTGCCCTGCAGTTCCAAAGTTTTTAGGATCGATACGCGTAGTAGAGCCTCTAAATGGCAATCGTAATAAAAATCAACTAAAGCAGACTATATGGCCTCAGCCAAGCATTGGTACTTTCCAGAGCCTCCCACGTGACTCTAATGTGCAAGTCATGTGAAGAACCACACGTCTCAGGTCTAATTACACGGCGAGCCACCCGCGGGAGAAAGGGACATGTGGATGGGATTCGAGCTCCGGTGTCAGGCTCCACCTTGTTCCTGCTGTGTGGCTCCCAGCAAATCACGGGAACTGTCTGACATCAGAAATTACATAAAGAGAGGGTAAAATATTATCCTCAATGGATCATTGTGGGTAGTCAAACAAACAACATCGCAGGTGTGAAGTTCTCGAGCTGAGGCTGATGGCTGGGCATCGCTGATGGCCCCGGGCTCGTGATCCCTTCTGGGCGGCTTATCTGCTGTGTCGGGGGGTGTCTTCACTCCTGACCCTTGCCTCCTCGTCAAAATTTTCTCATAATCCTGTCTAGCATACACAGTATTAAATAGATATGTAATCCTCTGGACACCGTACTGTCTCAGAAAAGATGTACATTTGTGAGATGCCCATTCATCCTTGACTTCTCAGGTGACACTGGACGCATACATTAGGCAGAGACTGAGCTCGCTGTGAAGGAGAACGTGGGGGTGAGCAATGAGAAAGTGAACACGCACACAAATAAAATGACAGCACGTTGCTAAACGTGTATTTAAAGCAGCGGGAGACAGAACATGAGAGACTCCTAACTCTGGGAAACGAACAAGGTGGGGTGGAAGGGGAGGTGAGCGGGGGATAGGGGTGACTGGGTGATGGGCACTGAGGGGAGCACTTGATGGGATGAGCACTGGGTGTTATGCTATATGCTGGCAAATTGAACTCCAATAAAAATAAATAAATAAATAAATAAATAAATAAATAAATAGCATCAAGTGTTAAATAAATAAATAAATAAATAAATAAATAAATAAATAAAGCAGCAAGTGTGCCTGCAGAGAGAGGACGGGCTAGGCAGTCAGTGAGGCCGCCCCTCAGCGGGCAGGCAGGAGGGTCCCGGGCAAGCCGAGCGCACACGTGAAGATGGCACATAAGTGGCTGCTTTAAAAACATAACCTGAAACACAGAGGCTTAGAACGGCTTTTAGGATTTGACAGCTTCTGTGGGTCAGGAGCCTGGCCTGGCCGCATTGGGCCGTCTGGTTTGGGGTTTGTCAGAGGCTGGGACCCGAACGCTGGCCGGGGATGGGGTCTCACTGGAAGGTGTGATGGGGGAGGGTATGATGCCAAACTCACTCATGCGATTGCTGGCAGGACGCAGCTCTTCCAGGACCATTGGCCAGAACCTGCCACCCATCCCTCGCCGATGGTCCTCTCCCTCGGACTCGTCCCACCAAGGCAGCTGTTTTTACCAGAGCGGGCTGGGAGATGGGCCTAGAGAGCAAGGCGGCAGCCTCGTGAGCTAATGCCAGAAGCAGCAATCCGGCCCTGCCAGCATCTTCTGTTCAGAAGGAGCAGTGCGCTGGCTGCCACCCACCCCCTGGGGGTAGGGTCCGCATGGGGCATGGAGACCACAGGGCGGCATCATGTCAAGCCAGGCCCCCCACAGTACAGAGACCCTGGGGAAGGAGGTGGGGTGGGATGAGCCTTTCAGACTCAGGCAGGCTCTGAAGACTCTGATCGTGCACCGCGCTGGCGGTTGTCCTGGCGAGGGCGGTTGCAGAGTGAGGGCCAAGTTGGGGGGAACCTCAGACGCTGCAGACAGGGGTGTTCATAGAGACTGTTCTCCCCTTGACAATCCCACATTGTCCTGTTTGTTTTGGAGAACTGAGTTTTGACAGATCAATTCATCACTTGTAAAAACAGCTGTTGTGTAAAGCTGTAACCCAAAATATATTAAATGCAGTTGATATTTATTTAGCACTTTATAAGCGCACCGTTTCACAACTGTTTATGAACTTTGCATTTTTTGAGTTTGCAGAATCACGTACAAGAGCCATTTTTATTCGCAGAGCCATTAACATTGGTTTGTAGACATTCTGTTCAAACTCCACTTTCCATTCCCCTTACTGTTGTGACTTGCGGCCATCAATACATGAACAGGTGCGTGCGACCACCCCTACCTCAGGCACACACTACTTCCCCTAAAAGGGTGGCTGTAGTCACAGAGCCCCTCAGTCGTCAGAAATATGCATGACTGTGAAATGCGGCCGTTACAATAGCTTCCACGTGAAATGCATATACCATGTTTGAGATGAAATGGGAACTAGAACCTACAACGTGGGGGCATGTTATTAATATCAGATCCTCTGCAATATTAACTGTTGATGGCACATTTCTGCTCCCAAAATAATTTGGTGAGATCTCAAAGACACAAAATATTTCGAGTAAGCGGCATGAAGTGGTTGACAACACAACTAAGTTCGTGGATATCATTGCGGTTTTTATTGTGTTTGTTTCCTCTCTCTCTACAATGTGGTCTCGAGAAAGAATCGTGTGTTCCTGGGGGTGAGATTCACGGTCCACAGGCTAGAAGCCTTGTGGAGCCTGAGATGTGGGGAGGGAGAGGCTGCACGTCTGTTCCATGTGTTCCCGTTGTCTTCGCGTGTCTTGTGGCTTAATGAGCATGGGCATGGATTAGGTCGTGGGACCCCGGTTCTGAGCTGGGATCCACCATGCCTGGGCTTTGTGAACTTTTTGAAGTTTCCTCCTTTCTCTGCTGTCCTCATGAATTCATTTGCTGCTGTAATACTGCCTTCAAAGCTTTGTGGAGGATAGAGTGTGTTTGCAGAAGTCAAGGACATGGCATGGACCTAGCACGGAAGGCAGGTTCAATCTCAGGGTTGGAGGTGAGGGCGGAGGCCCTCCTATGGCCTCCGACACCACACCATCAGCCTGCCAGCAACCTCTCCTGCCTCACACATCCCTCCAGCCACACTGGCCAGCTCCTTACTGTTCCTTCAACTCCCATCTCAGGGATCCGCACTTGCTCTTCCCTCCATGTGGAGAGGTCTCACCCCCTATGTTTGCATGTTTGCTGTTCTGTGTTCTTCCCATTTCTGCTCCTGTATCACCCATGTGGAAAGATGTCCTTGGCAGTGCCCACTGTCCCCCATTCCCCATTCCTCGACCTGGCTCTATTTTTCTCATGAGGCACCCAGGCTGGGCACAATGTACCTAACATACTCAGTCTGTGTGTGTGTGTGTGTGTGTGTGTGTGTGTGTTTTCCGGCACACCCAGTGGGAACTGTACGAGGCCTGTGCTGTTCCCATCGTATATTTTCTGTGAACTTGGCCTGAGCTTTAAACCTCTGTCTGCCCATTAGAATAATTATTTTTACGTTCTTGCCTACAGGAGCCTGACAAAGCCCAGATATCAGTTTGGAAGACCTGGAGTCCTGGGAAGGACCCTGCACGGACACGATACCCAAACGTGCTCCAGCTGGTCTCGGATCCGATGTGGGAAGCAGAGCTGGGCCATGGGGGATGGCTCCTCCAGGTGGGTTTCAGGGCCAGGGGAGAGGATGCTGTCCTAGGTTCGCAGGCTCAGACAGGTGCGGGGTGGCATCTCGGAACATCCAGCGCCGGGGGCTTTGGCACCGCGCCCCAGAAGCAGGCCATAAAGCCAGCGTGCAGAAAGACACACAGGAAGGCACACCCCCTCAACGCTTCATCCCAGGCCAGGTCTCTATCTTGACATCTGAGCCAGATCCTGGGAGGGCCTCATTACTTCTGTCTTTGTTTGTGTTCTGACAGAAACATTTCATGTGGGAAAATCACATTTTCTATTCCCCTCAGTTGAACTTTTATTTGTTGAACACCCAGCTTCTCAGGGCCTTTCCAACAGTCACAGTCGGTCCAGCAGTCTTTAGAAGGGGTGGGAGTGGCTGCCACGGGGGATCCTGGGTGAACTTCCACGTTATCAACCTCAGAAATTACTCCGGAGCTCAGTTTCGTGCTATTACAGTTGTTACCCACCCACAAAAAGGCTTCTAGAAACCAAACTCAGAATTCAAAAATATCTCATTACACATTGTTTATGGACCATCTTTATATTCTCTAAGACAAAGAAACAGTAATTTTAAATATAGTACAAGATTTGCGTTGATGTAGCTTTCAATTTGGACATCATTATGTGCAGATGTCTCGGTTTCATAACACGCTCTGTCGTTTCCCATGAGCACCGCAGACAGGCCAGGTTGGTGTTTGCAGACATGACCAAAAAATGCAACAAAACTGTCCCATCACCCCCAGGGGAGCAATGAGATGCTACGGATGCTCCTGGCATGGTCCAGCAGTACACATGCCCCTGATCTGAAACAGAGCGTAAGTCATACATTGACACTTTCATGGTCATTACAGTTTGGTAAGTCAACCTACTTACACCCCATCTGCAAACAGAAACAGCACACAGAAATCCATACTCAGAAAATAAAGAGTGAAGATCCTTAAAGTGACACTGGGGTTCTTCAGATTCCGGCCTGAAATTGCTTTTGTGGCCACATCTCCAACCACTGTCTGTGCATATCCCACCCTGAATCTTACCAGAATGATCACTGTTGTTCCAAACGTCTGCACACAGCCTCTGCCTCCATCAGCATCGAGAGTTTCTTCTCCTACCACTGTCCCCCCTCAGAAATCCCACCCTTTCAAACAAACCCTAACCACTGTCCTCTCACTCATTGTTTTCCTGTGCTTCTATGTGAACTTGGGAATAAGATTATCATATTCACCACATTGACTTAAAAAGGCTTGCATGCTAAAACCCCAGCTAAGTGGCCAGCTTCCTGAAAATAGGTATGATGCCACAGCCAATTATTTTTAAATTAATTGTGCTTATTCTTTATCCTCGTCCTGTGTGCTGCGTACCGCGGATGTCACTAAAGGTTGGGAGGTAAGGCCGGGCTTCTGGCTTCAAGGAGCCTACATTCTAACATAGAAGGTACATGAGAAAACAGTCTAAAGCTGTGATAAAGCCTGCACGTGAGGCAGAAAAATAACCATCCTCCACCTCCCTGAGCTACTTAGGAATCTGAGATGAATTTTCCAGACTGAGGGCTGTGAGAAGGTTGCAGGTAGAGGAAATGTGTGCACAGATGTTGAAGCAAAAGCAAAGATTCTGGATCCAAGCAGTGGACTAAATGCGAACCACGCGATGGATGTGGGAAGCAGACTTGTGCCATGTTGGAAAGAACTTAGATCTTATCTTGAAGGAAGTTGAGGACTTTGTAGAGTTTTAAGTGGATTAAATGTTTCTGTGACAATGGCATAGACAGACATCCCTTAGGAGGTTTTGAAAGGATCCAAGAGAGAAGGAACCCATGCCTGAGCTGAAGGGGGGAAGCAAGATAAATATATGGGAACATGCACAGGATGTTCAAATGGTCAGGCTCGGTGCTGGGCCCAGGAGGAATCATATACGAGCTGACCCAAACCTCAAATGAAAGAGGGCGAGGGCTCTACTGCTAGAATGGCAGCACAAGGAGCTCCAGGAGAAATAACTGGAACTGTTGAAAATTGTTTTAAAAATAACTATTCAAAATCTCTGGAAATGTCTCCAAAGGCACAGAGCAAATGGCAAAACACTTACTTAAGGACCCTGCTAGATCCCAGTAGAAACAGTAAGATTCCACGATATGTCAGCCACATGTTTCTCCCTGTGCTCAGCATGATGGGAATACCACTTTGAGTCAGGGCAGCAGGAAGGTGGGGTCTCTCTTCCCAGCTCCCAGCCATGGGCTACAGACCCCAGGGAGGAGTAGCCAAGCTCACACAAACACGCAGAAGATGAGGAGATGGAGAAATATAAAGACATAATGCTAGAAAACTTCTAATATGTGTTGGAAAATACTCATCTAAGCATCTCAGAAGTTCAAGAAATGCAAAATATTATAAATGCAATACACAGAGAACTTCACCCAGCCATATTATAGTAAAATAGTTGAGAACCAAGACAAAATCAGAAAAAGAAAAATGAGTCATTATGTACAAGGGATACCAAAAAAGTTAATTGACCTCTCATGAAAAACTATGAAGTCCAGAAGCCAGCCAGATCATATATTCAAAGTGCTGAAGGAAAGAAAAAAATGTCAACAAAAAAATCTTATATCCAGAAAATTTATCTTTTGAAACTGAAGAAGAAATAAAAAATATTCCATCATAGAGAAGCAAAAACTAAGAGAATTATTGCTAGCAGATCCACTTAATAAGTGTTCTTTAATCTGAATGGAAGTAACCTCTGATGGTAATTTGATACACACACACACACATACACACACACACACCAGTAAGGGGACTTATGTAAATATAAAAGATAAGATAAATTCATATTTCTTTTTTCTTGTTCTCTTATCTGATTTAAATTTCAGTTGTTTAAAACAATATATGGTAACTGCATTCTTGGTCCTGCAGCACATTGTAATACATTGAACCATAAGCACAAAGGAGGTGGGTGAGAACAAAATTGTAAGAAGTAAGGAAATGACACCAAAGGGTCACTTGTATCCATCAGAGTAAATGAAGAGGATAAACGAATAAATAACAAGGTTAATGTACCTAAACTGTAAATATACATTTCTTCTCTGCTTCCAGGTTCCACAAAAGACGCCAAATTATATAAAGTGATAAATAATTATAACAACGTGTCATTGGGCTCACAATATATAAATGTCATATTATGACAATGATAGCACAAGAGAGGAGAAAAGAAAATAGAGCTATATATGAATAACATTTTTATTTCTTCTTGGCGTTAAGTTAGTACAAATCTGAAGGTGATTCTGTTAAGTTAAAATGTAGGTGGTCAGCTCCAGAACAACCATGAAGAAAATATGTAGAAATGTAGTGAAAAATCATCAGCGGAATTAAAATGTTACAAGAGAAAAGTTTTACTTAATGCAAACAACAGTATTAAAGGAATAGAGTACCAACCACAAAAATCCATGAGATAGAAAACAAAACTAAAATAGCAGACGGAAATCCAAGTACATCAGCAGTAACATTAAATGTGATGGAATTAAACAATCCAATCAAAAGCAAGGATTGTCAAGCTGGGCAAGGAAAAGAAGACCCAACTATATGCTGTCTACAGGGGACACATTTCAATTTCAAAGATACAAAATGGCTGAATTAAAAGAATAGAAAAAAGATAGATCGTCCAAAAGTGACCTTCACAGAGCAAGGGTGGTTTACTAATATCGGACAAAATGGACTACAAAACAAACAGAAAGTTCCTGGAGGTAAAAGGGGACACGTTGTAGAGATAAGAGGGTTATTCCACCAGCATGGTGTGAAAATACTGGGGCATGTGCACCTGTGGCAGACAACCCATTGGCTTGATGAAGATATCCACAGCCTAACCTCCACAGCTTGGAAATGCTGCAGCTGATACAGGAAGGGGACTTTGCAAGATTGACTTATTTAGCAAACTGAGGATAGAGATCCACCAGATTTTCCAGGTGGGTCCAATGCAATCTCAAGGCTCTTCATAAGTAACAGGCAGGAGATCGAGGCATGGAGAGAGATTGGAAGGAGGCATGCCATTGGTAATGACATGGATGGAGCGAGAAGGTGCTATGCTAGAAACAAGTCAGAGAAAGACAAATACCACGTCATCTCACTCATCTGTGGAATTTAAGAAACAAAACAAATGAACATGGGGGAAAAAAGAAAGAGGCAAACCATGAAACAGGCTCTTAAAAATACAGAACAAACTGAGGGTTGATAGAGGGAGGTGGATGAGGTGAGGGGCTAGATGGCTGACGGGCATTAAGGAGGCATTTATAATGAGCACTGAGTGTTGTATGTAAGTGATGAATCACTGAATTCTACTCCTGGAACCAATATTGCAGTCTATGAACTAACCAGAAATTAAAAACTTGAAACAACAAAATAAAATAAAAAATAAAATTTTAAAAAGTGAGATTTGAAAGAGTAATATGTAGAAAAGTCTCTTCTGAAACAAAGAACCCACATCAACTATGTTAATTTTAAAGTTCTAGATAAATTTTATAGTTGAGAAGTTAAAAAAAAAAAGGGTGGGGGCATGCCTGTGGATTTGAGGATGCATGTTTGTACCATAAGGCAAGTAGTACAGGTGGCTTCTAAAAACTAGGAAATGTAACAAACTGATTCTCCCCTTCAGTGTGCAGAAAACACCAGCTTGCCCACAACTTCATTTTAGGACTTATGATCTCAGTAACTGTAAGATAATAAGTTTGTATTGTTTTAAAGCACTGAGTCTGTGGTAATTGTTAGAGCAGTGACTAGGGACTAGTACAGACTTTGATACCAGGAGTGGGGCACTACTGCAAGAAATACTGGAAAAATGACGATGTGGCTTTGAAGTTGGGAAGTGGGAAGAGGATGGAAAATTTTTGTGGAATATTATAGAAAAAGCCTACATTGCTTGTAGTAGTCTGTGGGAGGATGTTAAAGGCTCTGTTGCCAAGGGCTTGGGAGTGGGAAATGTGGTAGAGGAAATCCATATCACGCTATGGAATAACTAAAATCTCATTAACAGACCATGGTAGAGATTCGGACATTCAAAGCATGCTTAAAAGGAAATGAGGAGCATGTTGTTGGAAACTGGAAGAAGGGAAGATCTTATAAGATAGGGCAGAAACCCGAGCTGACCTGAGTCCTACAGTCCCAGGGAAGTGATCTTGTAGGTGATAGACTTGGCTATTTGCCTGAGGATATTTCCAAGAAAATTGCGGAAGGTATGGCCTGGTTTTCTCTTGTTGTCTATAGTAAATGTGTGTGTGTGTGTGTGCGTGTGTGTGTGTGTTGTGTGTGTGTGTGTGTGTAATAGATTTCTGTTAAGCAGAAAAGAACCAGGATTTAATGATTTGGGAAATGTTTATTTAGCCATCCAGATTGCAATAGATTCTAAAATTTAGAATTTCATTCTTAGGAAAGTGGGCTCTGAAAGGAAGTCCAGAATGTGTCAGGACAACCTTTTGCTGGTGCCTCAAAGGTTGAAGATGATGACTGTTTGATCTCACAGAGAGCTCTTTAAAGAGATGAGGCATGTGATTAACAGGTCCCCTTGGCAATTTCAGCAGAAACTGAAAATAGAAATGGGGTTATTCTGAAAAGTTCTGCCAAGGAGCCTCTGTAAAACAGTGCATCTCTGTGACATCCAAAGGAGGTTCATAAGGTTCTTGAAGATGTTACACCTTTGAAAAAACTGCAGGCCTGGCCCAAAGAGAGCAGAGGGATGATGGCTGGGAGAAGGTGCTCTGACATGCAGCATTCCCGTCAGGAACAGAGCCAACAAAAGCACATGGCTGCAGCCCAGGGCATGTGGACTCCGAGCACCAGGAAAGCAGCAAGTTGAATTCTCACCGTGGACCTCCAGAGGAAGTGCAGTCCTTCTGGCCCTCTAATTTCAAGACTTCTGACCTGCAAAGCTAAGATGGTAAACTCACATTGCTTTAAGGTGCTAAGGATATTTTAACGTGTCATAGAAACATGAGAGAATGATAAAGCACCTACAACATTGCTCCCAAATACCTGTAGCAAAACCTGACAAACCTGAAGGCAGAAATAGACAACTCAACAGGAAGAGCTGGAAACCTCAGTGCTTTGCTTTCAGTATGGACAGAACTACAAGGCAAAAGTTTATGGAGCAAACAGAAGCCTTGACTAACACTGAAAGCCAACCAGATCTGACATATGTCCACCAAACACCAACCCCCCAATAGCAGATGGCACATTGTCCCCACGGGACACGCTCCATGGAAGACCACACGCTAGCCCAGAGGACGGGAGCAATGTAGGGATAGAGTGGGAAACATTGATTTGGGGCAGAGCTTCTAAGATCCTTTTCATTTCCTAAATGACAAGAGTGATTTGAGCATGTTTTCTTATAATACTTGAGTTTATCCCTGACTCTTGAATAGCTCCTAAGCAAGAAATATGAAAGCAGCATCTTTCATGATTCATAAAAGCCCCTTTCAATCCCATCTGAGTTCATGTTAATGAAGTGACTTTTGGAAAGTCCCTAACGATGGGGCTGGTCACCAGGGGCAGCAGCTGCATGATTATAGGGTTGGAGTTTTCGGTTTCGCCTCTGATCTCTGTATAAGGGAGACGGCGGGATGTCCATTTATCACCAATGACCACTGATTTAATCAGGTGTGGCTGTGTAATGAAGCTTCCATAAAAACCTGAACCAAATGGGTTCAGAGGACTCTCACATTGATGAACACACAAAGAAGCTCCACATGGAAGGTCCATACTCCTCCCCCCCCACCTTGTTCTATCTATTCATCTGTATTCTTAGTAAAATCCTTAACTGCTAACTGTAAGTACATATTTCCCTGAGTTCTATGAGTTGTTCCAGAAAATTATCAAGCCCAAAGAAGCATCATGGGACCCTCAGATTATAGCCAGTCAGTTGTAAGTACAAGTGACAACCTGGGACTGGCAAAGAATCTCTTAATCAGGGCAGGTTTGTGGGACTGAACCCCTAAATAGTGGGGTCTGTCAATTCCATGCAATTATTGTCAGAACTGAGTTAAATGGTAGGACACCTAGTTGGTGTCCCAGAATTGAAGAATTGCTTAAGGTAAAAAAAAGAATTTGGTGTCAGAAGTGCTGATATAAGTAGAAACAGAATTTATTCTTTTTAACAAGGCTCAATAAGTTTAAAAGAATTGAAATCACACAAAGAATGGTCTCCAACAAAAATGAATTGTATTATAGATTAATAACAAGAAAATTTGGAAATGGACAAATATGTGGAAATTACATATTTTTATAGGGAGGTAAGGAGGGGCAGAAAGAGAGGGAGAGAGAGAATCCTCAAGCAGACCTCCTGCTGATTGTGGAGCTCGATCTCAAGACCCTGAGATCATGACCTGAGTTGAAATCAAGAGTCAGATGCTTAACTGAGGGCGCCACTCAGATGCCCCTAAAACACATGCCTAATTAAGCATTGGGTCAAATTAAAAAGATCATAAGGGAAATTTTAAAATAAATAAAAATGAAGATCCAGCATAATAAAAGTTACCAGAACCAACAAAAATTACACACACAGGGAAATTAGTAGTCTCTATTAGAAAAGAAGGAAGATCTCAAATCAATAACCTAAGCTTTCACCATAAGACACTAAGCAAAGTAGAGCAAACTAAACCTAAAACATGCAGAGAAAGAAAATGACAAAAATTAAGTTGGAAATAAATGAAATAGAGAATACAAAAATCAGTGAAACCAAGTTTGTTCTTTGAAGAAATCAATACAATCGATAAACCTGTAGTGAGACTGACCAAGAAAATAAAGAAGACTTAAATTGCTAAAATCATGAACAAAAGGGAAACATCCAACCACCCTGTACAAACAAAAAGAGTACCAAGGGAATACAAAGAATATGTGACACAAATCACACAATTTAGATGAAATGCCAAACACCTATAGTGAAATCAAACTACAAAAGTTTATCCAAGAAGAAATGGAAAACCCGCATAATCCTATTACCAGCAAAGAGATTAAATAAGTAATAATATGTTTCAAAATTACCCACAAAGAAAAACTCAGGCCCAGACAGCTTCCCTGCTGAATTCTAAAAAAACATTTAAACAAAAATTAATACCAATTCTTCACAAACTCCCCCCAAATTAGAGGAAGAACATTACTTAAGGCCAATATTATCCTGATAGCAAAGCCAGACAAAGACATTATGGCAAAAGAAGACTTTGTAGCATCTCATATGAATATGGACCATGAGATGGCTATTAGGAAGCCACATCTGGCAACATATATGAAGAATGATATATGGCAACCAGGTGGAATCTATTCCAGGAATGCAAACTTTGTCTAGCATCCCCCCAAAAATGAACGTACTACATTATACCAACAGAACAAGAAGCAGAACCCACAGGATCACTTTGATAGATGCAGAAAAATCATTTTATTAAATCCAACATTATCATAATTTTAAAAACACACACACTAAAAAGCCTGGAGATAGAAGGACACATCTGTGGTCTCATGAAGGTCACCCAGATGCCCCACAGCTAAAGCACATGCACAGTGAAAGTCTGGGTGCTTCCCCCTATGACCAGGAGTGAGACAAGGGTACTGGTACCTTACTTGGACCCAGTGTGTATCTGGGGTTCCCGTCCAGGTGATTAATGTTTTTGTGGCTGCTCAGGCCTGTGAAGGTGGGCGGGGCAGGGGGGCGGCAGGAAGCAGGGACAGAGACAATAGCTAAACAATGCACAGCTTCGTTTTGTAGTGATGGCAATGCTCTAAAGTTGATTGTGGTGGTGATGGCCACACAATTCTGCAAATTTACTAGAAAGCATTAAATCGTCCACCTTGGGGCACCTGGGTGGCTCAGTTGGTCGGTGAAGCATCTGTCTTCGGCTCAGGTTGTGATTTCGAGGTCCTAGGACTGGGGCCCACATTGGGCTCCCTGCACAGCAAGAAGTCTGCTCCTCCCTCCACCACTCCCCCTGCTTGTGCTCTCTCTCTCACTCTCTCTATCAAATAAATAAAATCTTTAAAAAAATCATCCACCTCAAAAAGGTGAATTGCACATGTGAATTCTATTGCAGAAAATCTAAAAAGTCCCCATGAATCCTCATGTTTCAATGATAGCCGGCTAGAGCTAACTCATCTAATACTATTGCCATAAAAAGGATGTAGTCAGAGCACTCAAAGAAACAGATGGTGGGCTGCAGCACTGCTAATTGATTCCTGATGTGGCACGTTTCTCTCTTTTCCTCGCAGCTTTATCTGTACTTCCTGAGCTCACATCCCACCTAGATTACTGCACCCAGTGTTGTCTTGGCATTGTGTCCTGCACGTGGTAGCAATTCAGTAATACTTGTTGGACAGATGGATGGAGCAGGACGGTGTCCGCAGTACCCGCACAGCAACCATGGGCCCTGCCCGAGAGCCGGCCACTCTGTGTCTCTTATCTAGCACCACAAGATCACCCACCTGCTCCTGTCTTTACTCACCTGCTCTGCCTGTCTGACTCTCATCTCGACCTTGCATGTCATTCCTCCTGTGTCCACGATCCCGTGGTCTCTGCTTGCTGCCTTCTGTGAGCCTCTCCCCTGTGCTGATGCTTTCTTGGCATCTCTCACCCAAACTACCCGCCACAGATGGATGGCTCTACCCTCCCACCTGCACACTGAGCATTTGTCATCAGGGCATGTCGTGAGCCATTGGGTAGCAGTGGCGAGGCAGCTGTGGTCAGGTAGGGGTCAAGCAGGAAGCACACTGATGGGTTGATCAGAAAAGCCTAGAAAACTGTTTCAGTCCCACTGGTGACTCTGAGACAGAAACCTTGTCTGCAGCTGGCAGAAATCCTGTTAATACATCCAGGACAGACGTGGGATGGACTCTAGGAGGAACACCACACTCCACTTGGAAACACCAGCATCCCTGTGGGGTTCGTGTGTTCCACCAGCAAAGTAAAACCTATAAGTCTGGAAGGAGCTGCCTTTTAAACATTCTAAATGCACCAATTAGCTTCTATTCCCCTGTGTTCCTGCATGGCTGGGCCCCATCAGTGAGCAGACTGGAAGCAGGCAAACGTCACGGGTCTAGCCTCTTGTTATTCATATCTTAACTAGAAACAGAAACTACTAGAAATCTTATGAAACAGATTCAAGATTTCTAATTTTCCACATTTTCAGACCTAAGAAATTCAGAGAAGATTTGGATCACATCCAATATTTCGAATGGTTGTCTGGGCCAAATATTTTTTGATGTTCATCCCAAAGTTAATATGAAGAGAATGTACAAGCTAGTATTATGATATCTGAGGTCAAATATCGATGCTTTAAAAATATAGACAGATATTCATGTAAATCATGTCTTCGGGGTATAATTTATATTTGATTTATATTAATATGGTTGACCTTTGAGCAACGTAAGAGTTAGGGACTCCAACCCCATGCAGTCAAAAATCTGTGTTTAACCTTTGACTCCCCAAAACCTAATCACTGATGGCCTACTGGTGACCAGAAGCCACAACAATAACATCAACAGTCAATTAGCACACATGTTGTGGGTCACGTGTATTATATACCGTATTCTTGCAATGAAGTAAGTGAGGGAAAAGAAAATGTTAGAAGAAAGTCATTAGGAAGAGGCAGCACTTTTATAGTAGTTCACTGTATTTATGGGGAAAGATACACCTACAAATGGACCTGCAGAGTTCAAAGCTATCTGATGGTCAAGTGCTTATCCTATAATTTGTAGGTGATTAACCTACTAACTTGTTAAGAACTATTTTGGTGGGTCACATGGTATTTGTTTTGTTTTCACTTTTGTTTTAATAGACCTGAATTTAAAAGTAATGGCCCAATAGTTCATTTTTGCTTTTGTTTCTTTTGCAAAGGATACAGTCAACAAAACTAAAAGACAACCTACAGAATGGGAGAAGATATTTGCAAATGACGTATCAGATAAAGGGCTAGTTTTCAAGATCTATAAAGAACTTATTAAACTCAACACCAAAGAAACAAACAATCCAATCATGAAATGGGCAAAAGACATGAAGAGAAATCTCACAGAGGAAGACACAGACATGGCCAACATGCACATGAGAAAATGCTCCGCATCACTTGCCATCAGGGAAATACAAATCAAAACCAAAGTGAGATCCCACCTCACACCAGTGAGAATGGGGAAAATTAACAAGGCAGGAAACAACAAATGTTGGAGAGGATGCGGAGAAAAGGGAACCCTCTTGCACTGTTGGTGGGAATGTGAACTGGTGCAGCCACTCTGGAAAACTGTGTGGAGGCTCCTCAAAGAGTTAAAAATAGACCTGCCCTAGGACCCAGCAATTGCACTGGTGGGGATTTACCCCAAAGATACAGATGCAATGAAATGCCGGGACACCTGCACCCTGATGTTTCTAGCAGCAATGGCCACAATAGCCAAACTGTGGAAGGAGCCTCGGTGTCCATTGGAAAATGAATGGATAAAGAAGATGTGGTCTATGTATACAATGGAATATTACTCAGTCATTAGAAACGACAAATACCCATCATTTGCTTCAACATGGATGGAACTGGAGGGTATTATGCTGAGTGAAGTAAGTCAATCGGAGAAGGACAAACATTATATGTTCTCATTCATTTGGGGAATATAAATAATAGTGAAAGGGAATATAAGGGAAGGGAGAAGAAATGCGTGGGAAATATCAGAAAGGAAGACAGAACATAAAGACTCCTAACTCTGGGAAACGAACTAGGGGTGGTGGAAAGGGAAGAGGGCGGGGGGTGGGGGTGAATGGGTGACGGGCATTGAGGGGGGCACTTGACGGGATGAGCACTGGGTGTTATTCTGTATGTTGGTAAGTTGAACACCAATAAAAAATAAATTTATTAAAAAAATAAATAAAAGTAATGGCCCAACATTGTGATCTGTGTTTAGAATAATGAAAGTTTAAGAACCAAATTAGAAGAACATGTTGTATGAAATCTTTCTTAATTGTCCTCTCTAAATGTGAAGGTTGGATTTCACCTTCTTCCTGAAGTGTGGAGCTGAGCATTCTCCAGGATAAAACACTGGGATTTCCTGGCCTGCCAGGCCTCACGAGGAATCTTCAGCTCCATCCTTTCTGAGGGATCTCATGGGCCAGCATGGTGAAGAGTCCTGGTGCCTCTCGAGCTCCCCTGTGCCTGGGAACGCTAAAACCCAGATTCCCAGTAAGTGGTACGGAGCAGGTGCTCTGACTCCGTGTCTTACAATTCCCAGGAAAGGACGCCGGGGCCCACTACACTTCAAATAGCAAGGTCCTAGATTAAAAGGTACTTTCTGATCTGGGTTGGGTCCTGATTCTGCAAAAGGACATCCAGTGGGGGTGTCAGCTCCAGTTATGTCATCTTCAAGGAGAGGTGTTTTAGGGCTTTGTTTCATGGGAAAGCACATCCACACATAGCAAAGCTTGCTCAGACCACAGACCCCTACCCACCATTGGCCAGACACCAGGAGCTTTCCAGATCGTCTAGTCTCTCTGGAGTTTGTGTTACTAGAAAACTGAAAATTATTCCCAAAAAAGACTGGCTCTCAAGATGATTCTCCAGAAATGTCATGACAGTGGTGTGTGATATGCTCCTCAGAAGCTCAGAGGTGGGGAAGAAGGCCCTATGTTGGCAAGTGGACAACACAGGCAGGCATGCAGCCAAGTGAGAACATACAAAGCATAAGAAAAATAGCAGAGAGCAGGCTTTTTGCCCATGATGAGCACTCCCTACGCTACCGCTTCTGGTGTGGTGGTATCCGCTTTCACCATGGAAACCGACAATGATTCTGACACATTTCCCATCATGAATGCTGTGAAGATTCATTGGTTTTGAACAACACGAAGGTTCCACAGAGTCCCATAGTTGTGTGACCAAACCTACCTGCCCACGTATCACAACACCTGCAACACGTTCTCAGAGCCCACATTAACCATTAACCCATTAACTGCTTGTCACCAGACGATGCCATCAACTACAGTGTTTGTTTTCTGGAGGAGTTCAGCTGGTCAGATCAGGAACGAGGCCAAAATTCTTTTTGGAATAGGATGAACATGTATAAATACATTCACAAAGTCAGAAGTCAGTAGCTTTCAGCATAAAATGCTTTTTCCTACCCACATTTAAAAGAGTTCATCCCCTGTAGAAACTCAGCGGGTACCTGTCTTTTAGGACATAATGTGTTTGCTTCTGACTCTAGGACATTCTTCCTTTTCTTATTCCACATTAGGAGGACGATGGGAAAACCACCACAAACACACATTCTCTGGGCTTTTGCCACATAAGTAAAAGTCATTATCCTTATGAAAATGTAGTCAAACCAGTACAAAGAGGAAAGTGTTACCTACCGTTGCTGGGAGCTGGTGAGCTCCACCCCAAATTCCAGCTGCCGCCCACGTGGTCAAGGACACCGATGTCAACTTTCATGGATGTAAGCATCCCAAGGACCTGGTCTCTGAGCTCTGAAAGGGTGATGAGGGCAGCCTAAGAAGATGTCCACCCTGAACACCCATCCGTCACCAGGAAATTTGCCCAAGCTAGCAGTCATCTGAAGCCCCTCACTGCCTTTGACCCCCACATAGAAGATAAAGTATCTGAAGACACAAGACAGACCTAGATGCAAGAAGATGTATCTAATCTTTTCCAGGACGTGTCTCTCTCCCTCCAGCGTGTCTGGGGTCTGTGTGTTAGACGGTGCTGCTGTGACCATGAGGGATGTGGGCATGGGCAGGGGTGCAGAGGCTGGATCAAGTTCAAGAAGCTGCTCCCACACCAGCGACCCTGGGAAGAGATGCAGGTCTGGGCATCAGCCTCTGGAAGGGAGAAGACCCACCCCTGCGTAGCCAGAAGCATGGGCCGCATTAGAAGATGCTGGCATTGGCGGTGCCACATGGATGCTAGGGGGCCCTGCGCCCCTCATCACTGACCAGAAACTGTGACTTGGATGCAGACAATCCTCTGAGGGTCTTCCGGGCTGTGCTTCCCCATGTGGTAGGGAGCTTGTCCAATTGGACCAAGTCTGGTGCCTCAAAGTTTCAGTGTTCGCCCATCCAACATACCCTGGTAATGTCTAATGCCACCATCTATCACCTTTTAAATTTTATTTCACTGTTTCCAGATTGCATATGTACAATTCAACTGCAGTCCTTTTCCTTTTCCAAAGGGGTCACTAGTCCCCTTTGACCTCCAGCTGGAAAGGCCTCTTCCCTGCCCATGAGGGGTGGCCACCTAGGCCATGCGGGGAGTCCTCTCTGCTTTGTGTTTGCACTTTCCACGGCCTATGAGGGTTAGCTGTCCTGCAACCCAATAAGGACAAATTTCCCTGGAGGACAGGACCTGAGCTACAGTCACCCCAGTTAGAAAGATCCGTTCCACAGCGAGCAGAGCCCAGTGTGGCCTGGCTTCTCACCCCAGCACACGATCCACGGATGCAGGTGTCTTACCTGAGATACGCGGTCCCAGAAGTGGCTGGTCCCAGACTCAGAAACAAGCCTTCTCTGTTGTACCGATTACCTCCCCGCTGCAGGGGCCACGGCCTGAGCCAAGCAGATGCTGCACCCTGGAGGAGCCTCGCTCGGGCCTCGGACCTCGGGAAGGGGCTTGCTTACATGAAGGTCCCCCAGGGGCTCTGTCTCAGGCTCTTACTCTTTTTGTCAGCCCTAGAAAACCTACCTTTAAACAGGAAACTGTGAGTTTTGTATTTTAAGAATTAAGATCAGGGGGCACCTGGGTGGCTTAGTGGGTAAAGCTTCTGCCTTCAGCTCAGGTCATGATCTCAGGGTCCTGGAATCAAGCCCCACGTTGGGCTCCATGTTCAGCAGGGGAGTCTGCTTCTCCTTCTCCCTCTGCCACTCCTTCTGCTTGTGCACTTGCTCTCTCTCTCTCTCTATCAAATAAATAAATAAATACATCTTAAAAAGAGGAAAAGAATTAAGATCAGTCTCCCAGCTGCTGCACCAAGGACATATTGGGGCTTGGAACCCTCGTGAAGCTACAACCGGCTCAACCCAGGCGTCTGCGGGTGGGTCAGAAGGCAGCAGTCTGCGTCTCCTGGGAACAGTGTTTGCAGCTGGAGATGTGCCTATTCAAATAGTTATTTTATAAATAAAAGCATGTCTAAGGGCAAACTAAATTGTGGTTGACATATTTCATCCATCTTTTGGAGAAGCTGCAGGTAGCATTTGGTCCTGGTGGAGCGGCCGGCAGCTGCTTCTCCTGAAATCATCAGGGCAGCGCTCAAGGCAGGCATTCCTCGAACCCAAGTCCGTGAACCAGTGAACTGCACAGGTGCAGAGCTCTGGGTCTGCTCCAGCCACTTGCAGATGGAGGAAGCCGCAGGAAACTGAACCCTGTCCCATCAGGCACCTGCAAGACCCACGCAGGTGCAGCCTCACCTGGGTGAGGGGGCAGGAGGAGAGAAGCACCTCCACCACCATCCTCTGCATAGTTTTGATTTGCTCCCATCCTCCTGTGTCCTAGGTTCTCAATCCTCCCAAACTTTTTTCTCAGATGTAAGACTCTCTATTCTTAAAATAACAACTTCCGAGTGTGTTAGGAAAGCACTTCCCGAGAGGCACTTCCACCTGGCGTGGTGAGCCCAGGCCGTCACATCTCCGGCGTCTCCAGCACACGCCCCCCGACCCTGGAGCATCTCCCCGATGGAGCCTCCCGCCTGCACACAAAGCACAACCCATGTGTTTCCAGGCCTCTGCGCCTGGCTCATCACCACCGTTCTGGAAGTCATATTCCAGACGTTCGGGGCTCCTCCTCCACGAACAGTGGTAACAAAAGGATCTGAATCTGATTTTCATCTTAGAAACCACATAATCCTAAGTAGATTAAAATCCAAAGGAAAAAAGAAACTTTCCCCTTCATGTTGGTAAATCATGTACCCAGTTTTCGGAAAGGGTGTGGAGACCATGTGTGAAAACGTTGCGTGTTAACCTACTGTGTCATATCGGGTTCTTCCTCGCTGGATAGTTTATTCTAACTAAATATCAAGGAGTATTAAATAATTTTTAAAGCGTAAACAAAATATCAGAAGTCTTCAGGAGCAAAATAAGCCTGAGAAACATCTTGGTGGGTGTCAGGGGCTATGAAACCACGCAGACATCCCAAAGGACATGTCGGAGTGAGTCACATGCACACCCAGGCTGTGACCTCTCCCCAACCTTCGGCACCCACCCGTGATTGTTGGGTACATAACGTGCTTTCAAAATTTATGACAATACCATTTACCTGTGTCTGAGGCCAAACGTGTGAACAAGTTGAGCGCAAGGCCAACCTCGCCTGTGCGCTGAGGGCTTGGGGAGCTTGGTTGTCAAGTTCAAGATGCTGTAGCCCCGGGTCTCAGCTCCTTCCCGAACACGGAGCCGGAGCTGGGAGCCCAGTGGCAGGAGTCCACAGGTCCACAGGGGCCCAGGAGCCTCCCACGGTCTTAGCCTCCACTGGCTTTGCCTCCCAGCAAATGAGCCATTTACCTGTGGACACCGTGTGAACGTCCTGCAGGCCCTGCGCTGAGCACCCCAGGAGCACACGGTCCTGCATGCCCCACCCCACCCGAGAAACCCCATGACACGTCCCTCCAGCAGAGGGATATTTCCCCTATTTCCAAATAAATTTGCCGGATGAGGCCGCTGGCCACCGGCCTGGCAGTGGTGCCTCTCATTACCGGCTGCCCATTCCCGGATGTGGCTTCCGCTCCACGCTGACTTGGCGTGGCCTCCGCAGGCCAGGGAAGAACTCAATCCGACTGCTGCCCCTGGGCTTTGACCTTTAAATATCCGAGGAAAATGCATAATAAGTTAACAAAAACCGCATGTCGCTTTCCCCCAAGTGGCAGGTCTTTCTCCTGCCAGGCAGCTGCCCATGTCCTAAAGGGATTTAAATTTAACTCGTGGCAGATCCCACGGACCCAAGAATTATGGAGTGTAAGAAAAGAAGACAGGTTTTTGTCTTGATCTTTCATTGCCAATTATTCCCCTAAAATGTGTCTCAATAGCTGCCACATCTCTTCTGAATTCTGATGATCAAGCGTAATGAACTTTGTCTTGCAAAATGTCTTTTCGGCTAGTGGATCGCACTAAATCTCATGCAAACTTGGAAAACACCTTAAAAGGAAGAGCAGAGTAAGAAATCTTCCCCCTCGGTGTTCCTGGAATTGGGAACCTTGCAAAAGCACGTCTGTGTGTGTTCAGTTTGAACTGTGTTTAGTTAAAACATCATACTCTCAGTGCGTGTTATGAGCTTTTGTAATTTTTCCCAAATGTGTCCTAGGTGTAAATTGTCTTTCCAGTCAAGTCAGAGTCATTGGGATCAGAGCCATGTCCTCTGAGACTGGGAAGTGTCTCCCAGCGCCAGCACCACGCCAGGCAGACCTCCCCAGCGGCCCTCCCTCCAAAGCCATCCCCTCGTCCGGCCACCACCCAGACCATTGGCCCCACAGACCACAGTGCCCTGGCGCTTGCCACTAAACCTGCTGTGAGTTTATTCTGCAGTGAGTCAGTCAACAAACTCTGGTCTTGAAATCATTATTACACTTTCTCACGTGGTTCTTGGCCTACTTTCCTCTAGGAGCATTTATATTTTAATAGAGGACATTTATCTTTTTTATGATTGTGATTATGAAATATGTAGCCAAGTTTGAATAATGAAGAGATGTATGAAAATTTAAATGACATTTCGCCCCAGCCCCTAAGATCCCCGTAAGTGCACCTGTGTGTGTTGCTTAGACATTCATAGAACAGGTGAATGTTTTGTCCGCATGCTGCTCTGTCTTCCTCCTCTTGGTAACAGGGTAAAATTTGAAAGAGCTCCCAGCCAGGGCCCAGGGTTGGTCAGCCGGTCCTCTCCCCACCACTGCTCTGCCATCCACCAGGAATCAGGAAAAAGAGCATGATGGCAGTGAAGCCGGACCAGGAGGCACAGATAAGGAAGGGAGGAAAGGCCCGTGGCCCCACTGAGGCCTGTGGGATGAAGAGGCTGCTGCACGCCCTCCTTCAGACTAGAGAAGGCCACCAGGTGAACTCAGGGCACTTGCTAGGCAGGGAGGCCAGGATTCAGTTTGACTGGAGGACCCTCAGGCCCAGAACTTTCCCCCGGCCCTGGTTCTTCATAAAAGCAGCTCTGTGGAGACAGTTGTCTGGGGTCCAGTTTCAGACTCGAAGAACCGTGGGGAGCAGGGGTGGGCCCCAGGAGCACCAGCAAAGGCAGGGAGAGCAAGAAGGGGGGCCCAGCACCAGCTCCCCCACAGCAGTGATCGAACCCACCCTGGTGGTCATTCTTCTCCTGAGACCAGCTGCTCATGGGAAAGCGCTTGGTAGGAAACAGACCAGTGTTAGAACATGAAGAAACCTCATGATCCCCAAACATCTGAATGTAATGTGAGTAAAGAATAGGTACAATTTAATTATAGATACTTTTATAGATACAGGTACTGAGAGTCTGCATAATCTGATATTCCACTTTTTAAATTAGTATAACACTTTCTGTATACTTGAAGTATGAAGAATATAAAATGCACAATAATCCACCACACAAATGCTCTGTCATTTATTTAGCCATTTCTCAATCTGTTGTTACAAAAGGTGACCGTAAGCCTTTTGGCAATTGCTGATTTGTGGGACAAGAAATATTTGCCTTTTAACGTTTCTTGAAACAGAAAAGTACATTAATTCCTATTTCTATCAGCAATGTGTAAGATTGCCCATGTTACTGTTACCTTGTAAATTCCTGGAATGCTGGACTGTAAACATATATTGTGTATATTTATAAATATAAATTTACATGCTTAGAGATATAAGAGATAGATTAGATAGATAGATAGATAGATAGATAGATAGATAGATAGATAGGAGATAGACGGTGGACAGTCACTCGCTTTCTTCCGCCTACTACAAACACAATATATATTTTCTTTATTTTACTTTAATCCTATTTGAGCCTTTATATTCATTGTATGTTACCTGTAAACAGTACATGTTGGGTTTTGCCTTTTTATCCAATCTTATCATCTCTGTCTTTTTATTATGATATCGAGGCCATTTATTTATATTTAGAGTGATTACTGGGATGATTAGCTTTGAGTCTATTATTTTTGCCATTTATTTTTTATTTGTTCTATCTGACCTTTGTTCTCATTTCTGCCTTTTTATACGTTATTCTGGAATATTTCTAATATTCATTGTAATCTCTCTTTTTTGACATATTAAGTATATAAAACCCTTTGTTTTGGATGGAGTCATTTAATTTTAATTTTTCTCTTTGTTGCTTGTACTTTTGTTTTTTTTTTGTTTTTTTTTATTTTAATAAATTTATTTTTTATTGGTGTTCAATTTGTCAACATACAGAATAACACCCAGTGCTCATCCCGTCAAGTGCCCACCTCAGTGCTCGCCACCCAGTCATCACCCCACCCACCTCCCCTTCCACCACCCCTAGTTCGTTTCCCAGAGTTAGGAGTCTCTCATGTTCTGTCTCCCTTTCTGATATTTCCCACTTATTTTTTTCTCCTTTCACCTTTATTCCCTTTCACTATTTTTTATATTCCCCAAATGAATGAGACCATATAATGTTTGTCCTTTTGATGTCATATCTAAGAAACTGTATCATCCAAGGTTGTAGAGAGACACTCTAAGTTTTTTCTAAGTTTTCTTCTAATAATGAATATTATTATTGACTTTTTAACTATTAAGTCTTCTTAAATCTATTTTTAAAATGTTTTGTAGGGTTCAATGTGTAAGTCTTGCATTTTTGCTTAAATTTAATGTTATTTTATATGTAATTTTTAAATTTCATATTTTTATTGCTAGTGTATACAAATATATATTTATCTTGTATCCTAACCCTGATGAATTCATTTATAATTTTAGTTCTTACACTTGGGTGTCTTATCACTTCTGAGTTATCTTCATATATGATGTGATGAAGACTTACCTTCGCTCATGTGTGGGGGTTCTCAGTTGTGCCAGCACTATTAGTGAAAAAGATGATTTTTCCCCATTGAACAGTTTTGACACTGTTGTTGGAAATCCATTTACCATGATATATTAGTTTATTTTTGGACTTTTTACTCCATTCTGTTGATCTATATGTCTATGTTTTTGGAGTATCACACTGCCTTGATTCTTGTAACTTTATATTAAGTTTTGGAATCAGGAAGCAAAAGTACTCTAAATTTGTTCTTTTAAAATATTGTTTTACTTTTCTGGATCTCTTTAGTTTCAATATCAAATTTAGGATCAGCTTTGTTGATTTCTGTGAATAATGAAAAAGGGCAGTTAGAATTTTGATAGGTATTGCATTGAATCTATAGATCAATTTGGGGAATGCTTTATTTTTTTAAGACCTTATTTATTTATTCAGGACGGGTAGAGGCAGAGACACAGGTAGAGGAGAAGCAGGCTTTCTGTGGGGAGCCTGGTTCTGGACTCGATTCCAGGACCCCGGGAAGATGACCTGAGCCAAAGGCAGACAATAAACCATTGAGCCATCCAGGCATCCTGAGTGTTATCTTCTTAAATATATTAAGTCTTTGAATTCATGAACATGGGTTGACTTTTTAATTATTAAGTCTTTTAAAATCTATTTTTAAAATGTTTTGTAGGGTTCAATGTGCAAGTCTTGCATTTTTTGCTTATATTTAATGTTATTTTAAATGTAATTTTTTAATTTCATATTTTTTATTGCTAGTGTATACAAATACATATTTATCTTGTATTCTAACCCTGATGAACTCATTTATCGGCTCTAATAGTGTGTGTGTGTGTGTGTGTGTGTGCATTTGTGTGTAGGATTTGCTATATACAAGATTATGTCATCTACAAATAAAGATAGTTTTACTTTTTTCTCTTCCAATCTTGATGCCTTTCCTCCCCCTGCCTAATTGCCCTGGCTACAATCTCTAATAGGTTGAATTGAAGTAGGAAGAGAGGACATCTTTGATTGTTTCTGGGCTAAGAGGGAAAGCACAATTTTTCAACATCGAGTGTGATATAAGCTGTGGGTTTTTTGTAGATGCTCTTTATCAGACTGAGAAAATTTCTTTCTAGTCCTAGCTTGCTGAATGCTTTGTTGTGAAGAGGTATAACATTTCATTAAGTACTTTACTGCATGTGTTGAGATAATTATGTGATTTTATTCCTTTATCCTATTAATATTGTGTATTATATTAATTTACTTTCAGATTTTAAGCCAACTTTTGTGTTCCTGGGATAGTGGGCGTTTAACTCTTTTTCAGATAATGCTTTGTTTGGTTTTCTAGTATTTTGCTAAGAGTTTCATATTTATAAGAGTTATTGGCCTGTAGATTTCCTTTTTTGTGTGGTACCTCTGTCTCATTTGGGTAATCCTGGTCTCATAGAAAAATATCTGTTTTATTTTTCAGTAGTATTTTATAAAACACTGACATTTATTCTTGCAAATAATTTTGTAAATCTCACCACTAAAGTCAGTTAGTCTTGGCTTTTCTTTGTGGGAGATTTTCTCTCCAATGTGTATTTATCTGTTAAATCAATCTCTTTAACTTGCTATAGATCTATATAGAATTTTTATTTCTTCTTGAGTAATTCTTGGTAATTTGTGTTTGCTCTAATTTTTATTATTTCCTTCTTGTTGCTTGCTTTGGGTTTAGTTAGCTCTTTTTTTCCTAGGTTCTTAAAGTGGAATTTTTGGGGGCTCCTGGGTGGCTCAATGGGTTAAGTATCTGCCTTTGGCTCAGGTCATGATTTCAGGCTCCTGGGATCTAGCCACACATCGGGCTCTCTAATTAGTGGGGTGTCTGCTTCTTCCTCTCCCTCTGTGCTCATACTCTCTCTCTCAAATAAATAAATAAATAAAAATCTTTTTTTCTTCTCTACATATTCATGGTTGCTCTTGAGACTTTCTCTTTTTTTCAGCAATTTTGAGAATTTTGATTATTATGTGCATTGGTGTAGGTTTCTTTTTTTCATTCTTTTTTTTTTGCTTGGGATTTGTTGAGCTTCTTGGATATGAGGGTGTATAGTTTTCATTAAGCTGGGAAAATTTCAGACATTATTCACTTAAATATTTATCTGTCTCCACTCTCTCGTCTCTTTTGATGACTGCAATTACATTTATGCTCTTGCACCTGAAGTTGGCCTACCATTCATGTATGCTTTTCCCATTCTTATTTTTTATTCTTTTTTCTCCCTCTGAAGTTTATTTTGGGTAGTTTCTGTTTCTAAATCTTTAAGTTAAACTTCAAGTTCACTTCAGGGTTTTTTAAATTTCAATGTCTAATAAGCCATTAATTTGATCTCGTGTGTTTTTCACTGCAGATATTGCATTTACCAATTCTTAAAGTTTCAATCCATTTATGATAAAATCTCCTCAATGAGATAAAAGACATCTATGAAAATCCTACAATCTAACATTATTTATTATTAGTCCTGTTAAGGAATCATTTATATACAGCAAAATTAACTCTTTGGTGTATCATTCTATGTTTTGGCAAATGGCAGGTGCTCCCTGTGGTATTACCACCACCACAATCAAGAATTTAACAGTTCTAGCCCCCTTTCCAGCACCAGAGCATTGTTAGCTAATACATTTCATGACATAAATGTATTATTTATAAATAATAAATGTAAAGGCCTATATAACACTGATTATTTATCAATGTAATATACCATAGTAACAAAAGGAGTAAAATATGTATGATTGTGTACTAAAAGGCATTTAACAAATTTCAGTATTCATAAATAATGTTTTATAAATATCAGCAAACATACACTTGACATATAGGAAAACAATCTCAGTCTGATTTAGAGAATCATCAGAAACCTACAGCTCTCCTTATACATCTATCATAACAAATACATTACATACACCATCCCTTGTAATTATGAAATACTGAATATTTCTTCTTAAGATCAGGAAGACAAGGATGTCCTTTCTCATCATTTTTATTCAGCATTATTCTGAAAATTCTTTCTATTGAAATAAGGCAGTGAAAAAAATAAAAGCATAGATATGAGAAAAGAAGAAGAAAAATTTTATTTGAAGAAGGTAACAGATTTTACCTTGATTTATAGAAAAAAAATCAATGAAACACCTATTAGAATAAGACAATCACTAGGAAGCAAGATAAAATTTTATTTTTGTATATTGACAGTGAAATGATTGAAATATAAAATAAATTAATTCCATTTACAATAGCATAAAACATGAATAATTAAATGAATTTTATAAAATACATGATAAAATTCTATATGTTGAGAATTTAAAATATTATTAAAAGAAATTAGAAGAGAACTAGATATATGGTCAGTTATACCATGGCCATAGGTTTTTAGACTCAATTTTGTTAAGATCTCAATTGTCCATAAATTGATCCATAGATTTAATGCAACTCAGTCAAACCCTAATAGAGTCTTTTATAGAAATTATTGAGCTGATTATCAAATTTATTTAGAAATTTGAAGGAGATAAAATAGTCAAAACAAACTTTAAAAAGAACAATGTTGGAGGAGCCACACCAGGTGATTTCAGGACTTGCTACAAAGCTGCTGCATTTAAGACATTGACCACTAAAGTTGGTCACAGGAGAAAAAGACCTTTTCAATAATTGTGTTTGATAAATGTGGAAAATATTTAACTGTAACCCCTTTCTTAGAACCTTAGAAACATGAATTCAAGATAAGTCATAAAAACTAAAAGTTTCCCAGAGAAAACACAGAAATATATTTTCATCATCAAATTGGAAAGTTTCCTTATAGTAGACATAAAAAGCGTAAGAGGAAGAGTTGATGTATTGGTCCTCATGAAAATAACCAAATACTTCTGTGCATTAAGTGACGTGCTTAAGAAAATGATAGGGCAAGTGACAGACTGGAAGAGAATATTCACAAGGCACAGATCTGACAAAGGTCTTATATTTAGAATATACAATGTGCTTTATTACAAATAAATAATAAAAAGGCAAATAATCCTATTAAAATGGGCAAGAGCGCTGGACACTTCTTAAAGGAAGATACAAAGATTGCCGGTAAATACTTGGAAACACTATTAACCACCAGGAAAATTCCAACTAAAACCACAATGAGATACTATTTCACTAACTTCAGAATGGCTAAAAGTTAAAGCTGACCATATCAAATGTTGGCAAGGTTGTGGGACAACCAGAATTCATCTACATTGCTGACAGAGGTGTGAAATGGTTGAACCACTTTGGAAAACCGACAGAAATCTTACCCTTATGTTTTTGCCTGAGTAAAATAAAGATATCCATCCATAAAAGAACTTGCACAATATTTTTTATAATAACCCAAACCAGAAACAACTCAAATTTCAGTGGAATGGAGGAGTAAGTTGTGGTATATTCACACAATGGAACATGACTCAGCAATTTAAAAAAATGAACGAATTCACACAACAACCTATTTGAATCTCTAAAACATTGGATTAGAAGAAGGCAGAGGTAGGAGTTCGTACTGGCTATTTCCATTTGTATGAAGTTCAGAAGCAAAGAAATGTCGTCTACAGTGATGGAAAGCAGAAGAGAGAATGACCCCAGAGGAAAGGAATAGGGATTTCCTGGGATGACTGGAAGGGTCTAGATCTTCACTGGAGTGGTGATTACACAGGCATATAGGTTTATTGAGTCACAAGCTTTGTACTTCATATTACGCAGATTTTATCTTGAAGTATAAGCTGGAGAAACATAATTGCCAGGACATTTCCCAGTTAAATTGGAGAAGCAATGCCTTCAAGGATCGGAAAGAAAATGTGATGGAAGAACACTAGGTGAAGAAAGATGTCCTATTAGAAAGGAAGAACAAAGTTCAAGATTTTCCAGGATAGTTGGGGAAACTTATTTTGTAGGAAAAAATAATACTGCAGTGATTCATGGCTTCATTTTTAGAAATTTAGACATTACTGCCATGTTGAAGCATTACAAGAAGAATGACATTTTATTAGAGACAAAATGTCCATTGTATGCAACTGACCACAGGAGCAACCATGTAATGCTGCCTGTGGCTTGACTTTTGACTGTTTTGTTGAAATGAAGTGCACGTCACATCTTATGAACAAATCCTAAGGTGTAAGGTTTTCCCATCACTATGTCACGTAACAGAATTATCCTACATAATCATATGAGCCACTTTACACACTCCAAGATGGGTTTTATGGTGTCTACTGTCTGATATCTGTGCCCTACTAGTTTCTGCATCTTTTTTATCCAAAACAAGGGTCCCACCAATTACATGGGATAATTTAATCTTGCTGTGCATCTATTTCTAATTTGTGCCCACTTTGCACAGCATTTTATTATGATTTATTTCTATCCAGGACTGTATTGGTTCAGTCCCTGTAGAGTCTCGCCTCACTTTATAATTGAATCCTATTCTTTGCATTTTTAATGATTGGCTTCCATCCTTCAGGGGATGGGTTCAATCCTCAGCCCCAACCATGACTTGAACTATTTATTATCCACATCCTTCTGTTTAGATCTTCTTTGATACCAATCCCTGACTTAACTGGACCTTGGATGTTTCCTTTTAGATGGTGGATACAGGTCCTCTCATGTCCTCACTTCACTTCCACACATGTACTGCAACTAGTTGAAATTTCCACCTCTGTTTCTTCCCAGGTGTGATTTCCCCAGCTTCTTCATAAATCTGGAAAATTAATCCCTGGCCTCATTGGGTCTGAGGCTTACCTGAATTATAACCATGTCACCCACATCCCAGTAGGTGGCCTGAAGAAATGTAGGAGAGGGCAGAGTGGGGGATGGGGGGTGGGGGTCTGATTTCCCAGCCACTGTCAAAGCCATCCTCAGATTCATGTGTGGATATTCAATAAGTGATACAAATGCGATGTTTCTACAAGAGACCCTTGATGTCCACCTCAATCCTGCCTTGTCCCAAGTCTTCCCCACACCAATAATTGACACCACCATTCTTCTGATAACACAAGTCAAAACATTAAGTTGAATTCTTTAACACCCTGTTTTCTTGATAACCGCATATCTCGTAACCAACTCAGTGTGTTCTATAGGCTCACGTACAAACTGTGCACCCCATTTCACCCCTTCTCACACATCTGTTGTCCTGCCAGGCTATCATCATCTCTGAGCTGGCCTATTCTGACACTTCCTGATGTCTCTGCTGCTCTGACCACCCACAGTCAGCTCCAGCACAGCAGCCACGTGGTCTCCAGAGAGCATAAGCTAGGTAAACCATTGTCTCATTTTAAAGGTTCAAGTGATTCCTTCCCACAATCTTACTTAAACCCAGCTTCTTCACTTTGGCCCCAGGTTACTTCACTTACTGCACTTCCCACTAGGGCAGCTTTGGCTCTGCCTTAGCCATGGTGGTCCCCTTCCTGAGACTCTGAAAAAGGTGTGCTGCACATCTCCACCACCCACCCTTGGCTGCTGCTCTTCTCTCTGCTGGGAATACTACTTCCCCAGATCTATGAATTGATTATCATCCCTCTCACACACACGATTAGGGCACGAGCTCTTTGAAGATGTGCTTGCTATAATTGCTCTCTAAGCTCTTCATAGCTCAACACTAGGTACCTAATGCATGTTTGATCAATCAATATTGCAATTAATATTACTTAACATTTGTCAAGGAGAATACAAAGAGTCTGCACACACACACGGACTCACCAAAGTGACTCTGGGCTGGTCTTTGAAACAGTTGGCATATTCACTGTTGCTGGAGATAATGCCTTGGTGAGGAGAGCAATGGGTGTAAGCCAATGTGGAAACACTTTCCACTCTAGCAGTAAATACAGAGCATTGCCAGGGAGCTGCAAGCATCCTGTGGGTGCTAATGGCAGTTCTTTATTTTTTACAGACAATTTGAAATGAGTAGCAGCTGAGATTGCAGTCAGGCACACTACAGCTTAATGGCTATGAGGGCTGGAAACTGGAAGGTAGGGGTGCTGTGAGCTGAGCAGGGGAGGGGAGGGCAGGACACTCTCAGAGGGATGAGAGGCTTGTAGACCAAATCTTCCAACAGGCTTGTAGACTAAATACAGGTTTGATGCTCACTTGCAGATAGGTAGGATTATTTTTTTTAATTTAATTCTGCTACCTTTAAAAATAGAGGGGAGTAGAAAGAAGGAAGGAAGGAAGGAAGGAAGGAAGGAAGGAAGGAAGGAAGGAAAGAAGGAAGGAAGGAAGGAAGGGAAAGAGAAAAATAAAGGGATACTTAACTTTTGACAGAAGAAAAGAACTTATAAATAATAAGCAGAATTTTTTTAAGTGAAATTTATAAATGGAACAAAACTTAGATTTTTGTCTTTGGAAAAATGTCTGAATTGGTAGTTACAAAAACAAACAAAATGATAAGTATTTGTCTGGAGAAACCCACACCTGTAACTTCGTAAACATGAAATATCAAGTGCTACACAGAGTTGTTCTTTTTTACTGATATGATGTGGAATCCAATTCTCTTAACTGAATTATTAAGATGTACCTTACACAAAACTGCAATTATCAGATAGTATCAATTCCAAGACAAGGAATATTGGTTAAATTAAACAATTTCCAACTTTGACATTATAAGGAGTCACTGAATAAATCTTATATATTTGGTCTAAGATAAAAAAATAATGTAGATATTTACATTATTTATTCACGGAATTTGTAAAGCTGCTTAATACTCTCTAATAACAAACTTTATCCTTACCTTTTTTATGTCAAGATAGTTAAATTTTGAATTTGGATTTAAATAGTTGCTATGAATTATCACTAAATGAGTCTGATGACCTCTGAGAGATTAGAAGGAAGAATTGCTTTCATCGCAGAGTAAAGATTCAACAGATGCTGGTTTTTAATCTGATTCTTTAGTGTGGGAGTGGTGCCACTGTTGAGAGTAGGCAGCCATTTGGGAGGATGAAGGCACCGAGGGCTCGGTGTGTAGGTGACAGAAATGCAGAGTGTGTGCAGAAGGGCAGCCTGGACAGATCCCACGGAAAGTCCCTTTGTCATGGAAGACCTTGCATTCTAAGTTAGACGTTTAGACTTTTTCTGGTAGGTGAAGCTCTTCAGAAGGTCTTCCCCAGCCTCTTCTCACCTGCCTGATGGCTACAGGCAGGACAGGACACAGAGGCCCTGGAACTGGAGGGACCCATCAGGGGACAAGTCGAGATGCCAAGTCACTGCATTATGAAAAGCTACCAGCAGCATGGGAACGTCCTTCACTGAACTTCTAATATATTGTTATCAAATGTTTTTCTTTTACACTGAAATGTCATCATGGGAGCTGCCCCTACCCAAGCCAACTACTATGACAAGCTGTCACCTTGTGCTCACAAGGTGGCTGCTTCAGCACCAGGTTTATGTGACAACAGACAGAAATGGACCTGACACCTGAGCCTCTCCTCTCAGAGACGTCAGGTCACGTCTCGTGGACAAAACTGGTTATGTGGCCACCACAGGCTGCAAGACATGCTTTTATCTGGACATGCTGTCCCCCATACACATTCAGGGTTCTGTGATACCTGCACCATGTCTGTAAGAAGATTCTTCCAACAGAGGAAGCCCCCCAGGGTATCTGTTGACATGCTTTGCCTTGTGCTCTCCTTTGGTCACCCTCTGTTCCCATGAGAGAAACACTGTGCTTGAACCCCACGGTGATTTGAAGTCTATATAGATCACTAACAAGAGCTATCTGCCCTGTCTTGCACAATAAAGTGACTATTTTATGCGTTTCTGCCTCCCTAACTAGAGGCAGACCAACGTGAGGCCAGGGACCACATCACTTTCTCTCTCCACCCAACAACCAGTAAGTCCCTAGTGAATGAACAATGAGGAAAGGACAGATGAATAACTGGGTGAACGAGGTAGACAGACAGGGAACACACAGATGGGAAGACTCTCTGTCCCAGCTGCAGGAGGGGCTCGGGGAAAGATGATTAAGTGTGTAGCCTGTGTAGCTGTTTGATAGTCATAACTATCGAGACAGCTGCAAGACTAAGCAGTGCAGCAGAAGGAGTGGGCTTCCAGGACAAAGGAGGTGAGACATCACCATCCCCTTCACTGCTATTCTCCTGTCAGGGCTTGGACTACCCTCTGCAGATGCCACATGACCCCACGTCTCAGAGCCCAGCCCTGGCCCAAAGATGTCTGTACCATAGAGCTCAGCTCTGGTTCAGGAACCTTTTAGGTCCCCCAGCCATCACCAGGACAGGCCCAGCAGGAAACTGTCATGCAGACATGGAGATCTATCAAGAGAACCAGGAAATAAATCCACCATCCTCTATCGACCTGACTGACAAAGATGAGAAGAACATGAACTATACCAAAGGAAAGACAGGAACAAAGCCACACTCCTGGCTAGAGGGCCAGATTGAGGAAGACTGTCTAGAAAGCACCATCAGAGTTGCCATTATTCTAAGCCCAGAACCTCTGCCAAGTTGTCCAACATGGTGGCCACTCATCACGTGTGGCTATTTAAATTTAACTGCGGGAAATTTCAATAAAAGCTTCAGATCCTCATTAGACACATTTGAGATGCTCAATACATCTGCATGTGGAACATCTCCATCACCCCAACATGGTCTACTGAGTGTCCTGCGTCAGAGCATCAAGAATCAGAGGTAGTGCTTTTCCAGAACGTGTGGCTAATGTCCTAGTCAAGATAGGGAGACTCAGTGCTGGATGTTAGATTCCAGGGAGACCCCCGGGAGTTTCCTAGTTCTTCCAATGGGACACTCCTGGAAAGTACGTAACCCTTCTCTGGTTGACTCCATGTACAATGAATCAGCTTTTGCTAAATGCTCAATGTGGGGACAGCCACAGAACACCAAAGATGGCTGATTCTCATGAGCTACAACCCCAGGTTTGTGTCATAAAACAGTAACCTTCTTTTCTTTTAAATCTGAATTTAACATTCAGTTGAGTCACAATACCTCATGTGGCAGATAATTTCACCTCCTCACTTCCAAGTAAAAACTGCCCAGTCATTGGACTGTGAGTCATTTCCACTTAAACTTAGCTGATTCAGAGGCTGGCTCCGGTGTTCCTCCCAGGGTGGTGTCTGAGGGCCAAAGGGGTTTGCATGTCTTCTGTGTTTGCAGTGGGAAGAAGTGTCTCGTCTTCTGCACTCAGGGATCTCCACAGTCTGGCCTTTGGTCATCAGCCTCCATTTCCGCCAAAGCTACAAAACGTCCATGGTGCCTCTGCAGGCATGGGCACTGGTCCACCCAGGTCACATGGACCCCTCTTCTGTCCAGCAGCCCACCTCTTTCTCCCACTCCCTAGTCCCTCTTTGAGGGCAGGGAAATTTTGGGGCTGTGAGTCCCTGTAGTAGAACCTGCTCAATCCCCTGGCTAGACCCCCCCTTGTGGCCACTTCTGTTCTGTGGCCTCCACACTAAGGGGACAGAGACATCTGTTCAAAGGTTTGTTTCTTGCTATCACTTCATCCAAGGACAGAAGGGCAGGTCCCCTCAACCTTAACATCTCTGTCCCCAGTTAACCAGCTCCTGTCACCCTCCTCCAAACAAGAACTCAACTCTTAGGAGTGTTAGGGGCAGGGCCACCACATGGGACTCACACTGGTCTGTACCTGTCCTCATCACAGTCCTCATTCTCCCTTTTGGGAAAATCTCCATGCAACCTATGAGAGCAGACTCAACTGGCTCCTCTTCTGTCCCCTTGTCAGCTTTTAGGACATGTGTAATGCTCAGCTTTATTCCTGAATTAACAGCTTGAGCCCAAAATGCAGGGCTCTTGCAAATTAAATTTGTTCCTAAACAATCTATAAGAGCCTGTGTTGGAGCTCAAAAGTAAGAATTGGAGTCTGGGTTTTACACTTGATCTGGCCAAAAGGCCAAGAAACAATGGAGTCTGAGTTTTAGAGTCTATGTTGCCTTTGCACGATGAGACCCTACCAGGGGACTGTCGCTGAGAACAAGCATGGGCCATGGGTGAGTGAGCCATATAAGGCTCCCTTTCATGGGCTTGAGGCTGTATTTTATCACTGACCTCATTGGAAGCATAATTGTAAGATAATACTTATTCTTATAATCATGTAGAATAATTCTGGCCTGTGGATTAAACTGCAATTTTTGTAACTCTCCTACACCAAGAGAGTCTCTGATGGCTTCTAACCCTGTCTGGAAATTCTAATAGTTGAGTGATCTGCTCTGCTTTTCTTTGGGAATTTCCTCAATTTAGATAGAAGAAATGTTTCAGTGGGATTCAAGACACAACATAATTATGATGCAAAGTGATCTAACAAAGCAAATTATTATCAATACTTTAATATGAGTTTCAAATTCAAAATTCAAAAATAGTATTATTTTGCATTCTACCTTATTTTCCATGCTTTTACCCATCATTTTCTCTATGGAGTATCTGTTTGACCCTAAAAAAGTGCAGACAGATCAGCACTGAGTGTGAGAACCAAAAATGGACAGGTTTGTATACATCTGTAGCTACAAAGATAAAAATCTTCTGTTTTCTTTCATAATAAATTGTTATCAAATTCATAATCAATGTCTATCAAATATATCAGGCTAGTTGTTTGGCCATATGTGTTTATAGGTTTGGAAGTTCAAGATACTAACATATAAAAAACCCTTCTTAGTTTTATTTAACATGGACAGTGATTACAAGGCTCAGATGACTTCTCAGAATTTTAAAATGAATAATATAAGTAAAATGTGTGAAATGTACTTATGCTGAGTTAGAAAACCAAGTGCCAAGAGTCACATATGCCTCGTCCCACACTGTCATGTGTCCTGGGAGTGGTATTGGGGATAATTGTACATATATTGGTTCTGGGCTGTGAGAAGAGAGAAAAATAAGTAACATAAGCGTTCTTTAATAACTACCTGTCATAAATTTCACAGTTTCTAAAAGAAACATAGCAATGCATAAACATTTCAAAATAGGGCTTTTTGTGTTTATTTCCAGCAGCGTGATGCAAAATGTCAAGCAGAGACCTCGTCATGCTCTGTCCTCTGTGGTAGAGAGAAGCCACGGTCCACTGCAGATCAGTCTCAGCAGTAATTCTTGCCCTCCTCAAAATAAAATGAAATAAAATAAAATAAAAAACAAAATCCTTAGTTTTTCATACCGAATAGTAATCACAAAGACCTTATTCAGATGCTCTCATTAGTAACACTTAAAAAGGAAAAATATAATGATAAAAACATTGAATATTCCTGAGTACACCTAGTTGCAATTTTTATTATTAAAATACCATTAAAAATATTATAAGTGCATGAGTGAATAAAATAACCAAATGCTCTCACTCTCCGTAGCGATGAACAAATATTTTCCAGGCTGATGTGATTAGGACATCCTTGAACTGCATTCCGATAACAAAAATCATTTTCTCTCTCTTCTCAGCCTGTATTTAGCAGATCCCAAATTACCTGTTCTTTCTTCTTCAGATGAGAGTAAATCTTGGCTTTAACTTGCTTTGTTTCCTTTGGACTCACATGTGTTAGAAGTCAAACCATGCTCTTCTCAAACACGAGCTGGGGTGACGAGGGGACCCACGGGGGTAGATCTGCAGATGCTCCTGCAGCTCAGCATCTACTGAACAGAGCCGCTGCCAAGTAGAGACACAGTCAAACTCCATTTTACTCATGTGTCAACCCGGAAGATTATCATCCAATTTCTCTTTAAATTTCCCTGCACATTTAATCTTTAGAGTGCTTTCCTCTTTTGTGATAAGTTTTGGGAATTTGGAAACGAGTTTCTTTTTAAAAAGATTTTATTTATTTGAGAGAGATACAGAAAGAGAGAGAGAGAACGAGCAGGGGGAGAGGCGGAGGGGGAGGGAGAAGCAGACTCCCCACTGAGCAGGGAGCCTGATGTCGGACTTGATTCCAGGACCCTGAGATCATGACCTGAGCTGAAGGCAGATGTGCAACTGATGGAGCCACCCAGGTGTCCCAGAAACTGGTTTCAAAGGTATAAAGAATGTGTGTTAAGAAAGGGCCTCTGATTACCAGAGGAAGCTCATTTCATGCAGTCATTGGCTCTACTCTGGGGATTTGTGCAGATTCAGATAGATGCGGGACTACACTTCTAAGTGCCTTGCAATTTCACCACCGCTATCTGTGGTTCCTAAGAAATGAGGTCGTTTGTCTGCAGGACACCCTGTGTGACCGGAGACTGGGGTGGGGACCCCTCAGACCCTGTGGATGATGTACAGGTTTTCCAGGTTGCCACGTATCAGGCCACATTGTCATCCCAGGATGCTAATAGGAGAACCTCAACTGAGAAATGCCATTTTTATCGAGCAAATTGTAGAATGAAGCAGTTGATGTTATAATGACTTTTAAATAAGCTTCCAAGGTCCCCTGGCTCTCAGAAGTAGAACAGACAATTTCTTCAGCCACCCTGCTTGTATTTAATTACTCACCTTACAATGTTTTCATTTGTTGGTCATCACCACAGACGATGAGCCAGAGGGGATAAAAAAAGAAGCAACCAAGTCGTTTATTTGCCTCAAAATCAAACCAAATATTTGTTTGAGGTTCCAAATATTTAGATAACTTGCCCACTAATTTTTATTTTACTTCATGTTTTGCACATCCTTTTCCAGAGCCACAATGCCCCTCGCTCCACTTTATTTGTTGGTTTAAATGTCTTCTGCAAAGGGAAACAGTCACAGATGTCACAGATGGACTTTTTAAAATGAGAACACTGTTGTTCATTTGTGCCGAGTGAAAACACTTTATTTTTCTCACCTTTTCAAATATTTTTCTTAAGCCTCATTTTTAGCATTATAAGTAGGATGTGTCTACACATTTTTTTTTTTTTAGTTTATCCTGTTTGTGGATCACTGAATTTTTGAATCTGTAAAATATTGCACCATATTTGAGGAGGTTTTACAAGGGCATAGTTTGACTTCCAGTATATGTAAACAATCCACTAATTCAAATAATTACTCTCTGAGCACCAGACCCTCTCCCCTTCATCTGGGCATGCCAGGATGTTGGGTATTATCCCGTGGGGTCCTGTGGCTCTGCCACTGTTTTTTCTCTCCGTTAACTCACACTGGGTAGTCGCCATGGGCCTATCTTCAAATTCATAGGCTTTCCATCTTCGGCATTCCACTCACAAGCCTATCCAGGGGATTGTTTTATCTCTTCTACTGTAAGTTTCTGTTCCAAAATTTCTATTTGGTTATTTTTTCATAGTTTCTCCTTCTTTATGGATCCCACACTTTCTATTCAGTATCTACCCTGATCTCAAGGAGTGTAGTTATGGCAGGTAGTTGCCTTAAAAATCTTAGATAATTTCAACATCTGGGTCTTCTTGGGATCAGCCCCTTTCGAGGGTCTTTTCACTTGAGTATTGGTTATCATTTTGTGATTCTTTGTATGTTGAATAAATTTGGGTTTTATCCTGGGTATTTTTAAATATTATATCATAAAATTCTGGCTTCTGTTGAAATCCTCTGGAAAATGTTAAATGGGTTTTGTTTTATTTTTTTTAATTTTTTTCAAGATTTATTTATTTATGATAGAGAGAGAGAGAGGCAGAGACACAGGAGGAGGAAGAAGCAGGTTCCATGCTCGGAGCCCCACGCGGGATTCGATCCCAGGTCTCCAGGATTGCGCCCCGGGTCAAAGGCAGGCGCCAAACCGCTGAGCCACCCAGGGATCCCCTGGGGTTTTGTTTTAACAGGCAATCAGCACTGTTAGGATGGGACCACCTCACTTTTATGGGCAGAATTTCAGTTTCACCACCTGACCACCAAGAGTGGAAGTGTCCCGAGCGCTGGCCTCTCAGGGGTTTGTCCAAGATGTGGGCTACAGTTCTGTGCTCAAAGTTCAGTGCTTTACTGTAGCTTGTGACTCTTTTATGCACATATGTCATTTAGAGGCCAGCCTAGGATTTGTGTCTATTCAGACATGGACTTGAGAGGCTCCCTGGTCAGGCTGTGTCCTCTGACATTGCTCTCAGCTCTCACAAACCTCAGGGTCTCCCTTTGGGGTAGGAGCTTCTGTGCACAATCACTTGGTGCAATGGAGACAAGAGAAGAAACAATAAGGAATGGGGTTTTCCCCAGTCTTAGACTACTGGGCCCTCTTACCCAGTTTAATGGGCCTGGCCAGAAAAATAGGTTTTGTCATAGGGTATTGGGTTCTCATGTTGTCACTGCTGCAGGGACCTGGGACTTGAGCTGCCACGGGACAGGGCAATTTCTTTCTAGATTCTCAACCTCTTAGTCTCTTGAGCACACCACTCCTGGTCTTTGACAGGTAGATGGTAAATCTTGAGATTTTGCTCTCTGTGTCTTCATATTGCTCAGGACTAGGGCAGCTTTCACACAAAGCTGGGACATAGAAAAGGAAACTCAACCGGTAGGGCTTCTTAAATGTGATTTCTCTCCATCATATAACTGCTATCATGAACTCTTGGAGCCCTTAGGTAGTTGTTTTTGTATTTGTTAAAAAACAAAATTAACTGAGTAAAATGTGTACATCTTACTGGCTTTATTCAACAATTCATGAATTGGGCACCATTCCATCTACCAAACCGAAAGGAACTCTGAAGAGTGATACACAATGAACATCTTTTATAGGCAGAAGGAGGCAGGAAAAGGATATTTGTAGCAAAGAGTGGATTGACTCAGGCAAGGTCATCTTCCTACGGGGATAGAAGGGCTCTATGGGGCAGATGACTTCACCAGTGCTGACAAGGTGAGGCCAGATGGATATTCCAGCAAGGGCTGAAACTGCAGTTAGGTGGGGTGTTAAGTCTTGGTTTGCTGATGTGGCACTTAACACCAGTGGCTCGATTTGGAGCCTAAGGTTTCTTTTTTAACAGTTTTAATTAGTGGGGTTTTGTTTTTTGTGTTTTGTTTTGTTTTGATAATTAGTAGGAGAGGCAAGCTACAGGGAGCTTGCTCCCTGGGCACAACAACAAGTATTTTTTTTTCCTTCACATTTTAAACTTCTCATACTATATATATTGATTATGATCTATAGCTAGGCTGTGGGAAGACACAGAAGAAGGAAGGGAGGAAGGAAGGAGGGAGGGAAGGAAGGAAAAAGAAAGAAAATGAAAGAAAGAAAGAAATAAGAAAGAAAGAAAGAAAGAAAGAAAGAAAGAAAGAAAGAAAGAAAGAAAAAGAAAGCCAACAAGCTAATGAACAAGGAAATCAAGAAAGAGGGAGGAAGGAGGGAGGGGTGAGGGAAGAAGTGTTTGACACTTTGGTGGATAAAGGAGACCTGGTGGCATGTTCTCTCTCCTCTACCTGGAGTAAAAAGGAAGAGAGTATTGTCACCCTGAATGAGGAAGTAAAAGCAAGCAAAATCTGAGCTTCTTCCTTTTGTATACAAATACGGATAAAAAGAAAGCCCCCTTGTGCCTATGAATTGGATTCCAGGACGTGTGGTCAGGATATACTGTTCTGCACCCTGACCCTGCTCCCCAACTAAAGAGCCCAGGCGGCCTGGGGCCCCATGTCCCCTCAGATTTTCAGTTTGCTCATTCATGGGAGGTTGGTGACAGGCTCCAGCCTCCTATCTGACCATGTGGTCGGGGAATCCATGAGATGCCCTCTGACCTGCCACATGGGATATAAAGAGATGCACATACAAGATGTATGAACGGACAACATACGTTACCATCCATGTGTCACCAAGGATACAAAACTTTGAAAAAGAGACTTTCATCTGTGTGGTGCCACCAAAGCAGGGCCTGGGCTTGCTCTGATCTGGGTTTCCTCTCGTGACAATTACTACATTGACTTAATATTAACAAAGGGTTGTATAGCTTGTCACCTGAGCCACCGGTGAGGGCTCCTCAGCATGCATGAGGTGCTTCTCTTCTCAGCCAAGATGGGTTATTGTCTCTCATTCCCATTTACGTTTAAAAAGAAGTGACTTTGAGAAATGCTACTAACAATGGCAGCCTGCCATAGAAGATGCCTCACTGTGCTCCAGTGCAGACCACAGGGAGCTCTGAATCAGGGATCTGAAGGCAGCTTAGCTGCAATCAGAAATCCAAGGAGAAAAGGCAAGGCTGTATTTAGTAAGCATTACCCAAATAAACATTAAATGAGGTGGTTTGCAAAAATCCTTGCAGAAGTGATAACATGAGTCAGTAAAAAACAAAGAGCCATGACAGCTTCTACTTTGTGGCACCTATCCGGCATGGGAACAACCCCTGGGCTTGGTGTTTGTGAGTATTTCCAGGAGGCCCAGGACCAGCCCCTTCCAGGGCGAGCAGAGGAGCAGACCCTGAGAGCATAAAGACAAGAACAAAACCTGAGGACAGGATAGACTTAAAGATCACAGCACATGCCTCTAGCCAATCTATAGCTCTCCCGAAGTGTTTGCTGAACACAAGAGTGATGTGTTTGGTCTGCTGAGCTTGTTCAGTGCAGCTATGTCCACATGACAAAAATCCATTGATTCCGTGAAATTTCTGTGAAAATAAATTAAAATCATGTAGAAAAAACTGTCAGGTTTACTTATAACTACTTCTGAAATAAGGTAAACTGGGGATATTAAAAAGTTGAGTGTGTATTTATTAAAAATCATTTCTAATAGGCAGCACCTATCCAGAAGTGATTATTCACACTCTTCTATTGGGGTTGGGGGAGACTTTTCTAGGAACGGGTGGAAGCAAAGGAAAGAAAATAAGAAATGGTGAAAGGGATTATAGGAGAAAGGAAGGAAAATGAGTGGGAAAAATTAGAGAGGGTGAAAAAACATGAGAGACTCCTAACTCTGGGAAACGAACAAGGGGTAGTGGAAGGGGAGGCGGACAGGGGGACGGGGTGACTGGGTGATGGGCATGGAGGAGGGCACTTGATGGGATGAGCGCTGGGTGTCATACCATATGTTGGCAAATCAAATTTCAATTAAAAAAAAAAAGAAGAAGAAAAGAAATTATCTACGGGCTGCAGCTAAAAGCCCAGTAGGTTTTTTTGTGATGGGTTGTCCTATATTTTGATTTTCTGACCTTGAGGCATTTACAGGAGTTGGCTTTGGTTGGCTTCCACAGGCCCCCAGGGCATCAGAGACACCTCAGTCCTCTGTCCTCCTTGTTTAATTATGTTAACATTTCAACCTTTTTATTTGTTTGCTCTCTGCTTTTACAAAGCCATGCTCTTGGTCTATGCAATGGACTTAGAGATTCACTGTGAATGCGTTTTATACAGATGTTGCTCATAAAACTCACAGGGAAGAGTCAACTGTGGTCAGCCTTTTACCCCAGAAAATGTGCCATTAACAATGATGTGTTTCAAGATCGTCTTGATTCTAAGAATATTAAATAAAATAAATGTTGTTGGAGGATATTGCTTAGAATAATTACCATTTTTTATGAGAGGCCATGGCTTGATATTGTTCACTTATCATCACGGGACCCTACACAGATAGACCTTTCCAGATTTTGATTTTACATTCTGACTTCTGTTTTTAAAAGATCTGCCTTTTTTTTTTTTTTTTTTTTAACTAGGCTCCAGGCCCAGCATGGAGCCCAACATGGAGCCCAACATGGGGCTTGAACTCATGACCCTGAGTTCAAGACCTGAGCTGAGATAAAAAATTAGATGCTTAACGACTGAGCTACCCAGGTGTCCCAAAAGATCGCTTTGAAAAAAGAAAAACTAATGTTAATGATTTTACTGAATCATCTGGGTTCTCTGCATCATGGAACAAAATATCTTCCCTGTATAAATTTAGTTTCTGGGGAAAAAAATACTGTTTTGTTTCATTTGACATTTTGAAGGTGAATTAAAATGTTCTTATTCTTAGAAGAGGAAAAGTATTTTTATAATTGCATAGAAAACTCAGAAATGCTAAACTGCCTGGCAGAGGTGGGGGTGCATGTTTAATTCTGTTATCAGAAAGCACGTGGGGTGCCTGGGTGGCTCAGTCAGCTGAGCGTTCCACTCTTGGCTTTGGCTCAGGTCATGATCTCAGAGTTGTGGGATCCAGCCCTGCTTTGGGCTCTGTGCTCAGTGAGGAGTCTGCTTGAAATTCTCTCTCCTCCTCTCCCTCCCTCCTCTTCTCTTCCTTTTATTTTCTCTCTCTCTCAAATAAATAAATAAACTAACAAACAAAATCTTTAAAAAATAAAAAAGCACATGGAACCCTTCCTTTCAATGGACTGCTCAGATTTATCATTAAATAATTCCTTTTTTTTTTTTTTGAAGATTTTATTTATTCATAAGAGACACAGAGAGAGAGAGGCAGAGACACAGTCAGAGAGAGAAGCAGGCTCCATGCAGGGAGCCTGACGCAGGACTTGATCCCAGGACTCCAGGATCACGCCCTGGGCCAAAGGCAGGTGCTAAACAGCTGAGTGGGGGATCCCCATAATTCTTTATATTGTTGTACTGATTGCCATTCTGTGGGTCCTCTTGATGTTGATAGGAATCTTAAAAAAATATCCATCCCATTAATTGAAATTACTCAAAGCAGCCCATTTAAAGAGTATGAAACTTGAATTCAATCTCTAAGTAGTATCTATGATTTTATAAAGCAGCCACTTGAAAATCTGAGAGAAAAAGCATATTATTTGATTCAGGGAAGAATGAAAAGTGAGCGATAAGACTAAAGGAAGGTGGGAAGATGAGAAAACTGTGGGAAGATGAGAAAAATTGCGGGAAGAGAAGAAAAATTACAATTCTTTTCAGATCATATAAAAATCTGTTTAACATCTGTCAAAATAATACCAGCAACACAAACATTTATTTTTGAAAAGTAAAAGGATTATAGTTTATAACAGATGACAAAAATCAAATAGATTAACATTAAGAAATATAGAATTCTAATTTGATTTACTAGCATGAGAGGCACACTTTACTGCTCAGAAAACTTTCCAGGCCACAGGTGTGTCTTGGGAACAGAGGTAGGATGGAATGATGGTGAGGACCCCTGAGACACCTCCTGTGAGGGCCACGGGCCACGCAGCCCATACGACACTGGACAGATAGTTGTAGGGGAAGAGGGAACTTGCGTTATCTCAAGACCTGCCATGTGCCGATCATGTTAATAGACATTTCCACAATTAATTTTCACACTGAATCTTTGAGACAAAATGAAATTCAGAGACATTGAGTAACAAGTCCCCTTTCATATTTGTTAATAAATGAGCCAAGGACGAAGAATCACAATGAATATCTCAAATTCAAATTTGCTGACTTGAACACGTACATGATATTTCAATTGTTCTGTGGCAAAATAAAGCAAAGGAATGCTAAATTTTCTCAGTGTAAAAAAATTATTATTGATACTTAGAATCTACCCTTTCTCCTTTTTGGATTATCTTTCCCCCTTCAAAGGAAATAATGATGATAATAGATTACGTTTCCTTATAATATTTAAGCGGTAAATAAGTAAAAATATGAAATGGAAACCATGTGTTGGTCTTCAAATTTATTAGGCAACTCTGAGTGCATGAGATCTCAGCTTCAAGGAGCTGCTACTGTCAGCCACGTCTGTACTCCTGATATGAGGTATTTCTAACTAAGTTCTATGTCAGTTGGCAACATGCTTTTTTGTTCAATCAGAATGCAAATGTGATAGTTATTACTATATTCTGTGTATTTTAAAAAAACTATACATGCCTACTTTTGTAGTATGATAATTAAACTGCCACCCCAAAACTGTACTCTTGGAATATGAAGTAATCTTCAAAAGTCTCTAGAGAAAGAGTTCAAAAACATGGCATTGCCTTAAAACCACAATCATATTTTGCAGGAAAATATTTTTAGCTACAAAAAAATAATTACAACTTTCTTCTACTTTCTTGGTAGAACCATCTTCTCCACTTATAAAAATGTCAAGCAACCACTGAAATTCCTAATCAGAAGATCAAGATACTAAATCCAGCTTTTTAAAAAATAAGATAACTGAATCATTCAGAAATGGATTTTTTTTCTTTCCTAAAAGACCATTTTGATAACTTTCTGAATCAGGATATTATTAGCTTTATAATCCTGACTTTTCACCATATTCCTTTCAAGTATGAGAAAAGTGCAGTCTTTCTTCGCCGTGACAAAGCCCCTTTCTCCAGTCCCGCCAGCACCAGGGCAGGAGGGGTGACCGCCTGGCCCTGGTCATAGGAGCGGTGGCCCAGGCGCAGGCCAGAGCGGTGATCCTGGTGGCGCGCAGGGCACCGCGGTTCCCAGGCTCCACGGAGACGGTGCAGGGCTGCGTGGCTCTCTCTGCTACACCAGCAGGAAAACTAGTAAAGGCCCAGAGAGGAGAGAATCAGAGAAGCCCAGTGAAAGGGAATTTTAGAGTGATGTACGCGGAGACTTCCCCTTAGGTACACAGTCGGCGACACTAATTCCTGGTCGGTACCTGCAGGGATGGCACGACCTGGAAGGTGCCTGGGCCGCGGGCAGGGGTCCCTGAGGGACACAGAGAGGGTCCAGGGGTCTGCTGAGCCGGGGTGGGAGGCTAGTCCTGATCCCTGAAACTCACCAATCGTGGAACCTCCCACCTGCGGCAATGCCACTGAGGTTTCCAAGGATACTCTCGGGCAACGTTTTGGTTTAAAAATGGAAAAACGAATTTAAATGTTCATTTTTTCCCCCAAACTCACTCATTTCCATTCGGCCACATCAATTTTGCTTTTGGTCTTCTATGGAATGTAGGTTGAACTGGAAAATATTTGTGGTTAAGGCGAATATGATTTTATTGGAATCATCAACAAGCGGCTCATGGGGAATGCTTCGGAGCTGTAAACGTTTAGACAGGCCTTACCTCCCGGAGGCTTCGTCCTTCCTCCTCTCCCACCTCAGGTCCAGAGCTGGGGCTCTCCTCCCCGGGGGGTGACTTCTCTCTTCCTTCCGACCAGGCTCTGCTGCTCTAGACCACGTCGCTGGGCAGACCTACATGCTGGCCCAGAGGCCATAGCTGGGCTGACCTCCGACACGCAGGTCATTCTGCGCCCGCATAGAACTGCGAGTCCTTCGTCCGCAGCAGGGGACCCCAGCGCTGCTGTGTCCAGGTGCGCCCATGCCGGGCACACCCTCAGGTACAGGTGAGCCTGCGGGGACTGGCCTGGAGATGCTCTGCGAGATGAGAGGAAGCAGGAGTGAGAAGAGGAGGAGAGAGAGCCAGTGAAGGCGGGGGCACCAGGTTCTAGGTTCAACTCCTTCCTGATACTTCGAAAACCTCACCCCACAAGGCCTGACATGGGGCTTTATTACTGGGTGCAAAGCAGGGGAGGGGCTGAGCCAGACCCGGGGGATGGGGGTGACCCTGTGATGGGCGGGAAGGGACCCACCTGCCTGCTGTCCTCACCAGCTTGGCTGCTAATGGGTCTGTTGCCTCTTGTCGCTCGTTCTGTGTGCGGTGGGGACCAGCCCTCCCAGGGGAGCCCCCAGGCCGCACCCTGCCTGGCTCGTGGGATCTGACTCTGGGCTGACAATGGAAGCTGTTGGGAAGGGGCGGACAGCAGGAGTCTGGGCGTGTTCTGGGGGAGTCGTGTCCCCAGAAGGCATGCCAGAGCACTAACCCCAGCGACTGTGTGATCTTATTTGGAAGTAGGATCTTTGCAGATGTGGTCAAGTTCAGATGGGCTCATATAGACCCTAATCCAACATGACTGGTGCCCCTGTAGAAGGAGGAGATTAGATCCCCATACACGGCCCGGCTAGCTGCCCTCAGCCCCCAGGAGCAGCAGGCCTCAGGAAGGAGCCTTCCCAGGGGCTCAGAAAGGGGCATGACCTATGACCCGTTGACTCCAGCCAGACCTCTGGACTCCTGAGCAAACATGAGAAAAGAGATTTCGGTTGTTTCAGACGACCGGGTTGTGGTTCTTTGTTTCTGCAGCCCCAGGACGCTGGCACAGAGGACCAGAAAGAGGGGGAAGGTGATCCTGTGTTTCTCTTCTCCACTCACCCACAGAGCATCGTTTCCATGCTCTACACTCTAAGTCATCCCGTTAATGCTGTCACGACTCTCAAGTACGGAAGTCATGGGTGTTTTGTTGTACATATATTCATTAAAAAAATTTTTTTTAAGATTTTATATATTTATTCATGAGAGAGAGAGAGAGAGAGAGAGAAGCACAGACACAGGCAGAGGGAGAAGCAGGCTCCATGCAGGGAGCCTGATGTGGGACTCGATCCCAGGACTCTGGGACTACGCCTTAAGCCAAAGGCAAACGCTCAACCGCTTAGCCACCCAGTCTTCCCTAAAAAAAAAAAAAAATTTAACATGCATAAAACAGTAGGTGTTTTATTTTCTTATATGATTGAATAAAATCTTCTAAGAGCATCCAGGAGGTAAAAATAAATTGTTCTTCTAACATCGCTGTTTGTAATGTGTCATGTAATGTTCAACTGAGGGATTTGAGCAAACAACTAGACCTGTTTACTGAACCAGTAGTTATTTTCTCTCACTTGTGGGATAACGGTTCTGTGGGGTCAACAGGCACCCACGGCCCCCACCCCGTGGAGCAGGGAGTGAGGATGTCCCAGTGGACACCCTCAGGCCTCAAGGATACACATGAACCGGATCATTAGGGAACTGTTCCCTCGTGATGTGAACACTACAGTCTACACAGGTGTTTCCCATTGTTCAGCATTTATTTTAAGTTGTAAAATGCAGATTTTTCTCTTCAATGCTCCTCTACTCTCTTGGTGGTTCAGCAGTGGGCAGTCTGGTCTCCAGCTCAGACAGAGATTGGTAGGCAAATGTTCTCTTACCTGCCTCTTCTTTAAACCTATAAAATAGGCACTGTGAAATCGGTCTTCCTCGTCTCAAGAGACGTGTGAAAAATAGATATGGCCAGTTCACCATCTTCCTCAAGCACCTGACACCTTCTGACACCATAGCAGAGTCCAGGTTTCCTCAGCGAGGACCAGGCAGAGACGGGAGCTGGGGCGGAGGCTGGACCAGTGCCTGCCTGGGCTCCCAGCCCCAAGGCCCCCGATGGGAGCAGATGATTCTTCCTGGAGAGGGGGGAGGCAGAATATCCCCTGGGGCTTGACGTGGGGGGCGGCCTGACACGTCCCCTGCCCCCATCCCGTTCCCGATGTCCAGTGCCACGCCCAGGTGCCCTGTATCTTCCCAGGTGGTCTCTCGCCTCCTTTCGGAACATGGATTTGTTCACTAGTCTTCTTTTTTCATATCGAGACTTTCCAGGGTGGTGTGGTTCCAGCCTTCCTGGGTGGGCGGGCACTGTGACCCGCAGGGCCTGGATGGCGGCTGGCTCCCGCAGAGCCCTGGTCCCTGACCTGTTGTGTATGTATTCGCTTCGCCCTGTTTTCCGCCTTTTCAGCACATCAGGGGGGAGTGGGTCCCCATGTCCCCGATACATCTTTCTGACCATTTTCTGTGTTGCTCCAACGACAGAGTCAACTCGCAGAGCCTCAGAGGCTGTGATCATAAAGGGACATAGGGGACAGCAAGGAGAGGTCAGGAATCAAACGTTAGCTGCTAATCACTCAGGCAGAGAATCTCCCAATAGCAGGTAACTGAAAATCTCCAGAGTTTGCTGAGTGGCACGATTGAGGCGCCCCGAGATGGTGGGGCGGGAGGGAGAGAGCCCTGAGTGCCTCCTGCCGTACATGGTCAGTGCCCCAAGGACCATCCCAGAGCCCTGAGCACAGGGACATGGGGTTCCAGTGCCCCCAAGGACCCTCCCAGAGCCCCGAGCACAGGGACATGGGGACCCACTCCCTGCTGAGGACCCTCCAGGAGCCCCAAGCACAGAGACACTGGGTTCCTGTGCCCCCAAGGACAGTCCCGGAGCCCTGAGCACAGGGACACGGGGGCCCACTCCCCACTGAGGACCGTCCCAGAGCTCTGAGCAGAGGAACACAGGATCTCTGCACCCCTGAGGACTGTCCCAGAGCCTTGAGCACGGGGACATGGGGTTCCCGCACCCCTGAGACCCTCCTAGAGCCCCGAGCACAGGGACGCGGGTTCCCATGTGGTGCCAACACACCCATGTGGCCCAGTGACAAGGTTCCCTGGCCCAGGAGGACCCTACTGGTAGCACAACCCTGAAGGTGACCATAGGTGACTATGTGTTCTAAGTGTCATCCCTAATTACAGCTTTCAGGAGCAACGGGAGCTGAAGCAGCAGTAACCGTGCAGGGGGAGAGAGCGCTCAGCTGGCGCTGTGGCTCAGCCCGTCTGTCCTGGGAGTGCGGCCACGGCCCGGCTCTACTCCCCACACAGCACCTGCTGCTCCTTACAGCACCCCCCCCCCCCCGGGGCAAAACCCGATGCCTGCTTTGTTGGTGACAGAGACAGAGAGAGACAAAGAGACAGAGGTAGAGAGAGAGACAGAGACAGAGAGATAGAGAGGCAGACAGAGAGACAGAGAGAGGGAAAGAACAAAGAAATCATAGCAACCAGAGTTACCATCACCGCTGTGCGGGGTTGAATGGCCGTGCACCATGCTAGTCGAGCCTGTGCCGTGGAGCACACGTGTTTGTAGAGTCCCACCAACTGTGTCTGGCACGTTGCTCATCTCCTGTCCCCTCTGAGGCATGAGAACCTAGTCTCCATCTCCCTCTTCCTCCCTGCCTCTGAGCCAGGACCGCATCAGGCACCCTTCGGGCACCGAGCGCCCTCCCTGCCCGAGGAGGCCTGTCCTCAGGGTCCAGCAGGTGACAACCCCACCGGGGCTGCTCACTGCGGCCCCCACCACCTGCACAGCAGCCTTCCCATAGCGTCCTGCACACTGTCCTCCCCACCTGTTCTGACCAGTGCAAATCGCCCTGCCAGACCCCAGGGTCGGCCT